>NC_047084.1:95310588-95641515 GCF_902459505.1 Geotrypetes seraphini | reverse complement strand
ATTCATGTCAATGGAAATGTAAAAAGCTGCCATTCTCACAGTAATTCAAAAACGGCTTGACCGATTTGAACGAAACTTGGTATGCTGATCCCTCTCTACCTGGGGTGATATGTTCTGGGGGTCTCGCGGCCCACAACTCTATGTTGCTTGCTCAAGGGTGGGTTCACCCAAGAATTTATATGTTCTTGCTCCAGGAGGTGAAACTAAAAATGTTGTTTATAATCACGTTTTGCGTTAGTTGTATTGTATTCATTTTGTCAAATATTTCACATTATAATTTGAATATTGTACTTTTTATTAAGCTGTAAAAAAATAATTTCATTCACCACCATAAAGTATCTTTATTTGAATCCATTTACAGTGTTATTGCTATAATTAAATACCCGTGCAATGCCGGGGCATCAGCTAGTAACCCATATGAAAGATACTGGACATGGAAGTGAGTGAAGTTGCATCGAGGAGACCTTTCAGTCAGTGGCGTAGTGCCCCTCCGCTGCTCTCTTTTCCCTCCCCTCCCCCTGCTCCTTCCCCGATTCCCTCCCTGACGGCATTAATAGTTGACCAAAAGGTTGGCAGCCAAGAGGGATTTGGTAACTGCTTTTCTGTGTAGGACAGACTTCAAAGGCTGTAGAAATATCTGTACGGGGAAGAGTGTCTATTAATAACATGTCAGCGCTGTGAAAAACTGTGATGCAAATTTTGACCTTTAGCTGTTGCAGTCAACTTTCACGTGTTACTTTGAGGGATCTTTTCGAACCTGTCATGAGGTTAAGGCTTCTGCCATAAATGCAGAACCCAGTGCAAGGTAAGTGGGTGTCCCAGGCAACTTACACCCACTAATTGACTCTCATTTCCTTAGCCTAAGACTACCCCTTCCCCCAGATTTATAACTGAACTAAATAATCATGATCATCATGCAAAATCTTATAAAAAGTACAGGTTAAAGCAGTGGTCTTAAACTCAAACCCTTTGCAGGGCCACATTTTGAATTTGTAGGTACATGGAGGGCCACAAAAAAAATAGTTAATGTCTTATTAAAGAATGAACAATTTTGCAAGAGGTAAAACTCTTTATAGTTTATAAATCTTTCCTTTTGGCTAAGTCTTAATAATAATATTGTCATTTATAGCTAAAGAGACATATGATCAAGAAACTTTTATTTTACTTTTGTGATTACGATAAACATACCGAGGGCCTCAAAATAGTACCTGGGGGGCCGCGAGTTTGAGACCACTGGGTTAAAGTGTGTGGTGATGGCTCTTTGGATTCGTGTAACTGTCAGGACTGCCCGAAGAAGCTGCCATCTTAGAATATATGAGTTGCCATACTGGGACAGTATCCTGTTACCAACAGTTGCAAATCCAGGTCACAAGCCGAAAAGAGCAATAAAAATGGCCACTGACCTTTAAGTGAGGAAAATAAATAAAAGCAAGAGAAAAAGGAAACCAATGTTATAATGCCCCTGTATCGCTCCATGGTGCGACCTTACCTGGAGTGTTGCGTTGAGCTCTGGTCTCCTTAGCTCAAGACAGTGGCGCTAGAAAAGGTTCAAAGAAGAGCGACCAAGATGGTAAAGGGGATGGAACTCCTCTCGTATGAGGAAAGACTAAAACGGTTAGGGCTCGTCAGCTTGATTGAAGTCTACAAAATCCTGAGTGCAATAAAACGGGTACAAGTGAATCGATTTTTCACTCCGTCAAAAATTACAAAGACTAGGGGACACTTGATGAAGTTACAGGGAAATACTTTTAAAACCAATAGGAGGAAATCTTTTTTCACTCAGAGAATAGTTAAGCTCTGGAACGCATTGCCAGAGGTTGATAGCGTAGCTGGTTTTAAGAAAGGTTTGGACAAGTTCCTGGAGGATAAGTCCATAGTCTATTATTGAGACAGACATGGGGTAAACCTCTGCTTGCCATGGATTGGTAGCATGGAATGTTGCTACTCTTTGGGGTTCCGGAATCTTTTGTTACTCTTTGGGATTTCGGAATCTTGCTATTCTTTAGAATTCTGAGTGGAATGTTGCTACTCTTTGGGTTTTGGCCAGGTACTAGTGACCTGGATTGGCCACCGTGAGAACGGGCTACTGGGCTTGATGGACCATTGGTAAGGCTATTCTTTTGTGAGCCAAGTATAGGACAATTAAGCCGTTGTAACATCAATGATGAAGTTGGCTATGAGGCATTATGACATCACAATCTCAGCTCTGGAATGTTGCTCTCATTGGGGTTCCGGAATCTTGCTATTCTTTGAGATGCTGGAATGTTGCTACTCTTTGGGTTTTGGCCAGGTACTAGTGACCTGGATTGGCCACCGTGAGAACGGGCTACTGGGCTTGATGGACCTGGTCTGACCCAGTAAGGCTATTCTTATGTTCTTACAGATACATAATTACAAGTTTAAGTAGCTCATCTTTGGCTCATCGTTATGCCCAGGAGTTGAATTAAATAGAGGGTCCTTTTTACTAAGGCACTAACCGATTTAGCACTCGCTAACGATTAGCGCATGCTAAATGCTAAGGCGACCATTATATTCTTTGGGCGCCTTAGCATTTAGTCTAATCTAATCTTCATTTTATATACCGAATCTACTCCCTAAGGAGCTCGATTCGGTTTACAGTTCGTTAAAAAAATGCAACATAACAAGTAAAAACTGTGGGATAAAAACAGAAATTGGTTAGATTAGATGGATGGAAAAAGTTAGTCAGGGGCATTCCCTGTCAGGATCTTAAACGCAGTAATGCCTAACTTACCCCCTCCCCCACCTTTTACAAAACCGTAGTGCGATTTTTAGCGCCGGCCATGATGGTAATAGCTCAGAATTCTAGAGCAGTGGTTCCCAACCCTGTCCTGGAGGAACACCAGGCCAATCGGGTTTTCAGGCTAGCCCTAATGAATATGCATGAAGCAAATTTGCATGCCTATCACTTCCATCATATGCAAATCTCTCTCATGCATATTCATTAGGGCTAGCCTGAAAACCCGATTGGCCTGGTGTTCTTCCAGGACAGGGTTGGGAATCACTGTTCTAGAGCATTCAACATAATAATAATAATAATAACAGTAGACTCAATTTTAATTTTTGGTGGAATTCATTATGTCACATGTACAGAATGGAAAGATCATTAGCTATACAACATGGTAATTATAAGAACTTTATTAAAATTTTGGGAGCCATTAACATCCTTTTGTAATGATTAAACACCATTTTTCTATTGAAGTATACACCAGTTATTGTAGGGAGAGGGGAGAGTATTTTATATATATATATATATATATCTTTATTAGCAATTGCGAAGTGAACATACAACCAGTAGTGAAGAGAGCATAGAAAACAGAACAAGTAGTGAAACAGCAATTGATAACGGTGACATCAAATAGCGCACATTGTTCATTTTAGAAATTATTAATGAGTTTGAGGGGAGGGATGAGGGTTATATATTTGTATTTTAAGATTTAATAATAAGAATATCAAGTGATGTTTACTCTGTTACGGTTTTGATATTTGTACACTTGATGAAAGTATGAAAATGAATAAAGATTTAAAAAAAAAAAAAGATTCTGTTGCAATTCTATCATGTGCATTAATTAAAATGGATTTACATATAAAAAAAAAGAGAATTCTAGAGCATCAGAGCTATTACTGCCATGACCGGTGCTAAAAACTGTGCTTCAGTTTTGTAAAAGGGGTAGGGGGAGAAGGATGTTAAACTTGATCCTTGAGGTTATTGGCAGCCAATGTAGTTTCATGTAATAGGGCTGAGATAATTGTCACTTTCGTGCTATTCTATAAAATAGTATATGTATTAGGTCATAACTGCAAGGGGGTGTGCACATAGTAACAGAGTAACAGAGTAGATGACGGCAGATAAAGACCCGAATGGTCCATCCAGTCTGCCCAACCTGATTCAATTTAAATTTTTTAATTTTTTTTCTCAGCTATTTCTGGGCAAGAATCTAAAGCTCTACCCGGTACTGTGCTTGGGTTCCTACTGCTGAAATCTCCGTTAAAACCTACTCCAGCCCATCTACACACTCCCAGCCACTGAAGCCCTCCCCAGCCCATCCCCCACCAAACGTCCATACACAGACACAGACCATGCAAGTCTGCCCAGTACTGGCCTTAGTTTAATATTTAATATTATTTTCTGATTCTAGATCCTCTGTGTTCATCCCATGCTTCTTTGAACTCGTGTGTAGGAATGAGCATGTTTCAAAGTTAAACACTGAAGATTCCACCCAATCTCGTCAACATACAAGGAGGAAGGACCAAAAAATGGAATTGCAAGATTGAAAGAAGCTATGAACCTCTATGTGAACAATGTTGAGGAAAAGGCAGATGTGCTAGACAAGTACACTTCCCCTTCCCCTTCCGTATTCGCGGGGGTTAGGGGCAGAGCCGGCCCGCGAATATTAAAAAAACGTGAATAATATTCGGGCCGATTCTGTGCCTAACCCCCTCTTCCCCCGGCTATTTTAAGCCCTGAAAGCCCCCCCCCCCTAAGCCTTACCTGGTGGTCTAGTGGGTTTTCAGGGCAGGAGCGATCTTCCCACGCTCCTGCCCCGTGCAGATCGCTCACAGGAAATGGCTGCCTTGAGCTCCCGTAGTCTCTCGAGCCATTTCCTGTGAGCGATCTGCACGGGGTAGGAGCGTGGGAAGATCGCTCCTGCCCCGAAAACCCACTAGACCATCAGGTAAGGCTTAAGGGGGGGGGGGGGGCTTACAGGGCTTAAAATAGCCTGAAAAATATTTTGGTTTAAAACCACGAATAAGCGAATCCGTAGATACGGAATTCGTGAATAGGGAGGGGGAAGTGTACTTCTGTATTCACAGAAGAAAGTCCTGGAGAAGGACTGCTTTTGTTAGCAAAGCTACATGTGAGAATGGAGTGGATACCACACTGTTCACGGAAGAAACTATTTATGAACAACTTGAAAAATTAAAGATGTACAAAGCTATGGGATCGGACGGGATCCATCCCAGGATACTGGGAGAGCTCAGAGAGGTTCTGGCGTGTCCTCTTAAAGATTTGTTCAATAAATCCTTGGAGATGGAAGAGGTTCCGTGGGACTGGAGAAAAGTGGAGGTGGTCCCTCTTCACAAAGGTGGTCACAGGAAGCAGGAAGCAGGAAGCTACAAGCCGATAAGCCTCACTTCGGTTGTTGGAATGAATATGGAAGCATTGCTGAAAGAAAGGATAGTGAATTTCCTAGAATCTGATGGGTTACAAGATTTGAGGCTTACTAAAGGTAAATCAGCCAATCAAATCTGATTGAATTCTTTGACTGGGACACCAGAGAAT
Organism: Geotrypetes seraphini; assembly: GCF_902459505.1. NCBI lineage: Eukaryota > Metazoa > Chordata > Amphibia > Gymnophiona > Dermophiidae > Geotrypetes > Geotrypetes seraphini. Next base: position 95,636,213 of record NC_047084.1, on the reverse strand, counting down.
TGAATTGAGGACATGCAATAGATGTAACATATAGATTTCAGCAAAGCCTTTGACATGGTTCCTCATGGAAGGCTCTTGAATAAACTTGGGCTGAAATTAGGACCCAAAGCGGTGAACTGGATTAGAAACTGGTTGACGGACAGACACCAGAGGGTGGTGGTTAATGGGATTCACTCGGAGGAAGGAAAAGTAAGTAGTGGAGTGCCTCAGGGATTGGTGCTGGGGGCCGATTCTGTTCAATATGTTTGAGAGTGACATTGCCGAAGGTAAGGTTTTCCTTTTTGTTGATGATACCAAGATTTGTAACAGAGTAGACACCTTGGAGGGAGTGGAAAACATGGAAAAGGATCTACAAAAGTTAGAAGAATGGTCTTATGACTGGCAACTAAAATTCAACGCAAAAAAGTGCACAGTGATGTGTTTAGGGAGTAGGAATCCTCAGGAGTAGTGGAGTGCCTCAGGGATTGGTGCTGGGGGCCGATTCTGTTCAATATGTTTGAGAGTGACATTGCCGAAGGTAAGGTTTTCCTTTTTGTTGATGATACCAAGATTTGTAACAGAGTAGACACCTTGGAGGGAGTGGAAAACATGGAAAAGGATCTACAAAAGTTAGAAGAATGGTCTTACGACTGGCAACTAAAATTCAACGCAAAGAAGTGCACAGTGATGTGTTTAGGGAGTAGGAATCCGAGGGAGCAGTATGTGCTCGGAGGTGAGAGGCTGATAAGCGTAGATGGGGAGAGGTACCTTGGGGTGATTGTGTCTGAGGATCTGAAGGTGATGAAACAGTGTGAGAAGAGGGTGGCTGTATCCAGAAGGTGTAACGAGCAGAAGAAAAGAGGTGTTGATGCCCCTGTACAGGTTGTTGATGAGGCCACACTTGGAGAATTGTGTTCAGTTTTGGAGGCCCTATCTGGCGAAGGATATAGGATGACCTGAAATGGTTCAGAGGACGGTGATGAAAATGGTAGGGGGTTTGCACCAAAAGACATATGAGAAGAGACTGGAAGACCTGACTATGACTCTTGAGGAGAGAAGTGACGGAGATATATGATACAGACATTTAAATACTTGAAAGGTATTAATCATTTTTTTTTCCCAGAGAAAGGAAAATGGTCTCAAAAAGTCAGACCATATTAGCCCGTTCTACAGAAAACTTCACTGGTTGCCAATGGAGGCAAGGGTCATCTTCAAGTTCGCCTGCCTCTGCTTCCAAACCTTAACGGGTTCATCCCCGATTTACCTATCGCATCACTTTGTACTTCCTGGCATCACTCGCACACGTAATGCCCATCTATTTGCCTTCCCCTCCTTGAAGGGCTGTGTATACAAGAGATTTCTTGATAGAACACTGTCATTCCAAGCTGGCAAATGGAATAATTGTCTGTCTACCCTCATTTCATGTGCACCCTCCTACCAATCCTTCAGGAAATCAGTCAAAACCTATCTCTTTGATAAATTTCTCTGACTCCTTCCTACCCTGCTTTATCTTTGCATTACCTGCTGTATCTCCGACATATTTCCGGTTATACCCAACCTTCGGCTCACTAATGTATTTCAAATTTGTTACCAATGTAATTGACAATATTCTCTGTAACATCACTGTATATGTACAGCCTCTTCCTCTGTAAACCGCTCTGAGCTGCTTGTGGTATTGCGGTATACAAATAAAAGTTATTATTATTATTATTAAAACTAGAGGATATAAATTGAGGTTATGGGGTGGTAGACTTAGGAGAAATGTTAGGAAATTATTTTCCATGGATAGGGTGGTGGATGCCTGGAATACCCTCCCGAGGGAGGTGGTGGAGAGGAAAACAGTGATGGAAATTCAAAAAAAGCTTGGGATGAATGCAGAAGATCTATAATTAGAAAATGAATATAAATTAATGAACTAAAGCCGGTACCTTGCATGGTCTGTGTCCCGTATATGGCAACTTGATTTAGAATGGGCTGTGGAGGGCTTTGACAGGAACTACAGTAATTTGGAACATGGATGGTGCTAGGCAGACTCTACAGTCTGTATCTCACAAACAAAGAGATGGTTTGGATAGGCTGAAGTGAGCTTCATCGGCAATTCCAGTAGCTGAAAAGTAATGGGTGGACTTTACGGTTAATGGCCCAGAAATAACTAAGAAAAAAAGACAAACAGATTTTATGCTGTTTATCCTAGAAATAAGCAGTGGATTTTCCCAAGTTCAACTTAATATAATGGCTGATGGACTTTTAGGGAATTATTCAAACCTTCCTTTTTTTTTTTTTTTTTAACCCTGCTAAGCTAACTACTTTTACCATATTCTCTGGCAACGAATTTCAGAGTTTAAGCTTAGTTTATTTAGTTGTGCCTAATGGTTGGCTAGTCATAAATGTATCAAAGTAGATGGATTCATCTATAGAACAGAACTAAACATGACTAATTTTTAATCAGACTGGCAAACCATCGTTTCTAGATGTGGTGTAAAAACGTTCTCTTGTTCTTATTCAGGAGATGTCATGTTTCTGTTTCACTACTGACTTTGTGATCGTATACACTTGTTCTCACAGTAGGTATGGGGAACCCAATTGAAAAGATTATATATATATATTTAATTTAATATATAATTAGCACACATAAAAGGTGCCAGATTGAAATATTGGAAACCTCACAGAGTTCCATTTATCTACAGATCAGATGTAATTTTAGCAGAACTAATCTGCCCCCCCCCCAATTCTGCTGTGCTCTTGGAGAGCCACCTTTCTATGTGAGAGAGCAGTCCTATTGCAATTGTCTTTTCTGTGCCAATTATGGCAAAATTGTAGGAATATGCATTCATTAGCAAATCATTCGGGGGACTCCTTTACTAAGTTGGGGAAAACAGTAATGCATGTTTACCACAAGGTTATAAAATGCACTACTGTCAGGCACACTCAAGTATTCCTTGGTAGTTTTTGCATGTGATTACACTACCCATGTGTTAAAAAATAATAAATATATTATTTTTTAGCACTGGGGTGTTTGGGGGTGGAGAATAGGTGTGGCTAGCTAATAGGTTAGAGCAGGCCCTGCACAACGTATGGCCCGCGGGCTGCATGTGGCCCAAAATAGCTCTCACTGCGGCCCTGCGCCTGATGTGGCTCTCTACTCCGCATCACTCTCACTCCACTCTCCTGCTTTTGTTCCTTCAACTAATTCAAGCTAAGTACCCCCACCCACAGACCTCCCAAGCTCCGCCCCAGATCCTGCTCCCTTTACTAATGGTAGTGCAATTTTTTTCCTTTCATTTTTCATCTACACACAATACACACAGCAGATATAAATTCCTGAGTTTTGTTCTTGATGTGGCTGATACTCTTGTGCAGTGACTGTTGTTCATCGATTGTACGTTGTTTCAAGTTGACCTAAATAAAGTTTTAAAAAATTGCAACTCTGGATAGGATATAACGGACTGTTTTTCCAGATCCCTTAAAGTCCGTTATAACGAGATTATACTGTAGTTACTAAATAATTATAAATCAACACCAAAGTACATAGCACTTAGATTAATGTCCTCTTTTCCAGGTGAAGGCGTACCATGGCCTAGTACAATGGCATGATAACCTTCTCCAATTTGTTCGTGATCCCCTTCTTAATCATTCTTAGCATTCTATTCATCCTTTTTGCTCTTGCCGCGCATTGCACGGACAGCTTCATTGACTTGTCGACCAGTACTCCCAAATCTCTTTCCTGGGGGTTCTCTCCAAGTACTCCACCGGACATCCTGTATTCGTGTATAGATTTTGTTACCGACTTGCATCACCTTACACTTATCCACGTCAAACCTCATTTGCCATGTCTTGGCCCATTTCACGAGTGTGTTTATGTCATGTTTCAGGTGTTCGCAATCCTTCTGCGTCTTCACTACTCTGAATAACTTCGTATCGTCCGTAAATTTAATAACCTCGCTCGTAATGATGTAGAACAGTGTTCTTCAACCACCGGTCTATAGACTGGTGCCGGTTCACAGAAATTTCCTGCCGGTCCACAGGGCCGGCATGTGCATCAGGCCCAAAACTGTGTTCTTCAACTGCCAGTCCGCGGTGCGATCAATACGTTGTTAATAAGATTATATTGTGTGTATATATGAAAAATGAATGGAAAAAAATAGTGTTATAGTTAGTGCTATTATGAGGGAGGGGGTCTGGTGCAGAGATGAGCAGAGTCTGGCCCACGACTTAGCCCAGTGTTCTTCAACCGCTGGTCTGCGAACCAATGCCGGTCCACAAAATAATTCTTTTATTTCTGCCGGTCCATAGGTGTAAAAAGGTTGAAGAACACTGATGTAGAAGATGCTTTTGTCCTTCAAGGCGTAGGAGCTGTCACAGTTTGCTCAGCTGTTTACTGCTGATTCCAGTTGTTATCCATCAGGTTTTCTTGTATATGATATATTTTAGGACCCCTGAGGAAGGAGTGTTTCTTCGAAACACGGACCGTGTCGGGTCCGGGTTCATCAATCCTTTCGGATACAAACTGTTTCATGACTGTATTTATAATTATTTTTTATGATTGTTCATTAAAGACTTGGCATCTTGTACATCTTCACTTCAGTTTTTGCCTTTGTTTAATACTGTTTCATAATTTGTATTTATTCTATATAATAAAAACTTATTAAAATAATGAAAAAAGAAGGTTGAGGGATCTTGGGTTGTTGCCTCGACAGTTTACATCTCTCAGTGGTTTTTAGTGTCACAAATTTGTCATCTCTACTCGGCTCTCTCGGTTCTGTAACTTTCCAAGAAGGTGACAGCTTCAAGGAATGTGTTAGCAACGTAACGAAAATAACAGTCAAACTCAGGCTTATGGTACTATAGTTGAATGCGCATTTGAATCAAATTGGAGTTATTTGATGCAAAATATTATGTCTGAGTTAGAAAGATCTGTGCCTGGTCAGTAGGATACATATAGGTCAGCTAACTGATTCAGTAGGGAGGATTTTGTTTTTAAAAATGCATCATGATAATTTTTGACAGGGTTACTGCTCTAGCCTCTATTTCATGTGGTTTAACATGGCCTGAGATCCTCTGCCTATGAGAACTACGTCATTTAATGCAACATATGTAATTTGAAATATATCTCAGGATACCGTTAGAAACATAGAAACATGATGGCAGATAAAGGCCAAATGGCCCATCCAGTCTCCCATCTGCAGCATCCACTGTCTCCTTCTCTCCCTATTGGCTAAGGCTCTTAACATTTGCATCTCCTCTTCCTATAGGCTAAGGCTCTGTGCACCTGCATTGTGAGGTCATAGAGCTGCCCATCCGCAGTAACCATTATCATGTTCTCTCTCTAAGAGATCCCACCTGTTCATCCCATGCCTTCTTGAATTCAGACACAGTCTCTGTCTCCACCACTTCTTCCACGCATCTACCACCCCTTTCCGTAAAAAAGTATTTCCTCAGATTACTCCTGAGCCTATCCTCTATTAACTTCACCCTATGCCCTCTCATTCCAGAGCTTCCTTTATAATGAAACACACACGACTCGTGTGGCCATTTACGCCACGTAGGTATTTAAACGTGTCTATCATAGCTCCCGCCTTTCCTCTAAAGCAGTGTCTCGCAAACTTTCCGGCCGGTGGCACACTAAATCCAGTGCCCCAGCAGGAAGGCACCCGGAATTGCGCGGAGGCCCATCTGGCCGCGACCCGCTTCGGTGGAGGGATCCAGGAGGTGTGGGGGAGAGGAGGAGAGACACCGGCTAGGAGGAGAGTCATCTGTGCCAGTAGCTGGCGTGCCTCTCGCCGCGTGACTTCCTACAGGGTGTGCCTCTCGCCACGATTAGGCAGTCAGCTGGTGTGGAAAACTCTCCTTCTCGCCAGTGTGTCGCGGCTTGCCTGAAATCTCAGGAGCCACACTGGTGTGCCCTGGCACACAGTTTGCGATACACTGCTCTATTGAGATCTTCCCCATATGCCTTATTACGAAGACCACGCACCATTTTAGTAGCCTTCCTCTGGACCTACTCCATCCTTTTTATATCTTTAAGAACAAAAGAATAGCCTTACTGGGTCAGACCAATGGTCCATCAAGCCCAGTAGCCCGTTCTTATGGTGGCCAATCCAGGTCGCTAGTACCTGGCCAAAACCCAAGGTGTAGCTATTGCTACCAATACAGGGCAAGCAGTGGCTTCCTCCAAGTCTTTCTCAATAACAGACTATGGACTTTTCCTCCAGGAACTTGTCCAAACCTTTCTTAAAACAAACTATGCTATACGCTCTTACCACATCCTCTGGCAACGTGTTCCAGAGCTTAACTATTCTAAATGAGGTCTCACCAGAGTCTTATACAGGGGCATCAATACCTCCATTTTTCCTATTTAAATCACTTAAAGATTAAAAAAAATAAAAATAAAAAATGACTGTTCAGAAAACAACAATTTGCAGAAAGGTCACAGAGACTCAGAATTTGAGGATAGTTTCCCATTAAAAAAAAAAATGCCTGAAAGGTCTGTGAGTATGGAATGAATCTGAACTTTGTACCCGCTTCTTTTCCCAGAAAACAGTCCTCCTCTGAAACGAACGCCTAGCGCGGGCTTTAGCGCCGGCGGCAACTGCTCCGACGCTCATAGAGTTCCGATAAGCCTCGGAGCAGTTACTGCCGCTGCTGACGCTAAAACCCACGCAATGCATTCATAAAAGAGGGGGGGGGGTGGGGGAGCACGTAGAATAAGTCCAAAAATCTAGACCGCTCGGGCATTGAGTTGGTCCAGATTTTCTGGATTCTTGGGCAGTACTTTAAAAAAAAAAAAAAAAAAAAAATTCAGTTCTTTCTCATCAGTAGGGTTACCAGAGGTCTGAGAAAAACCCGGACCTGTCCTTCCTTTTTTTAAGGAAGGCGATACTGTAAAAGGATTGCCTATTAGTTTTATAGTCTCCTCATTCAATGTCTGTCTCTCATAAAAGAAAGGTCAGTCACATACAGCTAGTATAAAGAAAGAAACCATGATGTGACCGTGTAAAATCCAAGCCGTAGTTATGCTAATCGAGCAGCTACAGGTTAGAACGGGTCGACTGTGTCGTGTCCTAGGCGCATGATTTAATTGCTTTTGTCCTACGCATGGGTCAGGTTCTCCGCTGCGTCTCTCTTTGTCACCCCCTCAATAATCTGTATCCCAGCCATTTTTGTACGTACCAAGAGGGTACCATCTGCTGAGTTGGCTTTCAGAAATATTTTGAGAAATACCAATGGCTCTTTGTTTGAAGGGGGGACCCCCCTCCCCCTCCCCCCGAAAATAAGGCCAGATTTTGCAGGGTTTTGAGAAGGGGGCCCGTATTGTGTTTCCTGCTCCCTAAGGAAAGGTTGGCCTCTTTCTTCTCTCTTCCCTTTGATTCAATCCCCTGCCACTCGGCGAAAATGTCAGAGGTCGCAGCTGCTGCTGTCAGCTGGGAACGAGAGTCCCCCTTGTTTAAAGCCCATGTGTTAATCCCTGGGTAGAGCAGCTTTTCCCTGCTCGCCTGCAGCCCATTGGCTGGTGGGATTCCGTGTCATTTTGCTTGAGGCTGGCTACATCGATTTATAGATCTGTGAGCCAGCGCTTTTCTGCTTCTCTTTGCAGCTCTGACCAACCTGCTGGTAATGTTTCATGTCTATTTCCTAGGGGTTCCCCACACCCCCTTTTAACCTTAAGTCTATGTGATACAGGATTATGCTTCAAAATGCCTTCAGCTCAGGTTTCTGGTAATTTAACTGTGCTCCCAATAACCAGGTTGAGAAAACTTTTACATAAGTGCTCCATCAGCTATAGTAGTTCCTTCTGTCCTGCCTAACCTCCCCTTTTACATTTCTGACACAATTACACAACTCTCCACACCACCTGGCATCTTAAATAACTTTCACTTGCCTTAGCTTGTGCAGTTTTCTTGGAAAAGAGGTCATTAATCTAAGTGGTTGGCCTTTGGAAAAAAAAAATTCACTGTTTCTAGCCTCTACAGCACCCTGAGCCAACTTTGATGGCGGCACCCCGCTCCCAAAGATTAAGCTTTCTCGCCTTCTCTCTCCAGCCCCTAGTCCAGCACTGCTCCCTCTCCTCTCTCCTTTCCTCCTCCTTCTCTTGCAGCCCTCTTGCTTGTAGGTTATGGCCAGCCCTAGGTCTTCCCTCTGCCATGTCCCGCTGACAGGAAATTACAGGTGGGAGGTGGAGGAGGGATGACCCAGAACTGGCTGAAAGCAGCCTGGTGTGCATGCTGTTGCTACCAGCAATCATTGTAATGTTTAGAGGGCAGCGGAGGAAGGAAGAAGGAGGCATAAGAACATAAGAATAGCTTTACTGGGTCAGACCAATGGCCCATCAAGCCCAGAAGCCGGTTCTCACGGTGGACAATCCGGGTCACTAGTACCTGGCCAAAACCCAAGGAGTAGCAACATTTCGTTCAGAATCCTAAAGAATAGCAAGATTCCGGAATCCCAAAGAGTAACAAAAGATTCCGGAACCCCAAAGATTTGCAACATTCCATGCTATCGATCCAGGGCAAGCAGTGGCTCCCCGCATGTCTTTCTCAATAACAGACTATGGACTTTTCCTCCAGGAAATTGTTCAAACCTTTCTTAAAACTAGCTACGCTATCTGCTCTTACCACAACCTCAGGCAACGCGTTCTAGAGCTTAACAATTCTCTGAAAAAAAATGTCCTCCTATTGGTTTTAAAAGTATTTCCCTGTAACTTCATCGAGTGTCCCCTAGTCTTTGTAATTTTTGACGGAGTGAAAAATCGATCCACTTGTACCCGTTCTACTCCACTCAGGATTTTGTAGACTTCAATCATATCTCCCCTCATCCGTCTCTTTTCCAAGTTGAAGAGCCCTAACCTTTTTAGTCTTTCCTCATATGAGAGGAGTTCCATCCCCTTTACCATCTTGGTTGCTCTTCTTTTCTAGTGTCACTCTATCTTTCTTGAGATAAGGAGACCAGAATTGAACGCAATACTCCAGATGAGGTCGCACCATGGAGCGATACAGAGGCATTATAATATCTTCAGTCTTGTTAACCATCCCTTTTATCCCAGGACAAGCAGGCATGATATTCTCACATGTGGGTGACGTCATCTACGGAGCCCCGGCGCGGACAGCTTTTCAAGCAAACTTGATAGAAGTTTCAAGTTTGCACACTGCACCACGCATGTGCGTGCCTTCTCGCCCACTAGAGGGCGCATCCCACCTCGTGGTCCTCAGTTCAAATTTTTCCGCGGAGCAAGAAAGCCCTGTGGATCTGAGCTCCAGTGTTTTTGCCTTCTAGCTGCCGCGTTTAGTTTGTTTTTCCATCGAATTAGTTCGCGGTACTGCTTTTTTTCTTTTCGGTTCTTTTCAAAAAAAAAAAAAAAAAAAAAAGTATTTCGTTTTCGTCTGGCTCCGGGGGCTCCCGGAAGCCGTGGCCGGGGACGTCGGTACGTTCCCGGCCTTCTTCTTTTTCTTCGTGGATGTCCCGTCCTGTTACGGGATTCAAAAAGTGCAGCCGGTGCGAGAGGTTGCTTTCCATCACTGACCCTCACCGGTGGTGCATTGTCTGTCTGGGGCCCGAACATCCGACAGAGTCGTGTGATCGCTGCTCTACCTTCCAAAACAGGGCCCTACGTCGCCGCAAGGCCAGAATGGCGGATTTGTTCGCCGTCGACGCGCCGCCTAAGGCCTCGACGTCGGCCCCGGCTTCGGCCCCGGCCTTGACCTCGGCCTCGGCGTCCTCAGGGGCCTCGGCCTCGCCTCGACCCTCATCCTCGAAGGCGTCGTCAGTGAAGCAAGCTTCGGGTAAGTCCTCTGTTCCATCCCCTTCAGCAAAGAAGCCATCCTCGAGTCAGGCCAAAGCGGGTGGGTCGACCCCGGCCCCGCATCGGACCTCGACTCCGCACACCCCGAGGGAATACTCGAGACCGAGGTCGCCCTCCAGGGAGTGTGCCCCGGACTCGGAACTCCCCACCTTCGTGGGGATTCCGGCCTTCCAGGACCTCCTCCGAGCTCTGATCTCATCGGAGCTATCGGGAGCCCTGGAAGTGTTACAGCGTGCTGCGGTCCCGGCGGCCTCGACCTCGGCCGGAGCGCCTTCGGTCTCGGAGGCCCTGGCCTCGGCCCCCTCGACCGCGGGAGCCCCGGCCTCGGCGACCTCGGTCTCGGGTACAGTGACCCCGTTCACCTCGGTCTCGGCCCCGCCCCGGACCTCGACCTCGGGGGAACCCCCTGAGCGGAGTGTAAGGCCCAAAGAAAAGTTGCGCAGAGTGCGCCGTCTTTCCTCCTCTTCCTCCGGGTCTTCCAGACACGCCTCGCCCTGGACGCGACCTCGGACGGGGCGTCGATCGAGGAAGTCTAAGCGACCTCGAGGCTCGCCTCGGCGCGACCGTTCCTCGTCGTTCGGGGGCGAGGCGCTGCAGGTGTCGGAGTTGCGCCTCGACAATCCGAGGCTCCTCCGCTCACCTCGTGGGAAGTTTTCCCGGGCCGCCTCGCCGAGGAAACGGGAAAGTGTCCCACGAACCCCGGGGTCCTCACCCAAGGGTTCTGCGAGGAGGACAACTTCCCCTTCCCCCTCGAGGGCCCTCGAGAGGGGATCCTGGGATTCGGGATCGGTTAGGGATCCTCATTATTCCCATGAGGCCTCCCCCCTCTCCTCGGTGGGGCGGTCGAGAACCCCGTCTCCCCAGGCTAGGCCGTCCTCATTTTCATCCTTCGTTCAGGACATGGCCCAAGCCCTGGGGATTGACCAGATGGTATGTTCTCGGTATTCCAAAGAATTTTTGGAGGAACAGGACCTCCCCACTCCTCCTAGAGAGGTGCCTAGACTCCCTCTCAACAGCGTCCTTCTGCAGACCTGGCTGAAGAACTTGTCAAACCCTCTTACAGTCACGTCTGTACCTTCAAAAATGGAATCGAAGTATAGAACGATTCCTCCTAAAGGGTTCGATAAGGCGCAGCTCTCACACCAGTCCCTTCTGGTGGAGTCAGCTCTTAAAAAATCACAGCCCTCACGGGTTTCTGCGACGGTTCCACCAGGCAGGGAAGGGCGGACCCTGGACAAGTTTGGCCGTCGCCTCTATTCAAATTCCCTGATGGCCACCAGGGTTCTAAATTACGCCTTCACCTTTTCCTCCTATTTGCGGGTATGGTGAAGGATCTTCCTCAATATCGAAACTCGTTACCGGACTCCCAAAGAGCAGGATTCGACAAGTTTATGTCCAACCTGTCTCAATTGCGATTGTACCTATTCCATGCAGTGTACGACGCCTTTGAGCTGGTTTCGAGGGTGTCGGCCCTCGCGGTGGCCATGCGCCGCTTGGCCTGGCTTCGCACCCTCGACATGGACCCAAACCTGCAGGAACGCCTGGCAGACTTGCCTTGTGTGGGGTCCGAGTTATTCGACGAGTCATTGGATGCGGCGACCAAACGCTTGTCGGAACAGGAGCGCTCTCTAGCATCCCTGGTCCGCCCCAAACCTAGGCCCCCGCCTCAGAAACCCTTTCGGCCTCCGCCGCGCCGATACCCTCAGAAGTCGACCCCGGCTTTCTCGAGACCGCCTCCGAGACGTCCGTCTCAGCGAGGCAGAGGGGGACAAACCCAAGCCCCGGCGCAGGGCCCTTCTAAGCCAGCGCCTTCCTTTTGACGGGCTGAGCGGACGGGGCGGGTTCCCCTCCGCACTTTCACAGGAATCCCTTCCTATCGGGGGCCGTCTCCGGTCCTTCCGGGAGGCATGGACCGGGATTACCTCAGACGCTTGGGTGCTCCGGATCGTCTCCGAGGGCTACTCGCTCAACTTTGTGTCCTCGCCACCGGACAGTCCCCCGAGTTTAGTCCCCTGCAACCGTTCGCAGCTACCGACCCTTATAACCGAAGCCAAAGCCCTCTTGAAGCTTCGGGCGGTCGAGCCGGTCCCCAAGGACCAGTGGGGTACGGGGTTTTACTCCCGCTACTTTTTGGTCCCAAAAAAGACCGGGGACCTGCGCCCCATATTGGACCTCAGGAAGCTCAACAAATTCCTGGCCCGGGAGAAGTTTCGAATGCTATCTCTCCCGGTTCTGTATCCCCTCTTGGAGGAAGGGGACTGGATGTGCTCCCTCGACCTGAAGGAAGCATACACCCATGTTCCGGTGCACCCCGCCTGTCGAAGATTCTTACGATTCCAGGTGGGGGACCTCCACCTCCAGTACAGGGTACTGCCCTTCGGCCTGGCCGCGTCCCCACGAGTATTCACGAAGTGCATGGTGGTGGTTGCAGCAGCCCTCAGGTCACGGGGACTCCACGTGTTCCCTTACCTGGACGATTGGCTCATCAAAGCCCCGACCAGGGAGGGGGTTATCTCAGCGACCCGACAGTCTATTACCTTCCTGCAAACTCTCGGGTTCGAGATAAACTTCCCAAAGTCTCAGTTGAGGCCGTCGCAGTCTCTTCAATTCATAGGTGCGGTGCTGGACACGGTGCGCCTACGCTCCTACCTGCCGACCCAGCGGTTGGAAGCCTTGGTACGGATGAGTCGCCAGTTCTCTCAACTGTCGAAGGTGTCGGCCAAGCACATGATGATGCTGCTGGGCCATATGGCCTCGACGGTACATGTCACGCCGTTTGCGAGGCTACACCTGAGGATCCCCCAGTGGACCCTCGCATCCCAGTGGCGTCAGGAGTGCGACCCGGTGTCTCGCCTCATTTCGGTGACTCCGCTTTTGCGGAAATCGCTACGCTGGTGGACAGACTCTTCAAATCTGTCCAGGGGGCTATTGTTCCGCACTCCGCCTTTTCACAAGGTCCTGACCACGGACTCCTCGGAGTACGCGTGGGGAGCCCATCTCGACGGTCTTCGCACGCAGGGCCTGTGGTCGGCAGAAGACCGTCGGTGTCATATCAACGTGCTAGAGCTGCGGGCCATCTTCCTAGCACTCCGAGCCTTCGTTCACATGTTGCAGGACCAGGTGGTCCTCGTCCGCACGGACAATCAGGTGGCAATGTACTATGTGAACAAGCAGGGAGGAACGGGGTCATGGCCCCTCTGCTCCGAGGCTCTTCGCCTCTGGGAGTGGGCGGCCTCCCGGAACATCTTCCTCCGGGCGGTCTACATCCAAGGAGAACGGAATTGCCTGGCGGACAAACTGAGTCGACTTCTGCAACCGCACGAGTGGACTCTACACTCAGCAGTTCTACGCGAGGTTTTCGCTCGCTGGGGAACGCCACAGGTGGATCTGTTTGCCTCTCCGGAGACACACAAACTACCACTATATTGTTCTCGGATGTACTCGCAGGACCGTCTGGAAGCGGATGCCTTCCTATTCGACTGGGAAGGGAGGTTCCTGTATGCATTCCCTCCGTTCCCTCTGATCATGCGAACGTTGGTACACCTAAAATCGTCCACGGCCACGATGATTCTCATAGCACCTCGGTGGCCGCGTCAGCACTGGTTCTCCCTGCTGCTCCAACTCAGTGCCAGGGAGCCTCTTCCCCTGCCTGTCTCTCCTTCTCTGCTGTCTCAGAGTCAAGGATCCATGTTACATCCCAATCTGCAGTCATTGCACCTGACAGCCTGGTTTCTTGTTCCCTGACTCCTCCGGACCTGTCTCAATCGGTGAAGGAGGTGTTGGAAGCCTCCCGCAAGATCTCGACGAGGCTGTGCTATGCGCAGAAATGGACCAGGTTTTCCACCTGGTGCTCGTCTTTTCACCTGGATCCGGTATCAGTTCCGGTATCCTCGGTTTTAGAATATTTGTTTCATTTGTCGCGCTCCGGCTTGAAAACCACTTCGGTGCGAGTTCATCTCAGTGCGATTTCTGCTTTCCACCAACCTCTGGAGGGACGCCCTCTGTCACTCCATCCCTTGGTGACACGCTTCATGAAAGGGTTACTCAGGGTTTGCCCTCCTCTTAAGCCTCCGCCCGTCGTGTGGAATTTGAATGTGGTTCTGGCTCAACTGATGAAACCCCCGTTTGAGCCACTCAACAAGTCCCTCTTGAAATTTCTGACTTGGAAGGCGGTGTTTCTAATTGCCCTCACCTCCGCCAGGCGGATTGGGGAGTTGCAAGCCTTGGTTGCGGACCCTCCCTTCACGGTCTTTCATCACGACAAGGTGGTCCTCCGCACCCATCCTAAGTTTCTACCTAAAGTTGTTTCTGACTTCCACCTCAATCAGTCCATTGTCCTTCCTGTGTTCTTCCCGAAGCCCCACTCCCATCCAGGCGAGACGGCGCTTCACACGCTTGACTGTAAGAGGGCGTTGGCATTTTATCTTCAACGCACCAGGCCTCATCGGAAGGTTCCTCAATTGTTTTTGTCCTTCGATCCCAATCGATTAGGGCACCCAGTTTCCAAGCGCACTCTGTCTAACTGGTTGGCCGCTTGCATTTCCTTTTGCTACGCTCAGGCTGGCCTTCCTCCCCCGGGTCGAGTCACGGGGCACAAGGTCCGAGCGATGGCAGCTTCAATAGCTTTCCTCCGATCCACCCCGATGGAGGACATATGCAAGGCTGCCACTTGGTCTTCGGTTCATACATTCACCTCTCATTACTGTCTGGACACCTTGTCCAGAAACGATGGCCGGTTTGGCCAGTCGGTGTTACGTAACCTGTTTTCATAAATTGCCATCCTCCCACCTACCCTTTTTTGGTTGGCTTGGAGGTCACCCACATGTGAGAATATCATGCCTGCTTGTCCTGGGATAAAGCACAGTTACTTACCGTAACAGGTGTTATCCAGGGACAGCAGGCATATATTCTCACAACCCGCCCACCTCCCCGGGGATGGCTTCCTTGCTAGTTATGGAACTGAGGACCACGAGGTGGGATGCGCCCTCTAGTGGGCGAGAAGGCACGCACATGCGTGGTGCAGTGTGCAAACTTGAAACTTCTATCAAGTTTGCTTGAAAAGCTGTCCGCGCCGGGGCTCCGTAGATGACGTCACCCACATGTGAGAATATATGCCTGCTGTCCCTGGATAACACCTGTTACGGTAAGTAACTGTGCTTTTTAATAATTCCTAGCATGTATGGTTTTTTTGGCCACCGCCACACATTGGGCGGAAGTTTTCATCGTATTGTCTAGAATGACACCCAGATCCCTTTCTTGGGCGCTAACCTCCAAGCTGGACCCTAGCATCCGGTAACTGTGATTTGGGTTATTCTTCCCAATATGCATCACTTTGCATTTGTCCACATTCAATTTCACCTGCCACTTGGACGCCCAGTCTTCCAATTTCCTAAGGTCTGCCTCCAGTGTTTCACAATCCGCATGCGTTTTAACAACTTTGAACAGTTTAGGCAGAGAGTGGAGGAAGCAATGCTGGACTTCGGTCTGGAGAGAGTGGGGGGAGAACGCTTTGGATCAAGTGAACCACTGGTGGTGAGTTCAGGGGCCAGGAATTTTGGCGCCCTGCAACTCCTGCGCCCTGGGCCAGAGCCTCGTCTGGTGTCTGTCAGGCATTAAAGTGTAGCACGCTTTCCCACATGTAGGGAAGGGAAGCCTAAAATGTACTGTTGAGGAATTTTTGCATATGTTATACAGGGTGACTCTGAGCTCCTTCATTGTCAATTAAAGAAAGCCCTTAATGTAACTTACTGAATTACGTGCATAACAAACGTTGCCTTATGGAGATAAAAAATTAGGCATAGATATAGCTGGTGGCAGGGAATTTTTTTTTAGCTACCACTGGCGTTATTCCCGGTTATTCGGTGCCAGGCCATGTCTGGACATCGGCACTGAATATCCTGGTTTAGGTGGCTGGTTATCTCTTAAACGCAGTTAAGTGCGATAGTCAGCACTTAAGTGCCTAATTGATACTGCATAATAATAGGACTGTTTTTTATGTGGTCTGATTTGGCTGCTTAATGTAGACCTGCTCTGTCTCATGGCTAAGCCAGCTCTGCTAACTAGGGCTGCCAAAGAAGCTTATAGAACACTCTCCAGCGCCATGCGGAGATGTGGCGGGTTGTGTTCTCGTGGCATGTATTAAATTCCGGTGGAGGCTCCGTTCAACGTTCTCCACAGTGCTCTTGAAACGGGGACACTTAAATGAAAAAGGTGCTTTGCTTGTAAATTTTCACTAGTGCACAGCTGTGGTTTAGCGTGCTATGCTCGTGTCTACTCGTGAGCAGAACAGCACTCGCATCAGAGGTTTTCCGATTTTATCTGCTACCAGTTGTATAGCTTAACCAGAGTCCAGAAGTTGTCTTGGGCTGCTCCTGAAAAAGATGTGAGCTAAATCCTAAAATCCCTTCCCTAAGAAATAAAAAGTTCTCGGCTGCGAGAGGAGGGTTTCCTCGTGGCACGTGTTAATTTCTGGTGGAGGCTCCAGTTTCAATGTTCTCCGCAGTGCTTTTGAAACTGGGAATGCTTAAATGTCTTGGGCTGTCCTGAAAAAGGTGGGAGCTAAATCCAAAATCCTTTCCCCTTCCCTAATAAATACAAAAAATGATCAGCTATGAGGGGGGGGGAGGGGGACTATCAGGTTCCGTTCTTTGACGACTCCCATTCTTTCAGCTGCAGTGCTTGTTTACTTGCTGTAATGTGAGGTTGCGCGTTTTAGAAAGCGCCGTGTGGTGGTCCAAGGCAAAACAGGATTGAGCAGGAATGCTCCAGTGTGAGCCGGGCTCCTCTACCCTCACCCCCGCCCCCCCCCCCAGTAGCAGATGCTGTATTTTCTTTTCTGTAACACCAAATTGCATGACCTGTGCTCCTAATTGTAGGCTTGAGAATTCAGTTCCTGTTCGGATTCTTCCCAAACTGTGCTCTTACTATGGTAGAAAAAAGTTGTTCCCAAGTCTCTATTTAATGAGGAAAGATAATTGCTGGTCTTAGCATTTTTTTTTTTCCTCCTTCCTGGCTAGCAGCCCATGTACATCCATGGTTGGCTTGGAAAGATGTAAAGAAACCACAGTCTATTCTGTAGTAGCAAAACAGATGAGCAAAGAAAAATATATGTGGTGTCGAGGGAGATTTTATATTAATATCAACCTGAATGTGATACGTGGAAGGTGACTTCCTTGTTCAAACAAGGATAAGTAAGCAACGCCCGTAACTGGCTTCTAGGATTTCACGGTGCCGTCAGTTGTATTTCTATAGTGAGAATCATTGATTTTTTTTTGTTGTTGTTATACTTGCCAGTATAGATCATAACACTTAAAAAAAACCAACAAAAAACTCCTGTGATTGGTAAAATCTTGCAAGTTTATTGAGTTTTAATATACCGACCATCAGCAAGTATCTGGCCGGTTTACAATAAAAATTTAAAAAGATAAATAATTAAAAAATAATAAAAGTGCACATCGAGGACATAAACAGGACAGACATGAGAGTGAGGGAAAAAGGGAGATGGGAGGGGAGAGTTACATGTTAAAAGAAGAAGGGAGAGAGAGGGGAGAGGGTAAAACATGTGGGGGCGGGATCGCTTTATAAAAGCGGTTTGTTGAATAAGGAAAGCAAAAAAAAAAAAATAGAAAAAAATTTATTCTCACTTCCTGGTACTTGTTTTCAGAAAACAGTTGTAAGCATTCATGTAACAAGTTAGAGAGATAGAGAGAGAGACTTTTTTTGTTGAAATGGGGTGTTGGATTTTGTGGACGTTGGAAGGCCACCAGAGATATTGGGTGGAACAAAATAAGGTTATGGCCAATCTTGTGAGCAGGAAAATTGAGCCCTATGGAAGCCCTAAGAAAACTGTCCCTTGTTTGCTCAGCTTCCTAACCGAAAAAGCAAATCTTTGTGGCCTGGAAGAATTTGCATACTGTCAGTTATTTGCCAGCTGGAGAGACGTGTGCGAGTCGCCGTGTAGGAGACGCCTAGCGCTGGTATTCTCTTACAACTGATGCCACTCAGTAGGCTTTGTCTAGGAAGCTTTGACTGGACTTCTGGCTTTTTAAAAGCCTTTCAGGGAAAGGAGATCCCGTTTGTGTTTATTTTGGGACATTCTTATCGAAAGTCTAGGTCGTCTTTGTGTTTGTCTCTCTGTCACATCCGTTGCCCCTTTTTACTTCCATCGCCTGATTGTTTCTTCATCCCGGTGTGTCGCAAACTGTGTGCCGCGGCAGATTCCAAGTGTGCCGCGAGACGCCGGCGAGGGGGAGAGGTGCCGGCTGACTGCTTACGGGACGTGCCTCTCTGTCAGCCACCAACGGTTACTGTCCTCTTCTCCCCCACCTGCCTCCACGCGTGTGTGGATGTCGAGGCAATAACGTCACACATGCGTGCTTCCGGGTGCCTTCCGGCCGCGGCACCGGGTTTAGTGTGCCCCAGTGCCAAAAAGTTGTCGGGACACTGCTTTATCAGGGGGGGAGGGAGACAGTCTAATTTTAACAGATTGAGTTTTTTTTTGTTTTAAAAGTCATATTTATTGTTGACCCAGTGGGTTTCTCCTGTCGAGTTTCTACCTCAGTCGGAACCAGCTCCTGGTTGGTGTAGCCTGACTTTAGTTCCCGGAAGAGGCGGTCATAAAATACCCGCCGGCGCCCCAGATGCCCTCTCCTGCCTCCGATCGGCTCCTAAAACGAATTTGCTGTTTTTTTAAATTTCGCGGGTGGTCCTGGAACGGAACCCCTGCAAATTTCAGCGGAGTACTGTGTAGAGTTGTGAGACTGGGAAGCTTGCAGGCCCCGCAGGTGTGTTCTCTGCCTGTGTGCAGAACACATTTGCCACATGGTCTCACACCCCCTGCCCCTTCCCCCAAACCTTGCTAGTCACCCCAGTCATGTCATATATCAATAATAATAAAAGGCTAAGTGCGCATGCGCTTTTCAAAGAGCGTGATTCCTGGTGGCGTGAGGTGTGGCTCCGTGCTGAATTCGATTTTCGAACATGGAGGCAGGCCAGAACACGGAGACACTCCCCCCTCACCGTCACTCACCGCCAGAGTCTGCCGCTGATTTGGAGGGGGAGGGGGGGCACAGGCGCACCTGCCAGGATCTTCTCACCCTCCTCACCCGCCCGCCGTGGCTCCTCTCTCGAACCGCACCAGGCGGGGATCGAGAGAGGAGCTGCGGCGTTGGCTTTCAAGTGAAACACGGATGGGCGGGCGGCCCGCAGATAGGAGGCTGCCGAAGCCGGAAACGAAGCTTCCCGGGGGGGGGGGACGGCACGGTAAGCGACGGCGAGGAGGGATTGGGAGCAGGCCGCAGAGGCTGTCGGTGCCTGCAGGCCGCGGCGGCTTTAGGCAGATGTTGGTGGAGGTAAGGGTTGCTGCTGGACATGGGAGGAGGTGCTAATGGACGGGGGGCAAAAAAAAGGAAGGGAGGCCTACTGCTGGACAGGGGGAACAGAAAAGAGGTACTACTGGACAAGGGAAGAGGTGCTGATGGACGGGGGGGGCAATAAAAGGAAGGGAGGCCTACTGCTGGACAGGGGGAACCGAAAAGAGGTACTGCTGGACAAGGGAAGAGGTGCTGATAGACCGGGGGGGGCAATAAAAGGAAGGGAGGCCTACTGCTGGACAGGGGGAACAGAAAAGAGGTACTGCTGGACAAGGGAAGATGTGCTGATGGACGGGGGGGGGCAATAAAAGGAAGGGAGGCCTACTGCTGGACAGGGGGAACAGAAAAGAGGTACTGCTGGACAAGGGAAGAGGTGCTGATGGACGGGGGGGGGGCAAAAAAAGGAAGGGAGGCCTACTGCTGGACAGGGGGAGCAGGAAAGAGGTACTGCTGGACAAGGGAAGAGGTGCTGATGGACGGGGGGGGGCAATAAAAGGAAGGGAGGCCTACTGCTGGACAGGGGGAACAGAAAAGAGGTACTGCTGGACAAGGGAAGATGTGCTGATGGACGGGGGGGGGGCAATAAAAGGAAGGGAGGCCTACTGCTGGACAGGGGGAACAGAAAAGAGGTACTGCTGGACAAGGGAAGAGGTGCTGATGGACGGGGGGGGGCAAAAAAAGGAAGGGAGGCCTACTGCTGGACAGGGGGAGCAGGAAAGAGGTGCTGCTGGACAGGGGGGGAGTTAAAACAAAGGGAGAAAGGCTGCTGCTGGATAAGGGGACTAGTGAAGGGGTGGTGGTGGACACAGGGGAATAAAAAGGAAGGGAGAATGGACAGGGGGAGCAGGCAAGGGGTGGTGGGTGACAGCCGAGGAAAAAGAAAGACAGAAAGAAAGAAATACAGAAACAGGCTAAGGAGAGAGAGAGAGAGAAAGAAAGAAATACACACACACACACACACACACATATTCTAGCACCCGTTAATGTAACGGGCTTAAAGACTAGTATATATATATATATATATATAAAAAACAACAACCCAATACTGATCCACTTCCTCATGCTATTCCCTCCCCCTCCCCGTAGTAATAGTAGGAAGGATCAGTATTACCATAATGTGTTATGGCCGGCTGTGGTGCAGTCGTCCTTCCTGTCCTCTTAATTACTGTGATGTTTTCTGTATTAATGGCAGCAGCTTTGGTGTTAAATGTTTTAAGCCACTCTAAGAACATTACAGTTTTCAATCCAATTTAAGATAAATCCACGGGCTTACATTTACCCTAGAGCTCTGCAGGATAGTAGGACACAAAATGTCTCTTGGTGGAGTGGGTTTGGACCATGCTGCTGCATGAACGGATGCCACTCAGGTTGTTGCCTGTGACACAGACTTGTGTGTACCCCCCCCCCCCCCCACCTCATCTCTCTCTGGAAGAACTGAGTCAAAATGCTCGTATGCTCCCACCAGCACAGAGAATAGACAGAGAGCTGGTTTCGGTTCATGTCATTTCCTTTTCACTTAGATGGGAAGGGGTTGAAGTCATTGTCCCCTTGTCCAACCCAGGGATTCTTGGGTTTAGTGGATTTTTACACTAGGCCCTGTTTTTGTGTATATACTAGGGTTGAACCCGCAATGATGGAGCTTTACAAGGACGTTGATGTGCCGATTTATTCCCAAGTAATAGCAATTTTGTGCGAGGGCTCTGGAGCCCGTTTTTCAAATTCCTTCATATCCGCGCCCAGTCCGCGAAGTCTCAAAAAAACCGGGCGTATGGGAGATTGGCGTCTCAGTTTCCATAACCAACGTTTGAAACGCGATCTGCCATGCTCCCAGCTCCAGAGCCATCGCACAAAACTTTGGTTGTTTTGGAATAAATCCGCACACCAACATCCTTGTATGTCGCCACTGTTGTTTGTTCGTTCCTGATTGAGCTGTGGAGGTTCTTCTCCTGGTTTTTCTTGCTCCAGTATATCCTAGGGGTACCAGATGTCCGGATTTAACCGGACATGTCCTCTTTTTAGAGAACTGTCCAGGCATGTGTGGAGACAGCGTGATGATATCACGTGCATGCGTGTGACTTAATTGCATCGAATTGGATACTCTCCAGATGCAGCCTCAAAGAGATGAGGTTTGTGTGGGGCTGGGGTTAGGTGGGGAAGAACGGAGCAGGGCTGAGGGCGGAATGGGACAGAGCTGTGGGTGGAATAGGGTGTGACCTGGGGTGTCCTTGTTTGTTTTTGTAGATAAAATCTGGTAACCCTAGTACAGGGGTGCCCAAAAGGTCGATCGTGATCGACCAGTAGTTTGCAAGGGCAACGTGAGTCGATGGGCTCCGCGATCGACTCGTGTTGCCTTTGTGTTCTTCCTGCTTTCCCAATGGACAAAAGCCAGGCCCGTGCAGCCACTACACAAGCGTTCCCCCCTGACATCAATTCTGACATCGGAGAGGAAGTTCCAGGCCATCCAATCGCTGCCTGCCTGGCCCAGAACTTACTCTCCGATGTCAGAATTGATGGGGGGGGGGGGGCGGGAAGAAACGCTTGTGTAATGACTGCATGGGCCTGGCTTTTGTGTGTCAGGAAGCAGGGAGAAATCAGCGGCGGTGGTGGCGGCTTGGGGGGCAGGGAGCGAGACGTGGCTTGGGGGGGGGGGCAGGGAGAGAGAAAGAAAGACAGTGGCTTTTTGGGGAGGGAGAAGAGAGAGAGAAAGAAAGACACAGAACTTCATGCTGCTGTTCCTCCATTGACCAACTAACAGTGCTGCCTTCCCTGGAGGGAGACAAGAGAGAAAGAAATGGGAGGCAGAGAGAAAGACAGAAAGAAAGAAAGAAAGAAAGAAAGGGGGGCTGGGAGAGAGAAAGAAAGGGGGGTCTGGGAGAGAGAAAGAAAGACAGACAGAAAGAAAGAAAGGGGGGCAGGGAGAGAGAAAGAAAGAAAGAAAGGGGGGTAGGGAGAGAAAAAGAAAGACAGAAAGAAAGAAGAGGGCAGAGATAGATAGAAAGGGTAGGGGGCAGGGAGAGAGGAAGAAAAAGTTGGGGGAGGGAATGGAGTATGTCAGGGGGCTTTGTGTTTTTAAAAATTTTATTGTTGGTAGATCATTTTGACTTGACCATTTTAAAAGTAGCTTGCAAACCCAAAAAGTGTGGCCACCCCTGCCCTAGTATACACCAGCCATGAAAGACTTGACAAATCAAGTTTATGGCAATGGCTAGGGTTAACAGATTTTTTTCTTTGCAAAAAGAGGATGCGTGGCCCCGCCCTGTTCTGCTCCCGGCACCACCCCATTCTGCCCCCCCCAACCCTGGTCCCACACAAAGTTCATCTCTTTGGGGCAGGGACCCTCCGGATACGGCCCCGAGCACAGTGCTTTTCAAAACCCCAACAAACTGCTGGGCATTGAGAACCTAGGCAGACACCTGGACTGCTTTCTAAAAAGAGGACATGTCCGGATAAATCTGTACATCTGGTAACCCTAGTAATGGCAATGGTACTTATGATCCGCTAACTCCCACATAGAGGTTCAAAGCGGATAACGTAAAATTCAAAGAAAAACATTTGCGTAAGATACAGAGTTGATAAAGAAATTTCTTAAAACAGATAAGCTTTCAATTGCTTACAAAATAACAAATGGAACCATCCTAACTTTCACGGGCAAAAGTCACCAAGGAAATGAAGCCGGTATAGAGTTTTAAAAATCTTTAACCTTAATGAAAGATGGAAAGTAAATAAGACAAGAAACTCCAGCTTGTGAAGAGGAAGGAGATAATGAACGAGAAAACAGAGTCAATAACTATCCTGGGAATTTAACTGAAAATATCTTGTATACCCAACTTTACAATCAGCCTTTCATGTGATCTGATGCATTGGTTGTTTTGAAGAAACTTGTAATTTAGTCGCTGCCAGTGAAACCAACTTAGGAAGCCCTTTCTCGTATGAAAATAGAGAGGTTTATCATTACAGTAGCTGAGTGGGGGGCTGTCACAAGCACTGGCTTCACACCGTGGGAAGGTGTTAGCTCTGTCATGTAGCATGAGTGTGACAAGTCTACATCTGCTCCGTCCTGGGGCTTCCCAGTCACCCTGAGCCGTGAAAGAGAAGAGAGAGGAGGGATGCAGGTGTGTCAGGAGTAATTAGTGAGGTGAAGTTATGAGGCCTCATTAGAAAACACAGGAGCGTCTCCGGCGATCTCTCATCTTCATTCCATAGGAGGAAGGTACCTGCTGCTGCTAATTAGGGAACTAATCCTCTGATGGCAGTCCTGCCCAGAATCAAAATAATATTTTACAGCTTTTAAAGTTTCAGGGAGAGCCTAGCTGGTTATCCTTATATAGGGTTACCATATGGCTCCAGAAAAAAGGAGGACAGATTGAGACGTCTGGGTTTTACGTCCACTGAAAGCAATGGAAGTAAGGAGGACAGATTGACACGTCTGGTTTTACTTCCACTGGAAGCAATGGACGTAAGGAGGACAGTTTGAGACGTCTGGGTTTTACTTCCACTGGAAGCAATGGACGTAAGGAGGACAGTTTGAGACGTCTGGGTTTTACTTCCACTGAAAACAATGGACGTAAGGAGGACAGATTGAGACGTCTGGGTTTTACTTCCACTGAAAGCAATGGACGTAAGGAGGACAGATTGAGACGTCTGGGTTTTACGTCCACTGAAAGCAATGGAAGTAAGGAGGACAGATTGACACGTCTGGTTTTACTTCCACTGGAAGCAATGGACGTAAGGAGGACAGTTTGAGACGTCTGGGTTTTACTTCCACTGAAAACAATGGACGTAAGGAGGACAGATTGAGACGTCTGGGTTTTACTTCCACTGAAAGCAATGGACATAAGGAGGACAGATTGAGACGTCTGGGTTTTACTTCCACTGAAAGCAATGGACGTAAGGAGGACAGATTGAGACATCTGGGTTTTACTTCCACTGAAAGCAATAGAAGTAAGGAGGACAGATTGAGACGTCTGGGTTTTACTTCCACTGAAAGCAATGGAAGTAAGGAGGACAGATTGACACGTCTGGTTTTACTTCCACTGGAAGCAATGGACGTAAGGAGGACAGTTTGAGACGTCTGGGTTTTACTTCCACTGAAAACAATGGACGTAAGGAGGACAGATTGAGACGTCTGGGTTTTACTTCCACTGAAAGCAATGGACGTAAGGAGGACAGATTGAGACGTCTGGGTTTTACTTCCACTGAAAGCAATGGACGTAAGGAGGACAGATTGAGACATCTGGGTTTTACTTCCACTGAAAGCAATAGAAGTAAGGAGGACAGATTGAGACGTCTGGGTTTTACTTCCACTGAAAGCAATGGACGTAAGGAGGACAGATTGAGACATCTGGGTTTTACTTCCACTGGACGTAAGGAGGACAGATTGAGACATCTGGGTTTTACTTCCACTGAAAGCAATGGACGTAAGGAGGACAGATTGAGACATCTGGGTTTTACTTCCACTGAAAGCAATAGAAGTAAGGAGGACAGATTGAGACGTCTGGGTTTTACTTCCACTGGACGTAAGGAGGACAGATTGAGACATCTGGGTTTTACTTCCACTGAAAGCAATGGACGTAAGGAGGACAGATTGAGACATCTGGGTTTTACTTCCACTGAAAGCAATGGACGTAAGGAGGACAGATTGAGACATCTGGGTTTTACTTCCACTGAAAGCAATGGAAGTAAGGAGGACAGATTGAGACATCTGGGTTTTACTTCCACTGAAAGCAATGGACGTAAGGAGGACAGATTGAGACATCTCGGTTTTACTTCCACAATGGAAGTAAAACCCTGATGTCTCAATCCGTCCTCCTTTTTCTGGAGCCAAATGGTAACCCTGTCCTTATATCTAATCATCCTCCTTATGCTTCAACTAGGCCAGGAAGATTTGTTTCCACACCTCACCATCCTCTTAAGGTACAGTAGGTGCCAGCCCAGGAGGAACACCAAACTAGCTGGATGTTCAGCAGACCAATAATGAACAAGCCTGAGATTTACATCCGTGCTTTGAAAACCCGGTGGAGACAGATCTATTACCTGTGCAATTGTTGTTCATACATTAACTTATAAATGATGGCAGATAAAGACCTGAATGGTCCATCCAGTCTGCCCTATAATCACAATTTCATGATTATATTAAAGTGCCTTTTTTTCTTTCTAGCCATAGACCTTAGAAGTCTACCCGGTACTGACTTTAGTTTCCAACTACTGGAGTTGCCATTCAAGCATACGCCAGCCTATCCAAACCATCTCCTTTGAGGAATTCAGACTGTGAAATTAGTTCATGTTCTTTTTTTTTAATCATATTTTTATTGAATTTTTTCAAATTCAAATAATGTAAAAATGAAACAATACAGTAAGCTGCAAATTCTCAAGTCATAAACATAATGGAGTTAATTTCTGTTGATATTCAAGTCCTTGCAAAATTCATCAAGAAGGGCCCAGATTTTGGTAAACCTAGCAATATTATTTTGTTTGAGTGCAATTATTTCCTCATATTTCTTGATAACACAGAGGTGATTCCACCACTTGTGGAAACTAAGCCTAGAATTATCCTTCCAATTGCAGGCGATATGATGGATAGCTAAAGCGATCATGAAATCGAAATTTTTTTTATATAATAATGGTATTGAGACATTTGGGTTGGAGGAGTGCAATATGATAGACTTATAGACATGGGCACCTCATTATTATTCATGTGAATTATAGAAAGAATTCTAGACCAAATGCCTGACCAATATATTTGTAGGTTAGGACATGTACAGAGGAGGTGTAATAGAGTCCCAGGAAGTTAATGGCAAGACCAGCAAAGATCTGAAGTTAAATGTAACACTTTTGCCATTTTAACAGGAGTCCAATAAGCCTTATGCAAAATAAAATACCGTATTTTTCGCTCCATAAGACGCACCTCACCATAAGATGCACCCCAGATTTAGAGAATGAAAACAAGAAAAAACCCCATTCTGAACTAAACTGTATACTAATATATACCCGACACCTTTAAATTACATTCCAGCCCCCACCCCAATCAATCAGTCATCACTTTTACATACCCCCCAGCACCTTTAAATTCCAGGCCAGCCTCCTGGCACCTTTAAATTCCGTCCCAGCCTCCCTGCGGTACCTTTAAATTTTGGAGGTTGGTGAACAGCTACCTGCTGCTTGTTGGGGCCCGCAGTGCATAAGCGCACTAATGCCTGGGCCTGCGACACTCCATAATTGTGCCGGTCGCTGGTGCTTTGCAGGGCGGTTGCCTGCTGATTACGGCATGTCGGGGCCAGCGGTTTACAAGTGCGCTGCTGCGTGGGTGTGCGCCACTTCTGAATGGCTGCCTCAGTTCTCGCCTCATGAGGCAGAAGTGGCAGAAGTGAACATCTCAAAGTAATTTAAGCTCCAGCTTTGTCTGCCAAAAATATATTTGGTACTCTCCTGCCTCTAAGCTTCCATCTCATAAGGAGAACCCCTATTTTTATTTTCCTGTCAAGCTTGCCACTGGTTTTGAAGAATCAGCCTGCCTCTACTCCCGTGGGAGGGCAAACAAAGGCATTTGTTTTTGGAACAAGAATTCAGGAGCTCCTGGGACTGGAACCAGAACTAGAACTGACCAAGTTGCTGCCTGGCATTGTGTAGTGGTATGGGGAGCCAGTGCATTCCAGATGGATAAAGGGGAACCCATAGACATCACCTATCTCGACTTCCAAAAAGCCTTTGACAAGGTACCCCATGAGCGGCTACTTAGGAAGCTGTGGAACCACGGGGTGGAATGGGACATACACAGATGGGTTAAGCACTGGTTGGCAGGCAGGAAGCAAAGGGTTGGAGTGAAGGGCCACTACTCGGACTGGAGGAGGGTCACGAGTGGAGTTCCGCAGGGATTGGTATTCGGACCGCTGCTGTTTAATATATTTATCAACGACCTAGAAACAGGGACGAAGTGTGAAGTTATAAAATTTGCGGATGACACTAAACTCTGTAGCAGGGTTAGAACTGTGGAAAAATGTGACGACCTACAAAGGGACCTGAACAAACTAGAGGAGTAGGCGATTAAATGGCAAATGAACTTCAATGTAGGGAAATGCAAGGTCATGCATATAGGGAAAAAGAACCCGATGTTCAGCTACCAAATGGGGGGATTAGTACTAGAGGCAAGTAGCCTTGAAAAGGACTTGGGTGTGCTGGTGGATACAACAATTAAGTCAACAGCACAATACACAGCAACCTCAAAGAAAGCAAACAGAATGTTGGGTATAATTAAGAAGGGTATTACAGCCAGAACGAAGGAAGTCATCATGCTGCTGTATCGCGCGATGGTGCGCCCGCATCTGGAATACTGTGTCCAATATTGGTCGCCGTACCTAAAGAAGGACATGGAGATACTTGAGAGGGTTCAGAGAAGAGCGACAAAAATGATAAAAGGTATGAAAAACCTTTCATACGCAGACAGGCTAGAAAGGCTGGGGCTCTTCACCCTGGAGAAGCGGAGACTCAGAGGAGACATGATAGAGACTTACAAGATCATGAAGGGCATAGAGAAGGTGGAAAGGGACAGATTCTGCAGCCTATTGGGAACTACAAGAACAAGGGGGCACTCAGAGAAATTGAAAGGGGACAGGTTTAGAACCAATGCTAGGAAATTTTTCTTCACTCTGAGGGTGGTAGACACCTGGAATGCGCTTCCGGAGGATGTGATAGGACAGAGTACATTAAGGGGATTCAAAGAGGGATTGGACAAGTTCCTGAAGGATATGGGGATTGAGGGATATAGATAGAGGTAGAGATAGGATTATGGAAGGGTATAGATAGAAGAAAAATGGGGATTGAAAGGTTTTAGACAAAGGATAACTTACAGGTCATGGACCTGATGGGCCGCCGCGGGAGCGGACTGCTGGGCGCGATGGACCCCTGGTCTGACCCAGCGGAGGCAACTTCTTATGTTCTTATGTAGAGAAACCCAAAGGAAGGAGATTTATTCAAGTATTGCATTTGCAACCAGGCTTCAACCTTTTTCCAGCTAAAGAACTCAGGCTGAGGGGAATTTTATTTCATTGTTCCTGCTAAGTTAAATGCGGGTAGCAGATCATTACATCTGACTATGAGCTCAGAATGGTTTACATGAATTTATTCAGGTACTCAAGCATTTTTCCCTGTCTGTCCTGGGCTCACAATCTATCTAATGTACCTAGGGCAATGGGGGGATTAAATGACTTGCCCAGGGTCACAAGGAGCAGTGTGGGTTTGAACCCACAACCTCAGGGTGCTGAGGCTGTAGCTTTAATCACTGCGTCACACTCCCCCCTAATCTAATCTAATTTAATCTAAACTAATCTGGGGTTTATGAGTTGCACTCTGCTTAAATAGGTTCAAGACGACTTACAGTACAATTTCAGACATACTGTATAAAGGAGATACTTTGCAAAAGTACAATCTGAGAGATGGTACAGTTCAAGAAGAGATAAACGAGGACTGTTTGAAGAGTGGTGTTGCGAGGTAGAAGGTGGAGGTAACTTATAGTCCAAAGTCATGCGGCTGACAGTGTGCGTAGTGTCATAGAGGTTGCAGGGTGCTTGGTAGGCTCCGAGGGTCAGTTTTCTCTGGTAGATAAGGCGTCGAAGAAGTAAGTCTTTTAATTTCTTTCGGAACGTGAGGTAGTTCAGTTCAGAACTGATGGTTGTCGGGAGGTTGTTCCATATTTTTGTGC
The DNA here is from genome assembly GCF_902459505.1 of Geotrypetes seraphini. NCBI lineage: Eukaryota > Metazoa > Chordata > Amphibia > Gymnophiona > Dermophiidae > Geotrypetes > Geotrypetes seraphini. The sequence continues at coordinate 95,607,373 of NC_047084.1, read as the reverse complement.
CGCTGTACATAAGCGTAGGCCCTCTTTTACTAAGGTGCGCCAACCGATTAGCGCGCGCTAAATGCTAACGAGTGCACGCTAGTCTATGGACGCGCTAGCGTTTAGCACGCGCTAATTCATTTAGCGCGTGCTAATCGGTGAGCGCACCTCAGTAAGAGAGGGGGGGGAGAGTGTTGAAAATGCGTTTGTATCTGAGGCCTTTGGTTGAGGCTGTGTTTTCCTTTAAGGCACTATTTTGCTAAACTGTGACATCCCTCGCTAAAAGGCATTTCCCACACAGGAAAGCTAGGGACCTCCCTCCCCTTCAAAATCACTGAGCTCTGGAACAACCTTACCTCCCCTCTTCGGAACCTGAGCTCTCTCCAAGTTTTCCGCAAACATCTGAAAAACCTGGCTTTTTCTCAAAAAATGTAAGTCTCCCTCCAACTTAGGAATCAAGGAAACTCTTATATCTTGGCATCCCAAGTCCTCTAAATTTTCTTCACACTTCTACCTCTAACCCTCTGTTGTAGTTCCTTCCTATTTCTCCTACTGTAAACCGCGTCGAGCTCTACGAATGTATACAAACCTAAGGATTAGATTAGATTAGATCTGTAACTAAAGGAACAGACTTATAACATCTTTTAAAAGTATTTCTGTGCTGAAGAGAAGAACGGGTGTAAATAGTTGGCCACATGTAAAGAACTGGTATTTTTGGAGTTGCTTCATCACTTGAAAGCAGTAGTGAAGTTGTGTTTGGTTCAAGATGAAACCTACTTTATTTCCAGGAGTTAGTAAGTCTGATGCTCAGCTTGCCCGGTCTCTCGGGTTAATCCTGATCCCAGTCTTGGTCCTCAACAAATACAATTATTTATGCCTCCCTCCCCCCCTCATTCCAGCATCCTGGGCAATGACTAGGTAGCCGCCTAGACCACTGTACTAAAAAGGTGTGTGTTTTACACAGGAAGCTGCAGCCATATCTTGGAAATTTCCACAATTTCTTTTCATATATCGCACTCTTGAACTCAAGAAATGTACGGCTTCCGGCCTGACAAGCTTCTTCATTTGGCTGCTTGGCCAGAGTATTTGTTTCTTTAGGAGTTATTTATTGCATTTCTGAAGAAATTCACTCAAGGCGGTGCGCAGCAAGAATAAACCCGGCATAGGTTGCCACATTTTAAAAACCCAGTTGCAAACCATTGTTTAAGGCAGGGCTGCCCAAGTCCGGTCCTCGAGAGCTACTGGTAGGGGCCAGGTTTTCAGGATATCCACAGTGAATATGCATGAGAGAGATTGGCCTGCACTGCCTTCTTGGTATGCAAATCTCTCTCATGCATATTCATTGTGGATATCCTGAAAACCTGGCCCGCCAGTATATCTCGAGGACCAGACTTGGGCAGCCCTGGTTTAAGGTGTAGTGTGATACGTGCCACACCTCAGGCCAAGCACAGCTGGGCCAAAGAAGAAAAAGGCAGGCACCAGAGCTCATCCCCACTGCTTCTTTCTGCTTGCAAAGGTGACTTGTTAAAAACGTACAGAAGGCATTTCTCATATGCTGCTCTCCTGATGCATGAGATCAGTCTCCCTCAAGTAACCTAGTTGATGATAGCAGATCAAAACCTGTGTGGTCCATCCAGCCTGCCCAATAATTGTATTTATTTTTAAAATGTATACCCCGCCTACAACTAGGTGGTTTACATTTTTACAGAAAGGGTGGCAGAAGAAGTGGCGGAGACAGAGACTGTGTCTAAATTCAAGAAAGCCTCACTCAGAGAATCGTTAAGCTCTGGAACGCGTTGCCAGAGGTTGTGGTAAGAGCGGATAACGTAGCTGGTTTTAAGAAAGGTTTGGACAATTTCCTGGAGGAAAAGTCCATAGTCTTTCATTGAGAGAGATGTGGGGGAAGCCACTGCTTGCCCTGGATTGGTAGCATGGAATGTTGCTATTTGGCGTTCCAAAATCTTGTGTTACTCTTTGGGATTTCAGAATCTTGCTATTCTTTAGGATTCTGAATGGAATGTTGCTACTCTTTTGAGTTTTGGCTAGGTACTAGTGACCTGGATTGGCCACCGTGAGAACGGGCTACTGGGCTTGATGGACCATTGGTCTGACCCAGTAAGGCTATTCTTATGTTCTTATGGGATAGGTACTGGGATCTCAGAGAGAGGAAGAGATAATGGTTACTGCGGATGTTGCAGACTGGATTGGCCATTTGGCCTTTATCTGCCATCATGTTTCTATTAAAAAAAAAAAAAAAATACATCAATAATTAGATACCATAGACCAGTGGTCTGAAACTCAAACCCTTTGCAGGGCCACATTTGGGATTTGGAGGGCCTCAGAGAAAATAGTTAGACATTAAAGAAATGACAATTTTGCATAAGGTAAAACGCTTTATAGTTTATAAATCTTTCCTTTTGGCTAAGTCTTAATAATACTATTGTAATTTATAGCTAAAGAGACTATGATCAAGAAACTGAGGGCCTCAAAATAGTTCCTGGCGGGCCGCGAGTTTGAGACCACTGCTATAGACATACCCTCTCAGCAACTACGAGCGGTAGCAAAAGAATAGTAACCTCCATTAAGGGTGCACAACTAAAACAAATGGTATTAGATCCCACCAGAGAAAAAGCAATACTGGACCTGGTACTCACAAATGGAGACAGTGTCTCGGAAGTATCAGTGGGAGACACGCTGGCCTCCAGTGACCACAACATGGTATGGCTCAACCTCAGAAAAGGCTTCTCTAAATCAAACACAGCAACGAGGGTCCTCAACTTTAGGGAGGCAGATTTCAACCACATGAGAGACTTTGTCCATCAAGAGCTGCAAAACCATGCAGAAACTGACAATCCGGAAACTATGTGGTCAAATCTAAAATCCATCCTGAACGAAGCATCTAGCCGCTACGTAAAAACAGTAAGCAAACGCCGGAGAAACAAAAAACCACAATGGTTCAACAAGGAAATTTCGGACCTCATTAAAATGAAAAAAGAAACATTTATCAACTACAAACATCTTGGGAAAAGGGAGGCAAAAGAAGACTATCTGGCCAGATCTAAGGCTGTCAAAAAGGCAGTCAGGGAAGCCAAACTTCAAACAGAGGAAGATCTAGCACGGAACATTAAAAAAGGGGACAAATCCTTCTTTAGGTACATTAGCGACAGGAAGAGAAACAAAAATGGAATAGAACGCCTTAGGCAATCAGATGGAAACTACGCAGAATCTGATACTACCAAGGCAGAACTGCTAAACGAATACTTCTGCTCAGTATTCACCTGTGAAGCGCCAGGAGATGGTCCACAACTACAAATAAGAGACAGCCAAAATGACCTGTTTCGCGATTACGAATTTACACCTAGTAGCGTCTACCACGAACTTTCAAGACTCAAAGTTGACAAAGCCATGGGGCCAGACAATCTACACCCCAGGGTACTCAGAGAGCTGAGTGAAGTTCTGGCTGAACCACTATCTGTACTCTTCAATCTTTCCATGCGCACGGGAAAAGTACCCCTAGACTGGAAAACAGCTAACGTAATTCCACTCCACAAAAAGGGATGCAGAACAGAGACAGGAAATTACAGACCGGTGAGTCTTACATCCATAGTGTGCAAACTCATGGAAACACTGATCAAACAGGAACTTGACAAAATTCTAGACGAAGAAAGTTTACGTGATCCACATCAACACGGATTTACCAGGGGAAGGTCCTGCCAATCTAATCTGATTGACTTCTTTGATTGGGTGACCAGACATCTGGATGCCGGTGAGTCCCTTGACGTGATATATTTGGACTTCAGCAAAGCTTTTGATAGCGTCCCACACCGCAGGCTGTTGAACAAACTAAAATCAATGGGATTAGGGGATACATTCACTACATGGGTAAAGGATTGGCTAGATGGTAGGCTTCAAAGGGTGATGGTAAACGGTACCCCCTCCAAAACGTCAGCAGTGATGAGTGGAGTACCTCAGGGCTCCGTCTTAGGGCCGATTCTATTTAATTTATTCATAGGAGATTTAACCCAAGGACTTAGAGGAAAAGTATCACTGTTTGCCGACGATGCCAAACTATGCAACATAGTTGGCAAAAGCAGTGTGCCTGACTTTATGACGCAGGACCTAAGACAGCTCGAGCAGTGGTCATCAACTTGGCAGCTAGGCTTCAATGCTAAAAAATGTAAAATAATGCATCTAGGCAAAAAAAATCCACACAGAACTTACACACTAAATGGTGAAACCTTGTCCAGGACCACGATGGAACGTGATTTAGGAGTGATCATTAGCGACGATATGAAGGCTGCCAATCAAGTAGAGAAGGCTTCGTCCAAGGCAAGACAAATGATGGGCTGTATCCGTAGGGGTTTTGTCAGCAGAAAACCTGAAGTAATAATGCCACTGTACAGATCCATGGTGAGACCTCATCTCGAGTATTGTGTTCAATTCTGGAGACCACACTACCGAAAAGATGTGTTGAGAATTGAGTCGGTTCAGCGAATGGCTACCAGGATGGTTTTGGGGCTCAGGGATCTCACGTATGAAGAAAGGTTAAAAAAACTGCGGATGTACTCATTGGAGGAGCGAAGACAGAGAGGAGACATGATTGAAACCTTCAAGTATATTACTGGGCGTATAGTGGTGAAAGATGATATCTTCAGTCTTACGGGGCCCTCGGTAACCAGAGGACATTCGCTGAAAATCAGAGGAGGGAAATTTCAGGGTGATGCTAGGAAGTACTTCTTCACCGAGAGGGTGGTCGATCATTGGAACGAGCTGCCTCAGCGGGTGATTGAGGCCAGCAGCGTGTTAGATTTCAAGAGGAAATGGGATATTCATGTGGGATCTCTAGGAGAGTAAGAATCAGGGAGAGGGTCACTGGTATGGGCAGACTCGATGGGCTATGGCCCTTTTCTGCCGTCAATTTCTATGTTTCTATGTTTCTATACTTATAGCACAAGGTTATGATATCAAGGTTCAAGGTTTATTAATATTTGATTTATCGCTGAATCTGTTTACAAAGCGATGTACATAAGTAAAAAAAAGCATAAAATTATAGAGATACAAATTAAAATTCAGTAACATCAAATTTAAGACAAGACAGACTTGAAATGGGAGGGAAAGAAGGACAAAGATTACATCTGTTATATATAGAAAAACAAATACGGGAAAAAACATAAGGGAATGGGGGGTAGGTAAAAGATTAAAAAACTAAAAAAAATTTTTAATATTGAGTATTAAAAGCATCTTTAAAAAGGTGAGTTTTTAAAGATTTTTTACTATATGATATGATACTATATATGTATATAGGCAGTCCCCGGGTTAAGAATGAGTTATGTTTTTAAAGCTGTTCTTAAGTTGGACTTGTAGATATTAAGATTCTTGCTCCCAGCTGACAAAAGGCCCAACTGTTCCTACGAGTGTTCTCTCTAAGTTATAGCATGCACAACCACACACTGTTCTTAATGTGGCCATGCATCATTCCTGAATCTGCTACCGGAGAAGTGTAGGAGTCTTTGCCACTGGAAATACTGCTCAGTGGAATCAAATGAAGCTGCAACCACGTTCTTAAGTACGAGTCGTACTTAAGTTGGGCGTCTGTAACTCGGGGACTGCCTGTGCTTGATTTTTTTGAATGCCATTTTCAGCAAGACACTGACTGTAGAAGTCTGCCTGGCACTGACCTTGTTCTCCAACTCCAGAAGTTGTCATTGAAGCTCCAACTCGAACCCATCCAAATCTATTGAGCCACGATCGGGGCACTGTTTTTTGACAGTGGCGCAGGCGCAAAACAGCAAGTCAGGGCAGCAGGCGCTTTTTCTTTTCAGCGTTTGCAATGAATGGCAACTCGGGGGGGCAAAATTAGCTGCATTGAGATTCAGGGGTGAGGGGGGTAGCGGCTCTAAGAAAAGGGGAGAGGAAGCAGTCCACGGGCAGCTCCGAGGGGGCATACACTGGGAGAAAGGGGAATGAGTCAGAAAAGAGGCTGCAGGGGAAGAAGTCAATAAGGCAGATCTGTGGAGTGGAGGGGCAGGAGGGTGGAGACAAAGAAGGAGGCAGGAAGGCCAAATTAATGAATCGGATATTCAAGGAGTGTGCGAAACAAGATGTACCGAATGTGCCTTGTCCCTTCACTCCCCTCCCCAATCTGCCTCCCTTTGGGTGTTCCAGTGGCAGATGGTAGGAGCCTATGGAACCAGAACCTCAAATAGGACTAGAGCCAAACAATTGTCAGCTTCCGGTGTGGGGCAGATTTGGGTTAATTCTATACCATGGGGACCAAGATTAGGTGAGCAGGAAGATGTCGGTTTCAGATTAGCATATTTTATAATTAATGCACATATGTTGTGACTGCTGGTGCCGCATTCGGAACATTCCCATGGCAACGTCTACAGTTCCAGTACGCTCCTTCATGCTGGTGCGTGCACTTTTACGCCTCTCCTGCTGTTATAAGAGCAATTTTTTTTATTATTAATGACGGATTGTTTACTACCCTTTTTGGGGCAAATTCTAAAAATGTAGGCGGTGCTCGGCGCGGTTGTCAATTAACCACTAGATGCCATTTATAGAATCCCACCTAGTGACGCCTAGGCGTGCTGAGGTGTCACTAGTTAACTTGGAGATAGGTGTGTAACTTGGATGCCTACAGACGCCCAAGTCAACCCCTAACAACGCCTACTTTTCAGGCGTGGAATTTCACACCTAACTTTTAATGCAAAATTTTTTTAAAAAATTAATTATTCAATTAACGTTAATGGCACAGCGAATTACCACGTCCTTAAAGCTAATTGATTGAATTTAGGTGAGGCGCAGATTTTAGTTAGGCGTCACCAGGCAGCCTCAATTAGGGTGCCTAGCGGCGCCTAATCAACCCCTCCTTTTACAAAACTGTATGAGCGTCGGAGCTGTTACAACTGCGGCCGGCACTAAAATCCGCGCTACGGTTATGTAAAAGGGGGGGGGGGGGTAAAGCACAGTCTATGGAATATGGCCCTTTGTTTATTGTTCTGTTTAAAATTACCCCTTTTATGATTCTACTTCAGTGGAAAGATACAAAATATTTAAGTTAATTTCCAGACTGATATATTGCCTACCTGGGTCATATTCAAAGCGGTTTCCTGAGTAAATATCGCAGCATACAGAAATTTACAGAAGGCTTACATAACAGTACAAGTGTAGCAAGAAACTGTGCTGCCTTTGTACTGTTTCTTTCAGGATTATATAGTGTATCCGGCTCGTTTATTTCTTTGTTGGCTTTTTGAAAGTGTGCTTCTCTGATGTGGTCATATTGTGCACGGTGCCTGCATTTGCCTCTCCAATGCATGCAGAGTCTGGCGTCTTGGGTTTTCCCGTTCAGTGTTAAAGGAGATTCTCCTCAGGTAAATGCTTGCTTTTTATTTTGTGCAGGGCTACCCTTCATATTTTGTACCTGTAAAAGACGGCGCTATTCCCTAGAGAAAGGGATTTAGGCCCTGCCTTATTGAGTAGTAGCTGAAGGCAAGTCACATTCAAGTGCCAAAGGCATTGTCCTATCTCTGGACAGCTTCTAATTTAATTTTTGCAGCTGAGATCGTGAAGGATTAAGTGACTTTCCCGAGGTTACAAGGAAGTTCAGTGGGGTTTGAACCCTGGCTTCACTGGTTTTCAGTGTGTTGCACTAACCATTACATGGGACATGTAAAATAGATTCCTTCTAATGTTTTTAACCTGAAATGAAAAGAATAAACTCTGTTAAGCTTCAGAGCAGGTTTGAGTATCTCTGCCCTTCTACTATTTAGGATCTTGCCAGGTACTTGTGAGCTGGGTTGGCCACTGTTGGAAACAGGATTCTGGGCTTGATGGACCTTTCGTTTGTCCCAGTACGGCAATTCTTATGTGAGTCAAGTATAGGATACTGTATATACTCGAATATAAACCTAGATTTTTGGGCAAAAAGAAGGCCCAAAAATGAGTGTCTCGGTTTATATTCGAGTCTTACTACTTAGCATTTCTATAGTGCTGCTAGACATACACAGCACTGTACATTAAACATGGAAGAGACGATCCCTGCTCAATACAAATTATAATCTAATTAAGACAGACACACAACAAATAGGGGTTAGGGAAATTCTCACATAGGGAATGATAAACAGACTTGGACCCATCACAGGCCTCTCCCCAGGCCTGCCTTAAACAACTGCTGGTCCAGTGGCGAGCCAGGGAAAGAACAATCCTCCTATGCTCTTGCCCCGTGCAGTCTTCACTGCTCAAAATGGCTGCTATAAGTTTCAACAGTAACCTTGCGAGACTATCATGAGTTCGGTTTATATTCGAGTCAACCTTTTTTTTTTTTTTTTCCCTTCTTTTTAGGGGAAAAACTTACCTCGGTTTATATTCAGATAGGTTTATATTCGAGTATAATAAGTAAGTCCTTTAGAATCACACCTAGCAGTGCCGGTGACAGGACTAAATCGCGCGAGACAATGGCGCGCCGACAATTGAGCGCAAGGTTGACGGTGCGCCGAAGAAAAGCACTATTTTAAAGGGCTCCGACTGGGGTGTGGGGGGAAACCCCCCCACTTTACTTAACAGACATTGCGCTGCCGTTGTGGGGGGTTGTAACCTCCCACATTATACTTAAAACTGAATTTTTTCCCTAAAAAACAGGCAAAAAGTTCAGTTTCAAGTATAATGAGGGGGGTTACAACCCCCCAAGCCCCCCACAACGCCAGTGCGATGTCTGTTAAGTAAAATTGGGGGGTTCCCCACCAACACCCCCCGTCGGAACCCTTTAAAATAGTGCTTTTCTTCGGCGCGCCGTCAACCTTGCGCTCAGTTGTCTGCGCTCAGTTGTCGGCGCGCCGTTGTCTCATGCGATTTTGTCTATGAACCGCAGTGCCTATGTCCTTCTTCACTCCTAAACATGCCTACTTTGGAGTTAGGAGCCACTAGGCGCCCTGTAATAGGCACCTATCTTTTGTAGAATTGCGTCTAAGCGGATAGGCGCCCATTGGCCAGTTAATTTTTTTTTTCCAATTAGCTTATTAAAGCTAATAATTGAAGCCAAATGACACAGGAAACAAAGCAAAATATATATTTTTATGTTTTCATGTTCCTACTTAACCATTAGGCTATGCTGCCATTCCAGATTCAGTAAGGCCATGATTCTCTAAACGGCGCCGTTGTCCATGGCCGCCTTAAAAGCGGCCACCAATTACGTTTCAGTCACGTAATGCAGCTGTTTAGAGAATTGCGCCTTCGGCAAAGGTAGGCACCAAAAATGTAGGCCAGGGTTTTCACGGCCCACATTTCTGGTGCCTACCTTTGACGTCAATCGCGCTTACGGAGGCACCTATTGATGTCTAATGACACTTCCGGCGTTAGCCACGCCGATAGTGGTGTTAGACACTGGTAGGCACCTCAGGAGGTATGATTCCGGTGCTGTTTTTTTTTTAGGCACAGTAGGCCTCTGGAAATATCTTATAACCAGTAGGCGTCTGGAAATATCTTTTAAAAGAACTCTTAAATGGTGTTTCCCTCTTAACATATGCACCGGTAGGATGCCTACCGGTGCCGTTTATAGAACACGGGTTTAAGGGTCTTAGCCAGAAAAGTCTGAGTAAAATTTTTGTGCTAAAAGCTGATGTGTTTGGTTTGCTCATTGCATGCAAAAATTCCTTGGGAACTACATGTTGCTGACACACAAAAATCATTCATCTCTCAGAACTTCAATATCTAGCGACCAGACTACATTACCATACACCAGCATGTGCTTTGCCCTCGAGCCAAGAATACTTGTTGGAAATACCCTCCTTCAGAGACATCAAATATCAAAGTATCAGGACAAGAATGTTCTCAGTGATGCCTCCAAAGTGATGGAACCCCCTTCCAAAGGAATTAAAACGAAAAGGACACCAGAAAGTTCAAGACTTCTTTAGCTAATAAAGCTAGTCCCCATTAGGAACACAATAGGGTGAACACAGTAGAGCTACCCCGAATTGCTAAGGATATGATAAACAAAGTACGGATAACTAAAATTATCAGGATGTATGTAAATCTAAGATGAACAAAGAACACAATACAGGTATGCAAATACAGGTGTGCAAAGAAGATTAAATATGAGCATAGTACGACACTAGTATTATATGTGTTTATACGTAGGATGATTGATTATGGTATAAATGTATCTGTATTGAAAGCCATCTCAGAAAACGTTGACTCTGTATTGTAACCCCTTTACAGAAGCTCATGTATTATAACACCTTTACAGAAGCTCATCTAAACTGCACTGAATTTACTCCCCAGTCATTAGCGGTATAGAAGCTTTCAATAAACATAAACTGCTTCCAATGTAATATACCATGCTAAAATTGGGAACAATTTTCTCCCCTATAATAATAATAATAAAACTATGTAGAAAAGTGATATGTTCAGTTGCTCACAGTTACTTCTATTAAAGCTGTTAAATGTATTTTGCCTTTACTTTTTGATTTCCTCTCCACATATAATTCTAATGATAGTCCCACATCCAAATGGACCCCCCAAATTCCTATTGTTGGTACAAAAGGATGAAAAGTTTGACGGGCTACAATTCCCATCTCTATGTTAGTAGATGAATCAGTAGCCACAAAAAACAAGGTTTTGTCTGAGTTTAATTTTAATCAATGTTCTAACATCCAATTCTACATCAGTAATATAATTGCTTCTAAGCTAGAGGAAAAGGATGAAACTTTGGAGGTGAAAGGAATGATAACAGTAATATCATCAGCATAACTGAAGCGAAAAGGGTGAACAGAAAGTTAGGAATGATTAAGAGGGAGATCACGAACAGATCGTAGAAGGTCGCCGTACATCAGTGGCTCCCAAACCTGTCCTGGGGGACCCCCAGCCAGTCAGGTTTTCAAGATATCCCTAATGAATATGCATGAGAGAGATTTGCATATAATGGAAGTGACAGGTATGCAAATCTCTCTCATGCATATTCATTAGGGATATCTTGAAAACCTGACTGGCTGGGGGTCCCCCAGGACAGGTTTGGGAACCACTGCCGTACATGAAGAAGGACACAGTACTACCTGAAAGGGTCCAGAGAAGAGCGACTAAAATGGTTAAGGGGCTGGAGGAGTTGCCGTACAGTGAGAGATTAGAGAAACTGGGCCTCTTCTCCCTTGAAAAGAGGAGACTGAGAGGGGACATGATCAAAACATAATGAAGATAATGAAGGGAATAGACTTAGTAGATAGAGACAGGTTGTTCACCCTCTCCAAGGCAGAGAGAATGAGAGGGCATTCTCTAAAGTTAAAAGGGGATAAATTCCGTACAAACATAAGGAAGTTCTTCACCCAGAGAGTGGTAGAAAACTGGAACGTTCTTCCGGAGGCTTTTATAGGGGAAAACACCCTCCAGGGATTCAAGACAAACTTAGACAAGTTCCTGCTGAACCAGAACGTACGCAGGTAAGGCTAGTCTCAGGGCACTGGTCTTTGACCTAAGGGCTGTCGCATGAGCAGACTGCTAGGCACGATGGACCACTGGTCTGACCCAGGAGCGGCAATTCTTATGTTCTTATGCTAATAAACTCATTTTGTGTCAACACAAGACGTAAAGGCGTCAGGAAAATATTAAATAAAGAAGGGGAGAGAGGTGAATCCTGTGGTACACCACACGGATTTCTCCACTTCTTAGGTTATAATTGATCACACATAATAACCTAATAAAATTGAAATTGTAAAAATTCACAAAACCAGCCTAAAACTTTTCCAGATACTCCTAAATTATCCAACATTCCAAACAAAATCTTATGATCCATCAGATCGAAAGCACTCGATTAATTGAACTGGAGGACCAATGTATTTTTACCCTCATTGGATAAAGAGTACCGTATTTGCCGGCGTATAAGACGACTTTTCAGTACCTTAAAATCCTCCCCAAAGTCGGGGGTCGTCTTATACGCCGGGTACTGTTTACATGCCCTTACTTTACATGCCCTAACATCTCCTTCCTTACCTCCTTACGGTGCTTACGGTACTAGTAAACCTGCCGGGACATCAGCGGGGCCATGGCGGGACATCAGTGTGACAAGGGTGCCAGCTCCTTCATCCTGCGCAGCGGGAAGCAGCGGCGCTCTGGCCCCACCCCTTTTCTCTTTACTACGTCTCTCGCACATGCGGCCGTGTGTGGAGTCTAGCCCTTAAGGAAGTTGCGGGGGCGAACAGGAGGCTTTTGAAGGCTTTTAAAAGGAAACTGTCATGCCAGCAAACTTGCTAGGGACTTGCCCGGCACTTGCTCTCTCCCTCTATGTGTTATCTTCCTTCTATCATTGACAGTTTCAGTTTGGTTAACAGTTTAGAAAACAAATAGCATGGCAGCTCCCATGGGTTTATTGTTCTATTCAGCTTTAGTGAATTAATTAAAATTGTTGAAATAAATTCTGATGTTCTTTTAAGTTTTATTTGTTGTGCAGAAGGTGTGCGGAAGAAGGGGTTGTCTTATATGGCGAGTATATAACAAACTCTATATTTTAACTGTAAAAGTTGGGGGGTCGTCTTATACGCCCAGTCGTCTTATACGCCGGCAAATACGGTAAATACAATACAGTGTCTTATATACTGCAATTCTCTGTTGTTTACAATAAGATTTAGATATTTGGAAGTTACATTATTAGAGTGGGGATGGTTGAAGGTAAGAGAGGGGTTATAGGGAGAAGAGGTCTATCTTTAGTTTTTTTTTCTGAAGTCAAGTTATGTGGTGGGTTGTCTTGGTTGTATTGGTAGTTTGTCCAGGTGAGGGGAGCATGGTATTCGAAGGTAGCCTCAAACATCTTCTGCCACATTTTTTTGAGGGGAGGGGTAGTTTGAAGCATTGTGTCACGCGAGAGTTGAAGAAGGCATGTGGGACTTTGATATCAGATGGTAGCCCTTCCAGGTTTTCTCCATAGATCGCTTTGTGAACCATGAAGGCTATCTTGAAATGAATTCTCTTGTTCTTTGGTAGCCAGTGTAGTTGTTCTAGAAGTGGACTTGCCTTTCATATCAACTCTTTTTGAGAATTAGGGCCTGTTTTACAAAGCCACGCTAGCAGCGGCAGCACGGTAACGGCCCCGAAGCTCATAGAGATTTAAAGGGCTTCAGGGTTGTTGCCGCACATCAGCCGCTAGCGCGGCTTTGTAAAACAGGCCCTTAGTCTTGTGAAAAAAACAAAAGGAATTGACCCCAAAATATCCACAAAGAAGAAAATCCAAAGAAAACCAAAAAAACTCTGTGGAGTGACGATGTTCCCAAATGGACTTTATTTGAAAGTATCAAAGTTCCAAAGGTACACTAAAATCATCCACATAAAATAATTCCATCCACATAAAAGTAAATCATCCACATAAGAGCTTTAAAGGACCTAGTCCGCTAGGGATACAGGACCCAACACGGTCCGCGTTTCGACAAAAAGTCTTCTTCAGGGGTCCCTGGGGGTCCTATAAAGGTGAATACGTGGGAAACAATTGTGTGGTGAACCGGAAGTGAATTTTTAGCACTTGAACCTTATTTGAGTCCATGGCAGGTGGATGCTCGCTTTGGGCTGATGTCTCTTTAACTCCTTGCCGCTGCTGTGTGATGGAATTCACAATTTTTGATAAAAACAATTGCCAATGAAATTGGGACGAGCAAGGCGCTCCGGTTCATAACATAATTCCACTTCGCAGGATCAGCCATTAACCTACACGATTTTTGTCTTGCGGCTCTTTATGTCCTCTCTGGGTTTTTTTTTTTTTTTTTTTTTTTTTGGGGGGGGGGGTTTGGTTCACTTCTGAGTGAAATTAAATTGCTGCTTTCACAGAAACAAAATGCAAGCAGTGTCTCACTTCCGGTTCACCACACAATTGTTTCCCACGTACTCACCTTTATAGGACCCCCAGGGACCCCTGAAGAAGACTTTTTGTCGAAACGCGGACCGTGTTGGGGCCTGTATCCCTAGCGGACTAGGTCTTTTAAGGCCCTTAGTCTTGTGGCCATATTTTGCAGATGTTGGCGTCTATTTCGCTCTTTTTCTGTAATGCCACCGTATAGTGAGTTGCAGTAGTCCAGATGTGGTATTAGGACAGATTGTACTACTGTCCTGAAACTGGTCTCTGTTAAGATTGGTCTAATTGCCCTCAGTTGTTTCATCTTAAAGAATCATTTTTTTCACTAGAGAGGTGATATGAATGTTGTAAGTTAAGTTTGAGTCAAGTGTGACTCCAAATACTTTGGAGGAACTTTCTATCCTTAGCCTCTCACCTGTGGATAGCTCGAGTTCTGTGCTCGGTAGTGAATTATAATCTCCAAACCATAATATTTTTCATTTCAGATTTGTTTATCTTGAGGAAGTTATTCATTGTCCATGTACTTAGGCCATCAATAGTGGTTTTCAGGTAATTTAGACTGCTAGTGAAGGACTCTTTGGCTATATAGAGAATGACGATATCATCTGTGTAGGAAAAGACTTGATCTTGGGTTAAGAGTAGGCTATTTCCCAGTGCGCTTAGATAGATGATGACTAGCGTAGGTGATATTGGTGAGCCTTGGGGGACACCACAATTGGCCTTCCATGATTGAGCTCTCTTGTCTTCTTTTCAGACTTCATATGTTCTATTTCTTAAGAACTGTGAAAACCATTGTAACACCATGCCTTGTACTCCTAGTTTGTTTAATTTGAGGAGTAAGAGAGAGTGGTCTATTCCATCAAATGCTGCAGAGATATCAAATTGTAATAGTTTAGATTGCTTGCCTCTGCTGATTGGACGTTAGCTCAAGTAACAGGGATTCTGTACTGTTCCTTGGTCTGAAGCCATGTTGTGATTTGTGGAATCCATCAGTTTGTAACATAGTAACATAGTAGATGACGGCAGATAAAGACCCGAATGGTCCATCCAGTCTGCCCAACCTGATTCAATTTAAATTTTTTTTATTTTTTCTTCTTAGCTATTTCTGGGCAAGAATCCAAAGCTCTACCCGGTACTGTGCTTGGGTTCCTACTGCCGAAATCTCCGTTAAAACCTACTCCAGCCCATCTACACCTTCCCAGCCATTGAAGCCCTCCCCAGCCCATCCTCCACCAAATGGCCATATACAGACACAGACCATGCAGTACTGGCCTTAGTTCAATATTTAATGTTATTTTCAGATTCTAGATCCTCTGTGTTCATTCCACGCTTCTTTGAACTCAGTCACTGTTTTCCTCTCCACCACTTCTCTCGGTAGCGCATTCCAGGCATCCACTACCTTCTCCATAAAGTAGAACTTCCTAACATTGCCTTTGAATCTACCACCCCTCAACCTCAAATTATGTCCTCTGGTTTTACCATTTTCCTTTCTCTGGAAAAGATTATGTTCTACGTTAATACCCTTCAAGTATTTGAAAGTCTGAATCATATCTCCCCTGTCTCTCCTTTCCTCTAGGGTTTACATATTCAGGGCTTCCAGTCTCTTTTCGTACGTCTTCTGGCGCAAGCCTCCTATCATTTTCGTTGCCCTCCTCAGTTAGCTAGTTGAATGCTTACACAGAATTCTAGTAATTTTGCTGGCCATGGAATCCCCGCTATTGGCCTGAAGTTTTCTACTTTGGTCAAATCAAGGTTTGTGGCTTTGGGTATGGGTGTCAACGCTATGGTTGATATTGCTTAATATAATCCAACACTGCTGCCATTAGTGTCTCGGTGATAAATAAGGAACGAAAACCCTGACTGTGATTAATGCAAGACATTAAATATGTCCAGAAGGTCCACTAATTGATCATTCACTACTCCCTCCATTATCTTCAAGAAAAGTGGAATAGATTCAATTGGACTATAGTTCGATACTGCCGTAATTGAATTTGTATGGCCTCCTTTTATCAATCCACAGTAGAGCGTTGACCAGTGAGGTAAATGCTCTGATGCTCATTCAGTTCCTATGAGCGTTGGAGCATTTATCTGACGTCATGAGGGGCGGGACCGCGGCAGAGGGGACATGCTGCGGAGACCGACGGCAACCTGCTAGGATCGCTACAGCGCTGCAGGCTGCTGTAATTAGCTTTGAAGGTGGGGCTAGGGGGGAAGCCGGAGGAAGCTAGAAAGAAGAGGGAAACACTAGTAGATATGTGGAACAGTCGTAGAGGTGGTAGAGACAAAAACTGTCTGAATTTAAGAAAGTGTGGGACAGGCATGTGGGATCTCTTAGGGACAGGAGGAGATAGTGGATGCCGAAGATGGGCAGATTGGATGGGCCATTTGGCCTTTATCTGTCAACATGGTACTATGTTTCTATATTTACTAAATGTAGGGAACAAGATAATATCTAATTGTGATAATAAACTAAATAGCTACATTCCTATCACAATATTGCACATATTAACTAAGAGGTCCTTTTACAAAGGCGCGGTAGCAGTTTAACGCACGGAATACCGCATGTTAAACCGCCTGCCGCGCTAGTACCTAACGCCTCCATTGACGAGGCTTTAGGATTTTTAGGCTGCCGCGGGGGTTAGCGCGTGTTGAAATGTCCGACGCGCTAACCCTTGTTAGCGCGCCTTGATAAAAGGAGCCCTAAATTTTTTCTCAAAACTATAATAAATTAAATTAAATAGTGCTCAGACCCACAACCTTTAGTGTTCAAGTGTAAAAACACACAACACCGGCTGCCGTCAGACCATCATAGGTCAGATAGTAGCCTGCTCTGTTGGAGCAGTTTGGATGTGTTTATTCATGGAGGCTGGTTCAAGATAATCCCTTCCTGAGGAAGCACGCACTACGCGAAACTCGAGTCGAAGGGAGTACTTGTGTTTCTCGGCTTCCAGAAGTTTTTTTATTAGATGCACGAGCACTTTATAATACTAAGCTGCCTATCACGTGACCATCTGTTGTGAACCAACCATAAAAAGATAATTTATTTTTATAGAAAGTGGATTTTAGATTGTTAATTGGTGGTACAGACATGAATAGTGCTATGATGGTCTGACGGCAGCCGGTGTTGTGTGTTTTTACACTTGAACACTAAAGGTTGTGGGTCTGGGCACTATTTGATTTAATTTATTATAGTTTTGAGAAAAATTTTAGTTAATATGTGCAATATTGTGATATGAATGTAGCTACTATGTTTCTATAACCATAAACTTCTATGACATCACAGTGCAGGTATAAAGAATCTTGGCCAATAGGGAGAGGAGGAGATAGTGGATGCTGCGGATGGACAGACTGGATGGTCCATTTGGCCTTTATCTCCCAACATGGTACTATTTTTCTATAACCATAAAGTTCTATGACATCACAATGCAGGTATAAAGAATCTTGGCCAATAGGGAGAGGAGGAGGTAGTGGATGCTGCGGATGGACAGACAGGATGGGCCATTTGGCCTTTATCTGCCAACATGGTACTATGTTTCTATAACCATAAATGTCTTATGACATCACAGTGCAGGTATAAAGAATCTTGGCCAATAGGGAGAGGAGGAGATAGTGGATGCTGCGGATGGACAGACTGGATGGGCCATTTGGCCTTTATCTGCCAACATGGTACTATGTTTCTATAACCATAAATGTCTATGACATCACAGTGCAGGTATAAAGAATCTTGGCCAATAGGGAGAGGAGGAGATAGTGGATGCTGCAGATGGACAGACTGGATGGGCCATTTGGCCTTTATCTGCCAACATGGTACTATGTTTCTATAACCTTAAAGTTCTATGACATCACAATGCAGGTATAAAGAATCTTGGCCAATAGGGAGAGGAGGAGATAGTGGATGGGCTATTTGGCCTTTGTCTGCCGTCATGTTTCTCTGTTTCTGTGTTCCTATGTCAGTTCGAAAGATGCAATTCCTGAGTCGCTTAGAGGCCAATACAAAAAGCTACTAGAAGCGGAAGCAGCCGGCTAACGAGCATTCAGTGTGCATGTTAGTGCTCCCATTTACTCTCACAATACACACCGGCACACAGTGTATTAAAATGAATAGTAATGAGACCATTAAGAATTCCTCCACAATGCACAGAAGTAAGCAGGATTTCAGCATGCACACAGCATGAGAAAATTATCTTCAGGTCTGAGGCAGCGGATTGGCTGACGGGATTTAATGCCAGTTTTGGGATTTAAATACCTCGTTTTTCTTTTCCTGCAACCAGACCAGTGTCTGCAACTCTAAAGGACAGAATAGGGAGGGAACAGAACTGTGCACAGCAACAAAAGTGCCGGCACACCTGGGTGCAAGAACCGAAATGTTGTTCTGGGCATAAATATCAGCCTTGTAAAAATTATATGCGAGAAAGTTTTGCAAGGCTAACGTGTATATGCAGAACAAATGTTCGGGTTCATACACAGATGTGTGCTGGCACTTTTGTTTTTGTCAAACATGCGCACAGCGAAGCTGCCCTTTACACAAAATCTTTGTGCACGCGTGTGCAGCAGGCTTCCCCTAGCTAGTGCACAAGCTCTGCATGCTTGAAATTTGCATCTCATTAGCTTGCAACACAAAAAAAACCAAAAAGGGAGGCCCAATGATCCACAGTAAAACCAATCCAAAGATTAAAACAAGCCTTCCTCAGGGGTCCGGATGATGTAGGGTGCAAAGATAAAAAATATGAGCAAAACAATGTACACTTCTCCCTCGGTATTCGCGGGGGATAGGGGCAGAGCCGGACCGCAAATTGAGAAAAACTGCGAATATCTTCTCCTCCGGCTCTGACCCACCCCCGCCTCCCTTCCGCCTTCCCCCAGGCATCCCGGCCTTACCTGGTGGTCTAGCAAACTTTCGGGGCAGGAGCGATCTTCCTACGCTCCTGCCCCGTGCAGATCGTCAATAGAAAACGACTGCCGTGAGTTCCCGTAGTCTCTCGAGACTACGACGGGAGCTCACGGCAGCCATTTCCTATTAGGCTCCTGCCTCAAAAGCCTGCTAGACCACCAGGTAAAGCCGGGATGCCGGGAGGAAGGCTCGAGAGAGGCGGGAACATGGTAAAATATGGGTTCCCCCCCCCCCCCAAAAAAAAATCACGAATATGTGAGACCGCGAGTGTGGAAACCGCGAATGGGGAGGGGGACGTGTACGTGTCTTTCAGCATAAAACCTGAAAATGGCTTGAAACATTGTTTTGCTCATATTTTTATCTTTCTATGTTACATCATCTGGACCCCTGAGGAAGGCGGTCTCGCCGAAACAGGGACCATGTAGGGTCCGTCAGGACAATCAGACGTGCATTATTAATTCAGACTTTTATGTGTATTTTTATTGTGAAGAGCGAATAAAATCATCTTTCAGGACATCCACATCCTCAGTCTGTTCTTCTCATTAGCTTGCAGCATAACTGCAGTATATTTTATTGATAATTTTGCAGTGGACATTGTACGTCCAGTCTTCAGCCTCTATATTAGAGAATCAGTGTATGTATATTGCAGGTGGTGGAACTGCTTGTCTCATAGAAATAAACTAGGGCATTTTTTTTGAAAGGAGTTCCTTTGTCTTTCATCGCTGATGACATGCAGAAACTTCACATCTATAGCACAGAAACTTCCTCAAGATTACCTGCTCTCTTCCTGTGACTAGATCAGCCAATGGAAAGGCAGTAAGCACCGAGGCTCTGATTAGGGTTACCGGAAGTCCGGGAAAACCTGTCCTCTTTTAGGAGGACTGTCCGGGTTCCCAGATGGACTTTCCAAAAGCTGTGATGTTTGTCTGGGTTTTGGAAAGCCCTGACGAGCTCCGGCCGCATCTGGAGGGCCTCGGAGCATGCGTGGATGATGTCGCAAACCTCCGCACATGCTCCAGGCCCTCCAAACGTGGCTGAAGCTCATCGGGAAAGAAGGGAAGAGGCTTTGGGGGGGGGGAGGTGGTACTGGAGCGGAACTGGGGCAGAACAGGGTGAGGATTGGTGGCAGAATAGGGTGGGGCCATGTTGAGGTTTTGCAGCCCAAAATATGGTAACCCTAGCCCCGATAGTATAAACGACACTTAGGGAAAATTCTATAGGAACCGGCCAAAAGTTAGGCGACGATATAGGCACCATTCAGCGCGATGCAAGTACAGTTGGGTGCTGTTTGGTGAATCGCGCTGAGCGGCACCTGCCTGGGCACCTATTTTGGAGGCGCCCAATGAATAGGCCAGCTCTAGGCACAACTAAAGGCGGCCGTGCGAACGCTTAAGCACGCTTAAGAGCAGCGGTTCTGTAACAAGGTGCCTAACACGTAGCCACGCCCAGGCCTAACTTGCATAGCGCCTGTTTTTTTTTTTTTTGAAGGCCCCCTACATTTTTAAAGGTGCCTTGTTACAGAATCACTCTTTCTTGACAGGCGCCTAATTTCAATTTATTGCTGATTAATTGTTCAATTTAGATAGGTGCCTATCTAGTTGGGCGCCTCCAAAATAGGTGCCTAACATGAGGCGCTGGTTACAGAATTTGGGCCTTAAGTCCTAGGCACCATTGAGTGTGATTGTCAATGATTCACTCGGTACCATTTATAGAATCGTACCTAGCAGCGCCTAAGCGGTCTTAGACGCTAACAGGCATTGAAACTTTAGGCAAACTCCCATTTAGGCCAGGGTTTTCTTGGCCTAAATGAGTGAGCCTAAGTTAGGTGCCTAAGTCAAACCACACCCAAAATCTGCCCCTAACCATGCCTACTTGATTGTAGGTGCTTTGGAGTAGACACCTACCTCGAAATGGTAAGGGGCCTATCAGCTAATTAACCCCCCCCCCCTATTTCAAGCTGTGCTTCTTCATTGCCAGTCGGTTTAGCGGGACTGGGACCAGGACCAAAAGCAGAGCTCATTGCAATCCAGATGTGCCGCTGACTCCTCACTCCCTTTTCTCCCGGTGGCCGGCAAACAGCATGGATGACTGCCGCTGCTGCCACCAGGAGGAATCAGCTGCCTGCCTCGCATTTTGGGCCTGCCCCAGACCTACGACTCCATTTCCCACAGCCAGACCCCTGGTAGGGCTTAAATTTTAATTTTGTTTTTTGGGCTTTTTTAGTTAAAGAAGTACTCAAGTGTAGACTCGAATATAAACCGAGACCTCCAATTTTTTGGCCCCCAAATATCGGTTTATATTTGAGTATACATGGTAGTTTCCTAAGATCAGAAATACCGTCTTGGGTCTGATTGCTCAGTTTGGAGAAGGCTGCTAGACCCAGAGCTGAGGAGAGAAGAGAGAGAATGTATTTATTTTTAAAATTTCTTAGACCTAGACGGTTTACAATGATTAGTTCCTCGGAAAATCTACCATCAGAAGTCAGACCCTATAAAATATGCAGATGTAATGTGTGGGTAATCTTACAGACCCACTCCCCTCCCCCGCTGTGGATTGTTTACTTAGGCAGTCCAGAGGAGGGATCAGCAGTGAATCACTTCTAACCTTTGAAATGCAAGTTGGATGCCAGATGCACAGTCCAGGAGCTGCTAGCCATAAAGAAAACAAACAGGTTTCAGTGGCTGCCTGTGATTTGAAAGGTGGCAGTGTTTATGCCATTTGCAGAGCTGATTTCGGCTGCCAGACCAGGAATGTGGGTACCGCATAAAATTACAACGCGTGAACGGGGGATTGCAGCGGGATATGCAGTATTTTCGCATTCCCCCCCCCCCCCTAAGAAAACAGGGAGAGGCTGGAGGTCGGAGAGCACGACAAAAAGTAGAGTTTCTCACTTCTGCTCTGGTGCTGCTTCCTCCGTTCAGGTGTTAGTTCTGGCCCAGGTAATAGCTGTCAATTAAAAACTGGTTGGATAAGTTTCTAAAGGCTAAAGGTGTGTGGAGGTAATAAAAGATATTGTGGGCTGTAGGGAATGTGTCTCTTTCAAGAGTCTGCTCCAATTTAGTCCAGGAAGGGAGTTCCATCTGGGCAGATGATGTACTAATTGTACCCTGGAATGACTCTCATGAACAGGGATTATGGCTACTCATCACTACTGAGTTTCCCGGTCCTTACAGCTTGTACCTGCTGTCCTCTAAAGTAACACCGAGTTTCTAGGAGGGAATAGAAGAGATTAGAAGCATGGGCCAAAGAAAAGTTCAGTTTCTGCTCGTTCTAAACAAATTCTTCTTGTGTTTTCGGCATTGTTTTATGTTTGGCCTAGTTGTCTTTTTAGGCGTACATTAGGGGCTGGATTCTCAAACTTATAGGGAGATAATATTTTTTAATCTGTGATGACACCATAAAGCTCACCCTCAAAATCGCAGCTCTAAATACTCTTTAATTTAAACATCACTCAAAAGGAAAAAAAAAAACGTCTACAAATAATCCAAAATATTGCAATTAAAATAATTCATAATGGAAAGAAATATGATCATGTAACACCTTTTTTAATAGAATCACACTGGCTGCCCATTAACCAACGAATAACATATAAAATAGCACTATTAGTATTTAAAACATTAATTACCAATGAACCACAATTCATAGATCGGCTTCTAGTTCCATATACAGTGGTGCCTCGCATAAAGAACGCCTCGCACAGCGGACGCTGCACACAACGAACTTCATGTCATGATTCATACAACGAACTTCGTTTCACACAACGAAGTCGCCCGAGCTTCCACGATCGCTGCCGATGTATTGCATCCTTCCGCGCAGGCACTGCAGGCAGTCGTTAGTCACTGCGCTTAACTTAAGCACGTATTGCGGCAATCGTTCTTCATTACGAATTAAATCACGCACGCACGCACGTATCACGGCAGTCGTCCTTTTAAGATAAACTCAATATTTTTTATATATCATGGCTTCTAAAAAAAGCAGGAAGGTGATTTCTGTTGAAATGAAACGGGAAATAATTAGAAGGAGTGAATGTGGGGTAAAACAGTGTGACCTCGTCAAAGAGTTTGGCCTCAGCAAGACCACCATTTTCACCATTTTGACAAATTTATCTTTTTTTATGTCATCTTAGCATATTTTATGCTGCAGAACGAATTATTTTTTTTAACATGTATTGTTATGGGAAAACGCGTTTCACATAACGAACTTTTCGCATAACAAACTTGCTCCTGGAACCAATTAAGTTCGTTGTGTGAGGCACCACTGTACTTCGAATCGTTCCCTGCGGTCGGATACACAAGGGCTGCTAATGGTCCCTTCTCTAAAAATTATAGGGACCAGACGTCATGACATCTTTTCAGTCATGGCCCCCCCTCACCTGGAATACTCTTCCCTTATATATTAGAGAAATTAAAGACCTTAATTTATTTAAAACCAACCTAAAAACTTTTCTTTTTAAAACCCATTTTAATCTCTAAAATACCTCTTTTATTCACTATTCTTTTACTTTTAACATCCAAAAACAGTTCTTTTTATTTATCAAACCCTAATCCAAATGTTTTTCCCCCCCTCCTGATACTCTTTCTCTTCCCTCCGGGAAACAACACTTTGTAACTTTTTATCCCCTTTTGTTCTTTCCCAACGTATCTTAGTCAGTCCGTAATGTCAGTCTGTCGAATACCCCCTTTTAATGTAGTACAATACAGTATATATTTTAATGTTGTAAGTTTTATATTTTTTTCTTTTAATGTTACTCGCTTAGATTGTAATAAGCGAATTATCAAATTTAAATAAACTTGAAACTTGAAACTTATGTCAAAATGTGCTTGTAAAGTGCTCAGACCCCTAACCATTTAATCTGTGGCAACACCAGCCTATGGTTATTGTGGGACCATCATCGCCATTTACAGTCCCAAAAGCCCTCGCTGTAAACAAACTGTGAAAGATGTAATAAATTCACTTATCTCGCCTAGCGGGCGGTTGATAGAAGATGTTACCAATAACCACAGTGCTTAAACGTGATTTTGTATTGAAGTAGATTAGTAAGTTATCTAAGTCAAGAATAATGAATTCTAATAATTAGATGTGGTAACAACATGAATAACATTTCTGAATGGGAATAGTAATATAGAAATATTAATTTAAATTTGTCATTTTAACCAACAGTGACCCCCTCCTGAGGAAGAAGCTACGAAACTCGAGTCGGGGGGGGGGTCAGCAATTTTATGTTATGGCTATTAGTTTTTCGCTAGAGCACATGCTTCCCATATCCACACCTCCTTTTGAGACACTTGCTACGGGAGATAGGTGAATAATACCCAGCTAGATGCATGTACAGATCCTACTCAAGAACATAAGAAGTTGCCATACTGGGACAGACCGAAGGCCCATCAAGCCCAGAATCCTGTTTCCAACCCAGGTCCCAAGTACCAGGCTGAAACCCAAAGAGTAGCAACATTCCAAAGCTAGTATTGTGATGTCATAATGCCTCAAACATAAGAGCTACAAAACTGGGACAGATCAAAGGTCCATCAAGCCCAGTATTCTGTTTCTACAAGTGGCCAACCCAGGTCCTAAGTATCCAGCTAGATCCCAAGTAATAAAACAGATTTTATGCTGCTTCTCCTAGGAATAAGTAGTGGATTTCCCCAAGCCATCTCAATAATAGCCTAAGGACTTCTCTTTCTGGAAATTATCTAAGCCTTTTTTAAACCCTGCTAAGCTAGCTGATTTCACCACATTCTCCGGCAACGAATTCCAGAATGTAATTATATGTTGTGTGAAGAAATATTGTCTCCGGTCTGTTTTAAATCTACCACTTAGTAGCTTTATCGCTGGGGTCTCAAAATCCCTCCTTGAGGGCCGCCATCCAGTCGGGATTTCAGGATTTCCCCAATGAATATGCATGAGATCTATGTGCATGCACTGCTTTCAATGCATATTCATTGGGGAAATCCTGAAAACCCGACTGGATGGCGGCCCTCAAGGAGGCACTTTGAGATCCCTGCTTTATCGCATGTCCGCTAGTCCTAGTATTTTTGGAAAGCATAAACAAATGATTCACATCTATCCTTTCCACTCCATTCAGTATTTTATAGACCTCTATCATATCTACCCTTAGCTGACATTTCTCCAAGCTGACAAGCCCTAGCTGCTTTAGCCTTTCTTCATAGGGAAGTTGTCCCATCCTTTTTATCATTTTCGTTGCCCTTCTCTGTACCTTTTCCAATTTCGCTACATCTTTTTTGAGATACGGTGTCTAGACCTGCACACAGTATTCGAGGTGTGGCCATACCGTAGAGCGATACAAGGGCATTATAACATTTTCATTTTCGTTTTCCATTCCTTTCCTGGGAATTCCTAACATTCTATTTGCTTTCTTAGCAGCCGCCGCACATTGAGCTGAAGGTTTCAATGTATCCTCAACAATGACACCTAGATCCTTTTCCTGGGCAGTGACTCCTAACATAGGGCTAGATTCACAAAGCAAACCGATCGTGTACCGATCGGTTTGCGACCCCTTAGCGACCAAATTTCCCTCCAGCCCGATTCATTTACCTCTCTGCCGACCATCCTCCGATCCGTGCATGCAAATGAGATGAAACGCATGCAAAGTAGGCAGGGACGCGATTCACAACACAAAATTTCACATCCGACTGGGTTGGCCGATCAACTGAAGAAGCGATTGCTGGGGACCAGCCGAAAACGTCTTTCCGACCCTGCTCTCTGCCCTACTCTGCAATCTCTCCTGCCTGCTCGCCTCAAATGCTGCCCTGCTCTGCCCATTGTCTCCTGCCTGCTCGCCCTGAATGCTGTCCTGCTCTGGTCTGGGGGGAGGTCTCTCACCTGTGGCTGCAAAATTAAAGGCTGAAAATGCATTATTTTTCATTAAAAAGTGACCGAATGCCGCCCTGCTCTGCCCTGTGTCTCCTGAATGCCGCCCTTCTCTGCTCCACATTGCGAGCCCGTGGTTTTAACCTGCAGGCTTTAAACGGGTCAAAACCACGGGCTCAATTAAAAAAATTAAAAAATGAGAGCATGGGGAGCGCGGAGCGGCGGGTCCATGCGGTCCGGTGACCGTGGTGGTGGGGAGAGTTGCCGAATGGGGAGTCCAGACCCCCCCCCGCCAAAAAAAACCAGACACAAAACGCATGTGCAGACCATCTGCAGGGAAAGCAGATGGTCTGCGCATATGCGGGGATCGCACATCAGCGATCCGGGCAAGCAGATGGAGGCGTTCCTCCAATCGCCCCCCATCTGCATATTTAACTTTTGCAGAATTTGTCGGACCTGCCCGGATCGAGCCCGATCGGGCAGGTTAGTGAACCTGGGCCCATAGAACCTTTCATCACGTAGTTATTGGCGTATTGGTACCAATTAACATCGAGAATTGATTGTTAGTGCCCAATTACTGCTACTAATTGGCTCATTAACTAATTAAGTTGTGCACTCATCTTAGGCTTGCACCCAATTTTGGCATATAAATTTGGGCAACCAGTATAGAACTTGTAGTTATAAGCACATACAATTTGTAGAAAGTTGACATATGTAGGTGTCCAAGTGAATTGAATGTACGCTCATGAATGTACAGCTCTAGAGGGGACTGTCTAGATGCGTCTTGGAGTACAATTATGATATGCCTTTGCTATAGTGCTGAAAGCTGGAGGGCTGGAGGGGAACCTATAGAACAGTGTTCTTCAACCACCAGTCCATGGACCAGTGCGGATCCACAGAAATTTCCTGCCGGTCCACAGGGCCAGCACGTGCATCAGGCCCAAAACAGCGTTCTTCAACCGCCGGTCCTCGGTGCGATCGATGCGGCGTTATCTTTGAGCCAGCTCCCTCTTCCTCACTGATTTGGTGTACAAAGCCACGGGCAGTGGCTCCTACGGGCGTCCTGCGCTTGAACCGGAAGCCTTCTCTCTGACGTTGCAACGTCAGAGGGAAGGCTTCCAGATGAGGCACGGGACGTGCAAGGTGCAATTAGTACTATTATGGGGGCGGGGTCTGGGGTGGAGATTGGGTAGAGATGGGCGGGGTCTGGCCCACGACTTAGCCCCGTGTTCTTCAACCGCCGGTCCACCGACCGATGCCGGTCCACAGAATAATTCTTTTATTTTTGCCTGTCCATAGGTGTAAAAAAGGTTGAAAAACACTGCTATAGACAACAGTTGGAGGTTCTTTTGTTCTCAAGAATGTGGGTAGGTAGAGATGTACATTCTTTAGCTTACCTTGTGCGCGCAACATTGATTTTATAGCCTATGAGTGAACTTGTGGATAGTTGATCTCCATGCATTGAAAACTTCTCCAATGTCTAGGAACACATTTTGAACAAAATGAATTTGAAACAAATCAGAAAGAGGCAAGAGCGACGAAAATGATAGGAGGCTTGCACCAGAAGACATATGAGGAGAGACTGGAAGCCCTGAATATGTATACCCTAGAGGAAAGGAGAGACAGGGGAGATATGATTCAGACGTTCAAATACTTAAAGGGTATTAACGTAGAACAAAATCTTTTCCAGAGAAAGGAAAATGGTAAAACCAGAGGACATAATTTGAGGTTGAGGGGTGGTAGATTCAGGGGCAATGTTAGGAAATTCTACTTTACGGAGAGGGTGGTGGATGCCTGGAATGCGCTCCCGGGAGAGGTGGTGGAGAGTAAAACTGTGACTGAGTTCAAAGAAGCGTGGGATGAACACAGAAGATTTAGAATCAGAAAATAATATTAAAGATTGAACTAGGCCAGTTACTGGGCAGACTTGTACGGTCTGTGTCTGTGTATGGCCGTTTGGAGGAGGATGGGCAGGGGAGGGCTTCAATGGCTGGGAGGGTGTAGATGGGCTGGAGTAAGTCTTAACAGAGATTTCAGCAGTTGGAACCCAAGCACAGTACCGGGTAAAGCTTTGGATTCTCGCCCAGAAATAGCTAAGAAGAAAAAAAAAAAAAAATTTTTTAATTGAATCAGGTTGGGCAGACTGGATGGACCATTCGGGTCTTTATCTGCCGTCATCTACTATGTTACTATGTTACTATGTAACTCCTCTTTGTCAACTTAGGAAAATAGCCCATGACTTCGTTTAAGGGTCTTTCAAATGTTTTTCTTGGTATGTTGCCATGGATGGATTCTAGTTGAATTTTGACATTCCCATCACTTCTCCCCCAACTAGGAATTGTCTGTATTTCATTCTCCTTTGAAACTATTCACCCTTTTGACTGTTTCATGCATCCACTACCCTTCACGTGAAGGGTATTGCTCCTGAGTCCAACTCCCTTCAAGCCTCATCCTGTGGCTGAATAAATGCAATTGTTCTCTGATTTCAGAAGGGTCAAAAGCAGTCTGCTGTACTCCACCTTAAGTGAATCTCTTAATAATTCCCGGTAAATAAGTTTCCATATGTTGGCAGTATATTCTTCCCTATGCTTGCTGCTGATGGATGTACACCAAAGCAAACCAAAAAAAAATAAGGTGGCTTATTATTACACAGAAGAAGCTGGTACGACAGAAGGCATGCCCCAGCAAGCTCTGCTTCTCTGCTGGCTACTGACAGCCACCCTGAGTAATCTTTTATTTCACAGACCCAACACATTCCTTTTGACTTGCAGAAAGATTCCTTCAAAAATTGCATGTTTCAAAGTGCTGCATGACCTAAACCACTGCAATAATGCACATTTGCTTTTCATGGAGGAGCCCCTACTTTCAAAGCTCCAAAGTTCCACCCAAAATTCACCCCCATCCCCCGCCCTCCCCAATGTGGGGTTTTGTGGAGAAGCCATCTAGTGGTTAGCACACCAGGCTGCCAACTGGGGAAACCTGGTGTGCCAGACCACCTGGTGGGAAAGGCTGGCCTGTATTTTTAGGAGGGTCAAGATACAGAAACCACACCACAGTTTGCCTCACACTTAATTCATACAAGAAGTTTGGCTTACCTTAGCCAAATGCCGTGTCTAGCTCAGATCTCTCCTTTCTCCTTGGACTTCTCTCTGAGTCAAACCTGGGCACTAGTGCTGCCAGATTCATGATTCGAATCGATTCACCCATTCACTTTGGGTGAATCGATTTGTTTTTGTAAAAAAACGAACTCACCGATTCGTTGGCCCCCTTGTAGACCTGTTCGGGCTTTCTCTCTGTCACGGCGCTGCCGGAGTCCTTCATCTAATGTAACTTCTGGTTTTGTGAAACCGGAAGTTACATCAGAAGAAAGGACTGTGGCAAAGGGAGCACAGAGCGGACTTCTGTATACGCCGTACACGCCTGTATGGATCGGCAGCAGCGGCGACAGCGGCAGCACTGCTGCAAGCAAGTTGATTTTTATACTTGGCTGACTCGTTCCCGGAAGCATTTCTCCTGTCTGCATCTACCATTAGTATAAGTAAAGGATCTCTGCCCGAAGCCAAATAGAAATAGGAATAGGAATTAGGGAGGGGGGGATATGGGGCCCTTTCTTTGGGGATGCTCTGGGGAAGCTGCTGGAGAGGGGAAATATGGGGCCTCTTTCTTTGGGGATGTTCTGGGCCTGGGAAAGCTGAGAATCGGGGAGAGGGAATATGGGGCTCTTTCTTTGGGAAAGCTGCTGGGGAAGGGGAATATGAGGCCTGGGGAAGCTGAGAATCAGGGAAGGGGGCTGGGGAGGGGTAATATGGGGCCCTTTCTTTGGGGATGCTCTGGGGGAATATGGGGCCTCTTTCTTTGGGGATGCTCTGGGCCTGGGGAAGCTGAGAATCAGGGAAAGGGAATATGGGGCCCTTTCTTTGGGGATGCTCTGGGGAAGCCGCTGGGGAGAGGGAATACGGGGCCTCTTTCTTTGGGGATGCTCTGGGCCTGGGGAAGCTGAGAATCTGGGGGAGGAGGGTCCTTGGTTAAATAAAATGTTTAAACTTAAAAAGCTGTATCATTGAAAGTGAATTGAATCGAAAAATCAGTTCAACAGGGTGAATCGAATTGAATCAAATCGAAATACTGCCCACTACCGGGCAGAAATATTGCTCCCTGAGACCCGCCCCTCTGACTCAGCACTGAGCCAAGCAGTGCAGGGCACTCTGGGACCTGTAGTCTTTCTCGACTGTTTGGTGCCCTCTGCTGCCCAGTGGCATAACAGCAGTCCCAGAGAGGGCAAATCCCTCACTCTGCCACACCTGATTCAAATCCTGCTGCTGCAC
Organism: Geotrypetes seraphini; assembly: GCF_902459505.1. Taxonomy (NCBI): domain Eukaryota; kingdom Metazoa; phylum Chordata; class Amphibia; order Gymnophiona; family Dermophiidae; genus Geotrypetes; species Geotrypetes seraphini. Next base: position 95,577,525 of record NC_047084.1, on the reverse strand, counting down.
CTTGTAATTTTGGGCAAGTGGTTTAATCTTCCATTGCCTCAACTACAAACTTAGACTGTAAACCATCTGGGGACATCTGAATGTAATTCACCTGGAGCCACTACAAGGGGGTGCTGAAAAGTTCTCAGTCCAACCAACCGACTTCCTAAATTCTGAGCGTTATTTTGCCACCGTAGCTGAAAAGAGTGCTATCTTATTTTGTTAAGTGCCAATTTGCAGAAACTAAATTCTGTGTTTTGATATTGTTTCAGATCATCTATTGAACCTTATACAAGTCATTCTCTAACATATCCAGGAGCACAGAAAATGATAGTAGATAAAGGCCATATAGCCTATTCCATCAGCCTTTCCATAAAGTCTACTATGCCTTCCTCTCCTTTAGAGATCCTATGTGTTTGTATTATACAGTACTCCCCCAATATTCATGGGGGTTCCGTTCCAGGAACCCCCGCGAATGTTGAAAAACCGTGAATACGGTTTTTAGCAGGGGAGACAGGAAGAGGGCAGACGGAGAGGCAGGAGAGGGCAGCCGGAGCGCCGGCAAGTGAAGGAAATCACTCGCGGTATGCTCCAACCGCCTCTTCCTGTACTAAAATTGGGCCTCACCAATCAGGAGTTGCGTGTCAAAGCTGCTAGGTGTACATGTAAGAGACAATCCCTGCCCAATAGAGCTTACAATCCAATTAAAACAAACAAGCAAATAGGAGATAGGGAATTTCTCAGAGGGAATGATAAAGCAGTCATGGGTACTTTACAAGCGAGTGGGAGTTAGGAATTAAAAGCAGATTCAAAACAGTGGACAATGCCAGAGAGGGAGCTTGACATACTGATAGAAAGGACAGAATCTGGAGTTGGCAGTAGAGGAGAAAGGTACAGATAAGAGACACTTAACCGATGAACGGAGTTCCCACGGAGGAGGATAAGGAGAGATAATAGAGGAGTGGTGTGGAAGAGCTGCAGAGCGAATGCGCTTGTAAGTCAATAAGGGGAGTTTGAACTGTATATGGAAACGATGTCAGGTCAAAAGCGCGCCGGGACAAAGGCGCGCGCAGACAATTGAGCGTAGCGTGGAGGTGCGCGCCGCACAAAATTACTGTTTTTACGGCTCCGACGGGGTGTGGGGGTGTGGGGGGAACCCCCCACTTTACTTAATAGAGATCGCGCCGCGTTTTGGGGGGTTGTAACCCCCCACATTTTACTGAAAACTTCACTTTTTCCCTGTTTTTAGGGAAAAAGTTAAGTTTACAGTAAAATGTGGAGGGTTACAATCCCCCAAACCCCCCACAACGCCGGCGCGATCTCTATTAAGCAAACTGGGGGGGCTCCCCAACAAAAACCCCCGTCGGAGCCCCTAAAAACTGTAATTTTCTTTGGCGCGCGCCTCCGTCTTGCGCTCAGTTGTCGGCGGGCGCCTTTGTCTTTCACGGACTTGTCTATGAACCTATGGAAACGGATAGAGAGCCAATGAAGTGACTTGAGGAGAGAGCGACGCCGGTGGAGTCCTCTGTAATAAAACCCTAAGCGCGCATGCGCACTTACAGTGCCGTGATCCCTGCCACCGTGATGTCTGCCTCCGTGGCCGTATTCTATTTGCGGCACGTGCAGCTGTCGGAAGCCGGCCTCAACGAAAAAAACCAAAACAAAACGCTGCCCATGGAGACAAACAGGAAGCGAAGGACCGCCGCACGCAGTCGCGCACTCAGCTCTAACGACCTGTATTAATTCTGCAGTGACATCCTGCCCAGCTAGGGGCAAACGTCCCAATAAACGGAGCACGCAGTTATCTAGGAAGAGCTGCCCTGCCACCAGAGGGCCACACTTTTGCTGTAAGTAGCATCTCCAGCACTATTTCACGACGGTCAGTTAATATAGCATTGAGGAAAGACCTTACAGGCCCGCAACAGCATGCAATTTTGATGAAGGATCCTCCTTCCTGGACAGAAAGGGGCACACAGTTGTCCCAATGCCTATAAGCAACCAAAAGAGTTAAATCTCAGTTCCGTATCCCTGCCTTAACCCTGCAATGTTACCTCAGAGACTTCTGCTAATGCATCTCGTTCCTGAGGCGCTTATGCTAAGGTACCTTATTCCACATCTGGTACATGTCATCATTCTTTACTTGCTGTAGCAGTTGAGGGAAGAAGCTGGCGTGTGCTGCAGCCCTAGAAGGAGTTGGTGGGGGATTACTGCTTCATTAAAGGGTCATATTCCCTCTCTACTGTTTGCTGTGTGTGTGTGTGCGTTTGTTTTTTAATTGGTCCAAACATGTTAACGGATGTATCCTGTGGTGGATATCTGTGTCCGAAACACTTCTCACAGTACAGTGCTCCCCCGCGAAGTCGCGGTTCAGTGTTCGGGGCCCCAGTCGTTCACGTTTTTTTTTTCCCCTCCGCAAAAAATATCCTCCGTCCATCTCTTCCGCTACCCGGGACACCGCCGTGCGTGTCCTACAGCCCCCTGATCCACTTTGCTGGACCAGTGGATCCTGGCCCCGGTTGAAGCCGCAAGCGCCGCGGCCCGCATCGGCACTCGCAGCCGCCCCCTGCAGCCCTCTCCTGCCTCTGATCCCCGCTCCCAAACCGCATCCAGTTATTGCGGTTTTTCAAAATTCACGGGTGCTCCTGGAACGCAACCCCCACAAATTTCGGGGGTGTACTGTATACTTTATCTTTAAGAAATGATAAGATGCCTAATGTCCAGTGACATAGTAAAAGGGGGGGTCTGCCCCAATCACCGTCTTGGTGAGGATACAGGCACCTATCCTCCTCTCTGCCCCCTCTCCACTCCTTCCCTGCCTCCTACTGCCGTGCATGTGCACCACTTCCCTTCCCCCAAACCTCTGTAATGTTCCCAGCATGAGCAACAACCCCCCTCCCCAGCTGCTGTCACGTCAACATCAGTTCTTCCTCTGACGTCACTTCCTGGACCCGCCTTTAGGAAGTGACATCCGAGGAAGAGTCGATGCTGGCGCGACATCAACTTGGGGGAGGGTTGCTGCTCGCGCCGGGAACGGTACAGCGGTACGGGGGAAGGGAAGTGGTGCGCATGCATGGCATTAGGGGGCAGGGAAGGATGGGGGGGGCGGATAAGAGGATGGGCGCCTTAAACCTATGATATTGATCTCCAGTTCTTATCAACATTTTAGGAAACAATTGAAAACTTATTTGTTTACTAGATTTTGGGAGTAATTAACGCATTTCATCTAATTGTACTATTATTCTTTTTTTGTAAACTGCATTGAACTTAACGGTATTGTGGTATAGAGATTGATTTTTACATTATATTATATTACAGGGGCACAGGGGAAGGGAAGTAGCATGTGCCCAGCAGGAGGGGGGCAGGGAAGGAACGTGTGGAGGTGGGGGGAAGGGGCAGGAAAGTAGGCGTGGGAGGGGCACTACCGCTCTGGGCTAGATTCACTAAGCAAACCGATCGGTTTGCGACCCGATTTCCCTCCGACCCGATTCACAAACCTCTGTTCCGATCATCCTCCGATCCGCGCATGCAAATGAGGGGGAACGGCATTCAAATGTAGGCAGGCAGCGATTCACTAACCAAAAACTGCAACACCGGTAGGGCTGGCCGATCGGTAAACAAGTTGTTCACTGCTTTCCGACTACCATCTCCTGCTCTCTGCCTGTTGTCTACCCCGACTTTCTAGCTCTCTGCCCCCGACTCTCCTGCTCTCTGCCGCAATTTTCTCCTGCCGCCCTGCTCTGCCCCGAATGTCCTCTCCTGCTCCCTGCCCCGACTCTCTGCCAATTTGCTCCTGCCAGCCTGCTCTGCCCCGAATCTCTACAGATGGTCTGCGCATGCGTCGGGATCGCTACAGAGCGATCTGGGCATTCGATTGGGGGGGGGGGCGTGATTCCGATTGTGATTCCGATCATGCTTAGGGCATCAAGGCACCACAGAAATTTATCACTTAAATTATTTAATTAATTAAATTTATAGCCATTTTCAAAATTTAATGAAAAATGAATAAGTTCTGTTTATAAAGCATTCTCTCTTGTGTCATTAGGTTTATCCTACAAAATAAAGTAAACTGTGCTTGCAGATTGGAAGCCATACAAATTTTGAACAAGTCTAGACGCGTTTGAAACTGCGCAAGTGACGGGTACTAGCTCATAAGAACTTCTTCATTTAGTTGCCAACTGTCACTGGTGTTAATTGCAGGTGCATTCAGAACCTCTTCTTGCTTTCAAAGCCTCAAACAGCCTCAAAGTTGCTTAATGACTACACTTCTCCCTCCGTATTCGCTGTGATAGGGGATTAGCAGAACCACAAATACAGAAAAGCCACAAATAACTTTTTCATATGTTATTCGCTGTTTTGTATTAAAAACCATCGTGAATGTGGTGAAACCGCAAATAACATGGTGGGAGACCTGGCCTGTTCCTCAAGGAGAGGCAAAACACGGTGAAGAAAGTGCTGGGAATCAGCGATTTTTCTCTGTAAACGCTTAGAATCAGCGATTTCTCTATGCAAGCAGATGTAATTTGGGGGGAGGAGCCAGCATGCTAAAAACCGTGAATAATCGAAACCACGAATGCTGAGACCGTGAATACGGAGGGAGAAGTGTATTCCAATAGCACACTCAGTTCTAGCTCTTCAATCCATTAAAATGTAAGTACGTTTTACATATTTTGAATGCGTTTAATTCTATTCTTGCATATGAGCTCAGACATTTTGATTATGAAGATCTGATCAAAGACTTTGCAAGAAAAAAAAGTAGGAGAAAATGATTAAGCCGTAAATAAAATGGAAGCGTACAGAAATAAATATTATTTTCCTTCTTACTGTAAGTTTTGTTTAATTTTGAATTTTCGATAAATAAAATTTTATTTTATGGTTTATTATTGTTTTAATATTTTTGAATTACAAGTGTAAGGGGGCACCAAGATTAGTTTGTTCTTAGGGCATCTAGGGGTCTTAATCTGGCCCTGAATACAGACATATTCTCACAAAGAACAGTTCGGGGAGGAAGATTTTAGGCTGATCTTACATTTCTGAAAGTTGTGTCTGCAGCACCGATTTCTGGTAGAAGAAGCCGGGACCACAGATACCGGGACACAGTGGAGTGCGAGTCCCAACTGCCTGGACTTGGCTAAAAGTCTCCCTCTATAAACACGGTCATGTGGTGACTCGGGTCTGTGGGATGTGCGGTAATGAGCAAGCCGGCAGAGCGTTTAATGTATTTTAATTGGAAGTGTCTGCGATAATTGGGAAGGTCTCTGGGATGCCTTGCCTCATCTGTCGGCACCTTTGGCCTGAGCTGGTTTATGGGGCGAGGAAAAGGGAGGCCTTCCCCTTCGATGAAGGCCACACGAGAATGCTCTCTTGCCACCCCCAGCCTGCCGTTCGCTTTTGGCTGATAAGGATCTCCCATCCTTTTGGGGCTGGCTCACAGAACCAGGATCTCAGCCCAATATTAATTCCGTGCTTTTATGTTCATTATTAATGATCTGGTACTGTTAAAAAAAAAAAAAGACACATCTCTAATAATCCAAGGGAGACTGGTATAGAATTTGACTAATATAGCTTTGAAAGGTGATCCAAATGTAGATTATAATTTACACACTTTGCTCTTTTGTAGGTGCTATTCAAAAAAACTAAAATCAGATTTTTTTTTTTTTTAATTTATTACTTAAACTGCTTGGAGCCGATAATTGCCTGGGTTACCACGGCAACCTGCTAAGTTGGGCACAAGAGAAGTCAGCGGCGAAAAGGCTTTGCCAAAGTTGTTGGAAAGAGCTCAGCTGCCGGAGTGTTGAAATAACCACATGTAAATCACCTCCAGGTTTCAACGGTGGCTGTTTGGAAAATTGCTCTCCATAATCTTTTTTTTTTTTTTTTTTTTTTAATTTATTTATTTCATTTGTGCTTGAAATGAGATCTTTTGCACCCAGAGATACAACTCGGTGGTCCAAGAGCGTCCAGCGAGCTGCAGGAGCACTGGTGAATGGGGAGTGGGGGAGATTTAAGCTTGAAACTTTTAGGAGGTTTTTTTTTTTTTAATTTGATACATCTCGAAATCTTTACATTCCCTTGAAGACTTGCTCCTTGCCAGAGAGTAGCCAGGAATTAGTTGGTCTATCTGAGCAGGTTAAATAAACAGAACTCTTGTTTGGGTTGGTTGTCAGTGGTGCTGCGGCTCTCCCATTACTGATCTATCTGGGAGACTGGCCAAGGAGCAGATGGGAGAGGTGGTGTCATCTTGCTCCTCATTGTGTCTGGCTTTCCCTTTTTTTTTTTTCTTTTCCCCTTTTTTTGGCTGTGCAAATAGGCCAGATGGCAGCGAGAGGAACAGACGAGTGAGGTGTGGCATATGGGTAGCCTGTTTAATTTCAGCTCCCGCTGAGAAGTGGACTGGAGGAGGTAAGTTACAAAGGCAAAGGGGGGATAAAAAAAAAAAACCAAACCCCAAAACGTGACGGGGGAAATTGGATTCATTGTGAGCTGGTGGAGGCCCCTGGGTATAAAGTGAGGTGTAAGAGCAAAAGTTCTCCCCCACCCCTTCCTTTCACACTGGTTTTCAAGATGACCGAGTGGACGTGAGGGATGGGGAGACAGGGGTTTGGAGGCCCTGCCTGCATTCCTAACACAAAGCAGTAAATTAGCTCCATGTTTCCATGTCACTTAGGATAGGAAGTCTTGTCGGTCACACAGCAAGAGAAAAGATGAAAATGCCCATCATACAAGGAAAATGTGCTTCCAATCGGCTCTTCCGGTTATGATTGATGTGGGAGACACCCAAGCCCGACAAAGCACAGGATATTATTATCTTGGCTCAGAACATTTCAGACAGCCCCCTAACTCTTCCTTCCTCCGCTCCGCTCTTTTTTTTTTTTTTTTACCTTTGCAACACAAATGGAATGCATTTGAACCTAAACAAAGGCACTCTGGTGTTTTATAGGGAACAAGGGAGTTGGAGTTCCCTGACGTGTTTTAGCCCAGCCCCCCTGGCTTCTACAGCGTGTCTCTTGAACATGGATAGATCCCAGCTTTCCAGGAGAAGATCGGACTCAAGTGCTAGGTTTTAGAAGTCAAATAGGCTCCAGCAGACGAGGGCACGGAAAACGGCTTCTGGGCCCAGCCTCGCACCCCCCTCTCTCTCCCTCTCTCAATTATCTTTCCTGCCTACAGGGCCCCCCCTGAGATTTTCGTCATCTAACTCAGCAATTATAATCATGCCAATATTACTGCTCCCAGAACAATCTTGTAAAAATGCAGAATAGGACATTGTGTTTTTTAGATATTAAACTTTGAAGCCCTTCTGTGTTAAGCAGTTGATGCAGATTTTACCATGCGGTAGAACATGCTAATGTCTGACTTCTGCTCTAAAGAAGCCGCTAGTGCAAATATTAGTTGCTTAAAGTGGTGTGGGCGGGTGCAGGAGTGGTCGGCTGCGGCAGCTAGGGCATGGGTTGGTACTGCGTGCTAGCTGTCGTGACTGCGGTTACCGCTACCTAGGGTTGCCAGATTTTCCGGAACTAAAATCCAGACCCACGGCCCACCCCCCAGGCCCACCCGGGAGGGCCTCTGCGCATGCACTGGTGCGACGTGATGATGAGGCACGCGTGCAGATGCCATCTCGACGTTGCTCCTAGCTGGAAGCGTTTTCAAAACCCGGACGTCTGGTAACCCTACTGCTACCTCAAAAAGAAATAGTGTGTGTAGTAGCTGTGCTTTTGGTAGTCCAGTAACGCAACACATCCTTCGCCCACCCTCCACCTCCATGCCAAGCCTGGATTTCCCAACACCACTGATCACAACCTTAAACTCTTCAACACCCTCCAGTGACAACCACAAATCCCCTCCTGAATCTCATTAAGGTCCTCCCCAAATACAAGCCCTGCCCACATGTGTAGGGTTACCATACATCCAGATTTTTTTTAGAGAATTGTCCAGGTGTCCCGACGGATTTTTTAAAATGCAGCAGTTTGTTTGGGTTTTCAAGTTCGGGGCAGTGTCTAGAGGGCCTCCGTGCATGCACGGGTGTGACGTGATCATATCACACGCCTGCGCGCATGCATTTGATGTCATGGTGTCACACCCGCGCACGCTTGGAGGCTCTGAGCTCGAGAAAAGGTTTGGGGGCGGGGCTGGGATGGAATGGGGGCAGGGCTGAGTGGAACTGGGCGGGGCTTGCGGCAGGGCCATGTGTCTGGATTTCAGCGTTACAAAATCTGGTAACCCTACACGTGTCCAAAGTAAACTCCTGACCCACCCAGTCATCTTGCCCCTCCCAACACCCCTAAGACTTAGCTGGAGGTAACTGGCAGTTGCTTGGGAAAGAATCTTATGGCCACTCCAGTATATAAAAATGGCCCACCATAACCCCTAGTGGTAGTGTCATGGTTCTACCACTAGGGGGTATTCTTCCAATGTCTCCTTATGTAGGAGGATTGCGGAGGGTTTGCGATTGTGATCAAGGGATGTCGGGGAATTTGGGGTTGTGATGAAGGTATGGGTTTGTCATCGGATTGTGTTGGGGATTTCAGAGTTGTTATTGGGGGAGGGGTGTTGAGAAGGTTTGAGATTGTTATCAGGAGGTGTTGAAGAGTTTGGGGGTTGCGATCAGTGGGTGTCAGGGAGTTTGAGGTTGTGATTGAGGAAGCTAGGGATTGAGAGGTGACATCGGGGGAAGGGTTAAGGAACTGAATATTAGGGCAGGAGGGGAATACGATGTGGGGAATTTGTGTGTGGATGGGGTAAAACTAGCATGGCAGATCTGAGCTCCATTATTTATGCCTGTGCGGGTTGGCACCCCATTATCTGCAGTAGCTGTGCAGCCTCCACATTGTCTGGTACAGCATATCAGCAGTGCCTATGTGATAACTGTCCGCTGTGTATGGTAAATGCAAAACAGATGAATGCTCAAACCGCCTCCATCCACATCATCGGCTTGAAAAAGCTTCCGTATAGAATAACCACTTGCCACTATGCTAATTTTAGTGTGGGGCTGAGATGTTCAATAGCAAAACTGATAACTGTGTTTTAGAATTTAAGTGGCGTCTTGTTTTCAGCCAACGTTTCACGGCACTTAACCATTGCTTCAGGGCTCTTAGGCTCCCACTGTCTTTGCACAGTTCTGTGAAAGTAATTATATAAAAATTATATCACTCATCTTTCTTGGATTGTATAACGTTCTTAAAAGAAACTGAACTTTGTTACTCACCGGATGTTTCCTCACACGATCTCACCAGCGTCCTGTTCTCATAGTGGCGTCTCAGTGCTTCTTGTAGGGAGACAAGCCATTCACGCCCCTTCACGTCATTGCTACGGGGAGTGTTGGAGAATCGCATCGCCAGGAAAGATAGGCACCGGAAATATAGACAGAACACTGGAAATATAGGCCATGGTTTTCCCTGACCGACCTATCCGGTACTTATCTTTGTTGTGAATCATGCCTATGTAGGCGCTTCAGGCCGCCTAACGCAACGTCTGGCGTTAGCCACACCCACAGTGGCACTAGGCAGACTGAAGTACCTATGGATGCATAATTTCAGGGCTAATGTTTTAGGAGACCCTGTCAAGAAATTTAAGACTGGGACCAACACTAGTCGAAAAAAATAAAATGAGCAGGCAACAAAGGCTGAAAAAATTTCATTTCATTTTCCATTTATTGATTAGAATATATGAGTTTTGGGATCCACACCTACGAATGCCAGTGTTAGACAGCTGGGGTCCAAGGCAGAAATTGGAAGGGGACCCTAAAGTCTGTTATTAGGCTGTGCCTTCTTCAGGTTCTGGCAGGTTTGGGGCTCCCTCTGGCTGGGGAGTTAAGAGCAGTCACCCTGGTTGTACCCTTTTAACCCTTTCAGGACCATAAGGATCGTAGGCCAATTTTTGTGGTTTTGACGACATTTTTAAGGTAAAAAGGGCTTGCAGATGCCAAAAAATTGATTTTTTTTGTGAAATATCATTATTTTTTTTTAAAAAAAAATCAAACTTCTGGCTTATGGACAGTGTGGCAAGTGAATCTTCTCGTCAATCTGGCAACGACGCTAATGAATGAATGTCGGAACCAGTTTGTTTACATAAAGGCAGTATCATATGGAATCCGTACATATCAAATTTAGAACTGTAGACTATCCCAATCAAAATTTATAGGATTTTAAAGTTATGGGACAAATATGTCCCTTGGTCCTGAAAGGGTTAACACCATCCCTGACATCTGCTATCTTTATATTTAGCATAGTACAGGAGGAAAAGCTTATTGGAGCTTCAGTTTAATTTCTGTCTATATATTTCTAGTTCTAGTTAGTGATCACTTGAGGTGGGGGGGGGGGTTTCAACATGGGCAGTTGTTAAGATGTGTGATTTTACTGTCAACCTGAATTACTGTATTTCCCCATGTATAGGCCGCAGGAATGCCGATTTAGGTTTTAAAACTCTTAGATAAGATGCCCCATGTTACTAGCCGCGGCGTATCTAAGAATTTTTAAACCTAAATCGGCCTATACATCTCTCCCTCCCCCCGGTACATACCTACGTCATCTGCCTTTTGCAATGTCGCGGCCCTGGTGCAGGGCAGGAGCGATCTTCTCAGCATCCAGCCAGCCCTGCACTGCTTCCTCAATGCCTGTGTCAGTTCTCGCGGGCCCCGACATTGCAAGAGGCAGCCGTCCAAGAGGGAGGTACAATACGGGGGACTCTCAGCTGATCTACTAATGGGGCGGCTTATCTTCGCCCCCATATAAGGAAGCAGCACCCACTGCAGGAGATTGCAAAACCTATCTGTAGGCCGCGGCTTATACATGGGCAAATACGGTATCAGTTATCAGATCTTATTGCATATAATGGGACCTACATGAAAATAACACAAATTAATGGCAAAATAGCATGTCTTAACAGTAGCCCGTGTTGATAACTTTGCCTCTTATTCTGCATTGCATTTGGTATCTGTGTCCTGTGTATGTGCTTGCCCTGTATTGGTAGCATGGAATATTGCTACTCCTTGGGTTTTGGCCAGGTACTAGTGACCTGGATTGGCCACCGTGAGAACGGGCCACTGGGCTTGATGGACCATTAGTCTGACCCAGTAAGGCTATTCTTATGTTCTTATGTATATCTCAAACTCCTCACATCTAATATGAATTTCCCAGCTCCCCCGAAGTACCACCAGGGCTCAAAAGTTTTCACTGCCCTAGGCTTTATGTACTACTTCCTCACTGGAGCCATTATTTAAATTTTCTAACAAACTTTAAATTTCACCTTATTATTTTCTTTAACTCCACTTTTGGTGTGCTTAATTTTTAAAAGTACAGTACTGTACTTAGCTTTTAATTGTGGTCTTCTTTGCAGGGACATAAAAGCCAACATGTTTCACCCATGAAAGGTTTTTTTCAAGGCTTATCATCCCTTATTCGATTTTTACCCCCTCATGCCCCTCAAAAGGACACCAACTAGACATCGCAGCCTACATGTCCCAACAGCCCACACAACCAGAGATCCAAACGTCAAACGGTAATTGGAACCGTTCCCTTTGGTCTGATCACTACACATACTCCTTTGAAATCAATTGGCCCAGCAACAAATGCATTCCAACTACTCAACAAACAACTCACAAATCACGCAAACATATAGATCCCACAACATTCTGGACAAAAACAGATACCATAATCCAACACTACACACCCAAAGACTTCATCTCACAATGGAACCACCTAAGTACTGCGACCCTAGACGAACTAGCCCCAGAAAAGCTCAAAACCAAAATCCACAGAAAATCAGACAAGAGGTTCGACAACGAACTACTCCAACTCAAAAGACAATGCAGACAACTAGAAAGAAAATGGAGAAAAAACAGCCAAGAATCCACAAAAACAGCATGGATATCAACAAACCGAAAATATAAACAAGAACTGAAAGAAAAAAGTAAGAAATACTGCTCAAAACAAATAGAAGGACCCCAAGACACATAAAAGCTATTCCAGCTGCTAAAAGTTCTCACAGACACCACACCCTACATAGCCAATAGCAACCCGACCCCTCCTTCAGCCACCCTCTTAGCCACATACTTCAAAAACAAGATCGCAAACGGAACCCCCTCACACATAGAGACCTCATTTCCCCCCACAGAAAAAGAACCAATCGCAGCAGATAGAACTTGGTCCCATTTCTCACCCATACAATGGTCAGACTTCAACAATCTATATAATAAATACAGCCATGCAGCCTGTGACCTCAATCATTGCCCCCCATACCTACTGAAAACCTCAAGTACATTATTCCATTCCCTGCTTCTACAATGGATACAATCTTTACTATTAGAGGGTCATTTCCCACAAGAACTCAGCAAAATCATCTGATATTAAAAGACCCCAAAGGAGCAATGGACCAACCATCCAACTACAGACCCGTAGCGTCAATCCCACTGTATGTCAAGCTGATGGAAAGCCTCGTAACCAAAACCTTAACCTCATACCTAGACAAACACAATCTACTCCACCCTACACAGTCAGGCTTCAGAGCACGGAGACCTTACTAGGAACACTAATGGACACTGCCAGACAATACCTATGTACAGGCAAGAAAATCCTGCTCATACAACTAGACCTTTCTGCAGCCTTCGACCTGGTTGATCATGGCATTCTCATACAAACTCTAGACTCCATTGGAATCTCAGACAAGGTACTTTCATGGTTCAAAGGCTTCCTACAATCCAGAACCTACAGGGTTAAAAGAAGCAAGAAAAATCAGAACCCTGGTTCAACCCCTGCGGAGTACCCCAGGGATCACCCCGTCACATACACTATTCAATATATACATAGCCTCCCTTAGCTTCTACATAGACAAACATGGCATAACCTCATACAGCTATGCAGATGACATCACTATCCTCCTCCCCTTCGACCACCCAGAACCCGCCTGACAAGCACAATACACAGAACTCTCGAAACAGTAGCAACGTGGATGACAGAGCCCAAACTAAAACTTAACCCTGACAAAACAAACTTCATCCTCCTAGAAAACAATAAAACTCCTACCTTAACAAATCTAGTAATAAACTCGATCTCATACCCTATTCAACCCACACTAAAACTTCTTGACAGAGGCTGTACCATGCAACCACAGATCAACAAGGTAATAAAAGCATCATTCGTAATCATGAGAAATCTAAGATAAATCCGAAAATTCTTTGACAGGAAACAATTCCTACTGTTGGTACAATCCCTTATCCTTGGACTAATAGACTACTGCAACATACTTTACCTCCCACGTACAGCGACCATGATAAAACAATTACAAACTATACAAAATACAGCCCTAAGACTCATCTACTCGTTGAAAAAAATATGACCACATCACAGAAGCATACCATGACTCTCACTGGCTCCCAATACAGGCAAGAGTACACTTCAAATTCTACTGCCTACTATTCAAAGCCATTAATGGAGAAAGCCCAACCTACTGGAATAACCGACTAACTCAATCCTCCTCATCCAGACGCAGGAGAACCCACCCACTTTTCACACACCCACCATCCAAAAATGTCAAACGAGAAAAAAACTATATGACAACCTAATAGCCACCAGAGCAGCTAAACTGGACAGACAAATCAGCATTCTGTTGTCATCGACCACAGACTACAAAACCTTCAAGAAAGATACTAAAACCCTACTCTTCAAAAAATACATAAAACCTATCTAACACGACCAGTTCTTACCTAAACACGACCAGTTCCTACCTCAACCCCACTTCTAATTACCCAACTAATGCTAAAATGCCTCTATTGACCCATCACTTACCACCTTAAGATCTTGACAACTCTTTGGTAATTCTTATTACCCAACATTTATCACCTTAAGATAACGACAACTCTTTGGTAATTCTTATGTAACTCTTATGACATCTCTCATGCTATTCCTGTAAATTTTTATATAATCTCTGAAAACATTTATGCAATCCGCCTTGAACCGCAAGGTATTGGCGGAATAGAAATCACTAATGTAATGTAATGTAATACCGGACCAAAATGGCAGCATCAAACTCATAATTCTCCTTTCTTTACGTCCTGTAAGATAGCGATATCATATTTGGTTTTATAGCCTGTCCTCCCCTGGGAGCTCAGAACTGGTTACAATTTACCGTTCAGAGTGTTATAAATTACATTACATAGGGTTACCGTTAACACTCATAGAGTTACAATAACAGTACATAGGGTTACCATTCAGCAGTGCGTGGTCTCATGACATTGCATGCCCAGTTTTCAGTAATAGCTCAAGGAGAGTTACATCAGTGCACAGACGGCCTGTGAGTGCTGCTGGCCCAACGCTCCTCTGCAGGAAGGTATTTATGGTCGCGGTTGGCGGGGATCGGTTGGCAGGGAAGAATGGAAGGTCATCGGCGGTTCGGCTGCGTGGCGGTGGAGGCAGGGGGTGCTCGAGGGTTTTGCTGCATGAGGGATGGGAGGGAGGGAAGTAAACTAAAGTAGAATATAAAACCAGATCTGCAGCGGTCAAAACAGCAGTTAGGGAGGCCAAACTTCGAGTGGAAGAAACTCTGGCAAAAAACATTAAAAAAGGGGACAAATCCTTCTTTAGGTATATCAGTGATAGGAAAAGGAACACAGACGGTATAGTACGCCTTAGACAACCGGACGGAAACTACACGGTGGCGGATTCAGAAAAAGCAGAACTACTAAATGAATATTTCTGCTTAGTCTTCACCTGCGAAGCACCGGGACACGGACCACAGTTGAAGGTAAAACAAGACGTGGATGACCCGTTTCAGAATTTTGAGTCACACCTGGGGACGTCTACAACGAACTGGCAAGGCTAAAGGTAAACAAGGCCATGGGACCGGACAATTTACACCCAAGAGTGCTCAGAGAATTGAGAGATGTTCTGGCAGAACCGTTGGCAGTGCTCTTCAATCTCTCACTAAGTACGGGGAAAGTTCCGTTAGACTGGAAAACAGCCAACGTCGTTCCTCTACATAAAAAGGGTTGTAAGGCTGAGGCTGCGAACTATAGACCGGTAAGCCTCACCTCAATAGTGTGTAAACTCATGGAAACACTAATTAAGTATAAATTAGATACGATCTTGAACGAGGGAAATCTCCGGGATCCCAGTCAACATGGATTCACCAAGGGTAGGTCATGCCAGTCCAATCTTATCAGCTTCTTTGACTGGGTAACAAGAAGACTGGACTCAGGAGAGTCCTTGGACGTCTTGTACCTGGACTTCAGCAAAGCGTTTGACAGCGTCCCACACCGCAGGCTGCTGAACAAAATGAAATCGATGGGATTAGGAGAGACTCTAACTGCATGGGCTAAAGATTGGCTTAGTGGCAGACTTCAGAGGGTGGTGGTTAATGGTACCCTCTCTAAAATGTCGGAGGTGACTAGCGGAGTGCCACAGAGTTCAGTCCTGGGCCCACTCCTCTTCAACATATTCATTGGGGATCTGACTCAAGGGCTTCAAGGCAAGGTAACCTTATTCGCTGATGACGCCAAATTATGCAATATAGTAAACGGCTATAATCTACAGGATGCTATGGAGCAAGACTTGCATACTTTAGAAAATTGGTCCTCGATCTGGCAGCTGGGCTTCAACGCCAAGAAATGTAAGGTCATGCATCTCGGTAACGGAAATCCTTGCAGAACTTACACCCTGAATGGAGAAACTTTAACCAGGACTACGGCAGAACGAGACTTAGGAGTAATCATCAGTGCTGACATGAAAGCAGCCACTCAAGTGGAGAAAGCTTCATCTAAAGCACGGCAAATGATAGGTTGTATCAAGAGAAGCTTCGTCAACAGGAAGCCTGAAGTCATGATGCCATTGTACAGAGCCATGGTGAGACCTCATCTGAAATACTGTGTGCAATTCTGGAGGCCACATTACCGTAAGGATTTGCTCAGAATTGAATCGGTTCAGCGGATGGCCACCAGGATGGTCTCGGGGCTAAAGGGTCTCCCGTACGAAGAAAGACTGAGCAAATTGCAGCTCTACACTCTCGAAGAGCGTAGGGAGAGGGGAGACATGACTGAGACATTTAAATACATCACAGGACGGGTCGAAGTGGAAGATGATGTCTTTCTTCTCAAGGGACCCTCGACCACAAGAGGACATCCGCTCAAACTCAGGGGAGGGAAGTTTCGTGGAGACGCCAGGAAGTACTTCTTCACGGAGAGAGTGATTGAGCATTGGAACAAGCTTCCAGTGCAGGTGGTCGAGGCACGCAGCATCCCAGACTTCAAGAACAAATGGGATACCTATGTGGGATCCCTAAGAGGGTCATGCCAAGGGATAGGGTCACTAGGGTATGGGCTTGAATGAGCAGGTCAGTAGAGTGACAGTATAATTACAATTATACTTTAGGGGGTCAGTAGACTTAAGAGGGTGGGTAAATGGTGTGGGCAGACTTGATGGGCTGTAGCCCTTATCTGCCGTCATCTTTCTATGTTTCTATGAAGCTGGGCAAGGTTTCTGCTGCACAGTGGGATGGGAGGGAGGGAAGGAAAGAAGCTGTGCAAAGGGTTCTGCTGCACAGGGGGATGGGAGGGAGGTAAGGATGGAAGCTGGGCAAAGGGTTCTGCTGCACAGGGGGATGGGAGGCAGGGAAGGATAGAAGCTGGGCAAAGGGTTCTGCTGCACAGGGGGATGGGAGGGAAGGATAGAAGCTGGGCAAAGGGTTCTGCTGCATAGGGGGATGGGAGGGAGGGAGGAAAGGATAGAAGCTGGGCAAAGGGTTCTGTTGCACAGGGGGATGGGAGGGAGGGAAGGATGGAAGCTGGGCAAGGTTTCTGCTGCACAGTGAGATGGGAGGGAGGGAAGGATGGAAGCTGGGCAAGGTTTCTGCTGCACAGTGAGATGGGAGGGAGGGAAGGATGGAAGCTGGGCAAAGGGTTCTGCTGCACAGGGGGATGGGAGGGAGGGAAGTATGGAAGCTGGGCAAGGTTTCTGCTGCACAGGGGGATGAGAGGGAGGGAAAGATAGAAGCTGGGCAAAGGGTTCTGCTGCACAGGGGGATGGGAGGGATGGAGGGATAGAAAGATACTACAGAGGAAAGGTACAAGGGGATGGGTGAGAGGGGAGGAAAGATGTTGCACATGTGGTGGAAAGAAAAGAGAAAGAATTGGAGTGAAGGAGAGGAAGGGAGAGATGATCATGTACATGAAAAAAATAAGCCCTACCCGAAAATAAGACCTAGTGCCTTTTTTGGGCCCCAAATGAATATAAGATACTGTCTTATTTTCGGGGATACACGGTACTACTTATAATTTCTATAGCACTACTAAACATACGCGGCGTTGTACATTAAACATTCACGAGGCAGTCCCTGCTCAGTAGAGCTTTCAATAAAAAAACAACTTCTTATTCCTAGAATAAGCAGCATAAAAATCCATTTTATTCTTTGGGATCTTCTTGCCAGGTACTTGTGACCTGGAATGAGCAATGTTTTCATCAGGATACTGGGCTTGATGCCCCTTTGCTTGGGTGCATAGGAAGAGTTAAGGGCAGCAGGAAAATGGCCTCTGTATAAGTCTCTGATGAGACCCCATTTAGAATATTGGGTTCAGTTCTGGGAACCACACCTTCAAAAAGATATAAAAAGGATGAGCTTATATCATCCGAATAGATCCTTGAGATCAGAAGGAACTCTACGATTGATAACAGATGGATTGTTGCGATTTCGATAGCAGATGTAGACATAAAATAGTTTTAGTACCAAATAGGTCAAACAAACTTTAAAAAAAAAAAAAAAAAGAGCCCTAAAAAATCTTGAAAATTTTGGTTCAAATAAAAATTAATCAAAAATTTTTTGGCCATCCACAGTGAGCCCCATTGAGGACCTAGAAGAGCCAACTGTTTATTGTGCTGGAAACATCAGTACATTGTAGCCGGTGGTTTGTTATAATTCATGAATAATAAGAGTAAAGAACTAAGGCCGGTATTGGACAGACCTGTGTCCCCTATATGGTGATTCGGTGTAGGATGGGCTGGGGTGGGTATCAATGTGAACTCCACTAATATGGAACATGAGGATGTTACTGGCCAGACTTTGCGGTAGATACCTTGCAAACAACGGGATGGTTGGATAGGCTGGAGTGAGCTTGGACGGCAACTTCAGCATTTGGAACCTAGGACAATACCAGACTTTATAATCTACGGCCCTGAAATATCAAAAAAGAGACAAGTTCATCTAATCATGTATTTTTTAATGAGCATAACTTATGGGCAGACTGGATGGACCATTCGGGTTTTTATCTGCTGTCATTTACTATGTTACTATGTTACCTGGCAGAAACCCAAAGAGCAGCAACATTCTAGAGCTGAGATTGTGATGTCATAATGCCTCATTCCACCAATGCTTAAGAGCTAACCCTCAGCAGTGATGTCACAGTGGCTTGATTAGATGGAACTTCAGCAGTTGGAACCTAGGACAATACCATGTTGACTTTACAGTCTACGACTCAGAAATATCAAAGAAGAGACAAGTTAATCTAATCATGTATTTTTTAATGAGTATATTACCTGGCAGAAACCCAAAGAGTAGCAACATTCTAGAGCTGAGATTGTGATGTCATAATGCCTCATTCCACCAATGTCTAAGAGACAGCCTCAGCAGTGATGTCACAATGGCTTGATTAGATGGCAACTTCAGCATTTGGAACCTAGGATAATACCAGACTTTACAGTCTACGGCCCAGAAATATCAAAGAAGAGACAAGTTAATCTAATCATGTATTTTTTAATGAGCATAAATTATGGGCAGACTGGATGGACCATTCGGGTTTTTATCTGCCGTCATTTACTATGTTACTATAGTGAAGGTTTAGCTGAGTGGTTTGAGCAGCAGGCTCACTATGACCTTGGATAAGTCATTTTAAACCACCACC
Source organism: Geotrypetes seraphini (assembly GCF_902459505.1). Classification (NCBI taxonomy): domain Eukaryota; kingdom Metazoa; phylum Chordata; class Amphibia; order Gymnophiona; family Dermophiidae; genus Geotrypetes; species Geotrypetes seraphini. The sequence continues at coordinate 95,558,669 of NC_047084.1, read as the reverse complement.
CCTCCCATTACCTGAGGAGGGGACTTACCAACTGTGTCTGCATAGTGGACTTCCTGTGAGTTTGGATTTGCCATGACAGATCAGCACCTCTCTTGTCTGCATTGCATAGGCTGCCAATCAAGATGAGACATGATTTTGAAATGGCATGAGTGATGTATAAGGTCTTTGAAGACTCTGTTCTAGAATATTTTACACAGCAATGATTGTGTTGTACCTCTAAATGATCTAATCATATTTTATATTTCCCATGTGCTTTAAACCTGTTTTAAACAGTGCTTTCAGTCATCAAGCGGCTTTATTTTAGAATAACTTCCTCGAGGATCTGAGACTCACCCGTCCCTTATTTCGCGTTTTAGAGAAAACTTAAAATTTTCCTACCTGGTCAATTTTAGGTTGATCTATGGCTTTCTTCAGCATCGTATAATATTGGCATTAGACTTAAGATGCTATTTGTTGTAATCATATATGAGAAATGATTAATGGAGTTACAGTGGGCCGTGCACAGACTTCTGCGGTCTGTGTCCTGATCGTGGCTTGACAGATAGGCAAGTGCTGAGTAGAGATCTGTTATCTGTGCCCCAATTATGGCTGGATAAGTTTGGAAGGGCTGGAATAGGGCTTTGAAAACTGCTTCAGTAGCTTCAGGAGAACAAGGCTAGTGCCCGGCAGACTTCTATGGTCTGTGTCCTGAAAATGACAAGGACAAATCAAGATCAAGTATGCAAATGAAGTATCACATCATATCTTATGCTATGAGTTTATCTTGTTGGGTAGACTGAATGGGCCGTATAGGTCTTTATCTGCCATCATCTACTATGCTTAGTGCCAATTCTTTTTTTTGTGTTGTTCAAACATTCTTTATTAAAATTTTTTCAAGAATAACGGCATGTCAAACCACACAAGAAAAACCAATACAGCAATAGCTACAGAGACAGAAAAATTAAGCGTTTTCAGTAACAATATAAGATTGAAAAGTGGCCCATATACATTGTACAGAACGAAACCGAGGTGTAAAATAAGCATTTTCCATCTCAAACATATGAGTCAGACAGACTAATCTACACTTCCCCCTCCCCATTTGCGGTTTCGGCAATCGCGATTTCACATATTCGCGATTTTTTGGGGAGGGGGAAAAAAGAAAAAAAAAACAAAACACATTGTTAAGTCTTCCCCCCGGCATCCCGGCCTTACCTGGTGGTCTAACGGGCTTTCGGGGCAGGAGCGATCTTCCTATGCTCCTGCCCCCTGCAGATCGCCATTAGGAAATAGCTGTAGGGAGTTCCCGTTGTAGTCTCGAGAGACTACGGGAACTCACAGCAGCCATTTCCTATTGGCGATCTGCACGGGGCAGGAGAGTAGGAAGATTGCTCCTGCCCTGAAAGCCCGCTAGACCATCAGGTAAGGCTGGGGAGGCGGGGGTGGGTCAGAGCCAGATATTCGCGGTTTTTCGCCATTCGCAGTCCGGCTCTGCCCCTATCCCCCACGAGTCCGGAGGGAGAAGTGTAATCTAATCTAATGCTTGGCTTTATATACCGAGACATCAATCCAACAAAGCTCGACTCGGTTTACAATAATTAACTTAACAAATAAAAACCATAAAGAATAAGACTAAGGGCTCCTTTTGCGAAGGTGCGCTAGCGGTTTCATCGCACGCCCCAGATTAGCGCGCGCTAGCCGAAAATCTACCGCCTGCTCAAAAGGAGGCGGTAATGACCAGAGCGCCTGGCAATTTAGAGCGCGCTGTTCCGCACTTTAAGCCCCTAGCGCACCTTCATAAAAGGAGCTCTACGTTTCGGAAGATTAATTTTTAAAGTCTTTAGCAAATAAAATGTTTTTTTAAAGATTTACGAAAAAGTTGAAGTGAACCGGAACTCCTTAAAAGGAGTGGGAGATCATTCCAAAGTTGAGAGAGCTTAAAAATCAGAGATTGAGTAAAAATCTTGACTCTTTTTATCCCTTTCTTGGAAGGAAGAGATAATTAAAATTGTTGATTACCTTTTGCGAAGGTTCCAAGATGAATAATAATAATAATAACTTTATTCTTATATACCGCCAACAATCTTGCGACTTCTAGGCGGTTTACAATGAAGAGAAACTGTACAGACAGCGAATTACAGAGTATAGCATTGAACATCTAGTGATAGTAACAGGAGAGTTACAGGGTCTGTGTATTACACGGTTTCACAATGAGTAGCATTATACAGTCGACGGTATTCAGAGCATAAGTAGGAGAAGAGAAAGGAGATTGCGCTTTGAGTTACAAGACTGCGAAGGTGAAAAAGATAACATAAGATGTCGATGAGAAGTAAGTTGTTAACTTGGTACATTAGAACGAAGGACGGGCACCAGTGGGAAAAACTGGCAACGATAGAAATTTTGGCAGAAGAGGGTAGACGGACTCCTTGGGATGGGAGGAGGCTCCGATTTTAGGGGAGAAGTCTGGTTAGGTTATAAATTTCTTAACCAAGGTGGTTTTCAGTTCTTTCCTAAAGATACTATATGATTCTCTGGCGGCATCGGTGAAGTAGCCTGTCCAAGTTTGCAGTCTACCTGCTTGGAATTTGAATGTTCTATCAAAGAAGGTGCGATATCTACAGCCTATGATATTTGGGTAGGTAAAGAGGTTACGGTTTCTGGTAGGCCTAATAGAGGAGTGGAATTCGAAGTGAGGTAGTAGGTAGCTGTGGGGCCAGTCCCCAGATTAGTTTATAGCAGAGGCAGGAGAATTTGAATAGAATTCGTGCTTCAATTGGTAACCAATGAAGGAGTTTGTAGAATGGACTAACATGATCGCTCTTCTTTTGTCCGAATATTAGACGGATGGCCGTATTTTGAACTATTCTCAGTTTTCTCACATTTTTTTTTAGATATTCCCAAGTAGACAATGTTACAGTAGTCCAGGGTGGATAAAGGAAGAAGAGGAGTAAAGATACCATATAGGATTTTAAAAACAACGCAAGCACATTTGAATCGAACTCTAAAATAAACCGGGAGCCAATGGAGATTCTGGAGCAACGGAGCCACGTGGTCAAATTTACGTTTCCCAAAGATCAATTTCGCAGCAGTATTTCGAATCAGTTGCAATCTACGAAGACAAGTTTTTGTGCTACTGAGCTAAATAACGTTGCAATAATCGAGACGAGATAATATAATTGACTGAACTAATATGGGAAAATGTCGATGATGAAAGAGATGTCTAACCTTCCTCAATAAACCCAGGTTCAAGAAGCATTTTTTGACCACAGAGTTGATTTGATCCTTAAAAGAGAGAGAGGAGTCCCAAAACCTTAGCAGAAAACTCAGTCTGTAGAAAGGATCCAGAAACCAAAGCTACAGAAGGAGGAAGGCATTCCAATTTTGGGCTTAACCATAATAATAAATTCCACTTACTTAGTGCCAACCTTCAACGGTACACTACTTACATGTGATCATTTACATCAGTGTCTTTCAAACTTTTTTAGCTCTGGCATATTAAATGGAGCAAATGTTTTTCATGGCACATTATAACTGAAATTATTAAATTGCAAAACCAACAAAAAGTTAAATTTGAGAGTTATTTATTTGAAGTTCTTTAAGCTATGTATGGGCAATTGTAATAACAGTGAAACTAAAGTAGAATAGAATTGCTTATAATCAATACGATGGATGTGCTTGTTTTTGAGTGCAAATTAACTCAAAATGCGGCTCGATAGTTGACAAGCAAAACACACATTTCATCATCCACCATCTGCAGTCTCTCTTTTTTTTTTTAAATTTAAGTTCTGTCAGAACTGAAAATCCAAGTTTGCAAAGATAAGAAGATCCAAATGGGTAACAAAGCCTCGATTGCTTTGTTGCTCAAGTTAGGAAAACTATTGCATTAATAAAAAACACCTAAAATTACTTGCCACTTATTTTCAAGGACCAATCACATCAAAGAATGATGCTTGTCCGGGCGGTTGTATCCTATTGACATTGACAGACTCTTGCGTAAATGACATACATACCATCTATTCTAGTGTATATTTATGAAGGGAATTTTTAAAATTCAAGTAAAATTCTGGAATCTCTCGTGGCACACTCGGAATCTGTTTGAGGCACACCACTGTGAGAGCCACTGATTTAACACATCCTCACCACTTCCCAAGTGTAATCTGTTCTTCAAGTACAACTTTGTCAGAGCGTTTTTTTCGGGCCTCAGTACCACCACTCCACCGCTGTCAAAATTTCTTTAGCGGGAAGAATTACGTGAGAGATCCTCATTGGCCCATATTATCCATTTAAATATTTTCACTATTTGTAATACTTTAACTTTCTTTCATAAATACGACGTGCAAAGTGCTTTATTATTTCATAACTTATCTTTTTTTAGTTGATTTTTATGTTCAGACCCGGGAGAGACAGACCCGACATGTTTCGCAGGAAGTCGGCGGGTCACACATGCTCAGAAATGGGACTCTGTTCTTGGCAAAGGAAACCCACCCACTGCCACAGAGCAAAGAAATAAACGCCAAAACCCAAAGAGACTTTAAAAAATTCAGTAAGAGGATTGCCGAACTGAAATGGCATCCATCTGCAGTTAGCAGGTGCCATTTCTTACGGGTTATATGTTTTATAAGATTTTCAAGTCGGGGAGGGTAGTTGATCGAGTGAGAAAAAAAAAAAATCAACGTCTGAGATGTGTGTTAGCGGCAGGGGGAGAGGCAAGGGGGGGTGTGTGTATGCGTGTGAAATTTTTTTTTCTCGAAGACAAAATTGCTCAAAGCAAAGTGCATCCGGCTTAAGCTAATGAAAACCGCTTTGATTGGGATAATACATAAAACACAGCCCCCCCCCCTTCAGTGGAGCCCGAGGTGGTTGGAAGCCAGCGGCCAGACCGCGCCGTTAATAACTCGAGAACATTCTTCTTCAGGTTTCCTTTCAGTTCTAGCCCTGTGGTTTGATCTCCCTTGAATGCCATCCTCGGTTTGGGGGAGCTCGAATTCTGAGAAGATTTGGAGCTTTGTTTGAGGTCACAGGGTGTCGGATTGATTTCGAAGCTTTTGTATGAACTCCGGGCTCCTGAATGAAGCTGTCATGTGTGTCTGTGGCTGGCTAGCAGACTGTCCGGCTGCAAGCTGTGCTTCCCTTTGTTGTTCAGGCCTCATTGAGGGTAGGGAAGAGGCTCATTTCGGGGTGATTTACCACCACCCAAACACCAGCTGTCTGTTATGCCGCTGCTAGGGCTTCCACTGTTTTGGATTCACTCCTTGTTGCTGACCGATTCCCCCCCTTCCCGGTGCTCATTCAGCCACATGGATTGCAGATAAACAGTGACCTTCGACTGCAGAAAATATAATCTGTGGGAGAAAGGTTTTCGTTGCTTTGTGGCACAGAAGGCTTTGCAACTTTTGGTTCACACACAGAATAATGCGCGATATGATCTGTGTACAAAGCGCTTTGAGACCTCTTTAGTTCTGTCATTTTCAAGGAAGAGCCAAGTTATTCTTTCTAACAGATGGATAATTGCTTTGGCAGTAATGCATTTGGAAAGCTCACATATAAAGCAGGGGAAAACATGGGGGACTGGAGAAAGCCCCGCGTCCCTTTATTCGTACTAGACCAGGGGCGGGCAACCTCGGTCCTAGAGTAAACTCAGGCCCAGATGCACAAAACTCACCGGGCACGACATCTGTGCTGCTTCAGGGCTTCACCTGCCGGCTCTGCGCATGTGTCAAAGTCGCTTTCCCAATGACCAATCGGATGGTTGTGGTAAGAGCAGATAGCGTAGCTGCTTTTAAGAAGGGTCAGGACAATTTCCTGGAGGAAAAATCCATAGGCTGTTATTGAGAAAGACATGGGGGAAGCCATTGGTTGCCCTGGATCGGTAGCATGGAATGTTGCTACTGTTTGGGGTTCCGGAATCTTTTGTTACTCTTTGGGATTCCAGAATCTTGCTATTGTATAGGATTCTGAATGGAATGTTGCTACTCTTTGGGTTTTGGCCAGGCACTAGTGACCTGGATTAGCCATCATGAGAAGGAGCTACTGGGTTTGATGGACCTTTAGTCTGACCCAGTAAGGCTATTCTTATGTTTTTATGGGATTATGGCAGACCTCTGTAAAACTCATTTGCGTGTGAAATTGTTTGAAGATTGATCGCTGTTTTCTTGTCGGCCAATTTATTAGCCCCACAGTGACCCATAGGATTTTAACAACGATTTTTGTGCATCCGGGTCCCAGTTGGGTTTACAGGATTTCCCCAATGACTATGCAAGAGATCTAGTTGCATACAATGGAAGCAGTGCAGCAAACAGATTTCATGCATATTTATTAGGGACGTCCTGAAAGCACAACTGGATTGCAGCCCTCTAGGGTTGTGGGGCCCACCCCTGTACTAGGCAAGCTTGATGAAGGCCGAAGGTCAAGCCATGTACAGTGTTCCCCCGCGAATTCGCGGTCTGCGCCGACCGCCTCTTCCTGTCGTAAAGTCGGGCTATACCAATCGGGAGCTGTGTGCCAAAGCTCCTAATTGGTGTAGCCTTTATGACAGGAAGAGGAGGTCCGAGCAGGCCGCGAGTGCTTTTCTTCACCCGCCGGAGCTCCAGCTGCCTTTTCCTGGAACGGAACCCCCGCAAATTTCAGGGGAGTACTGTACTGAGTTTTCTCTTTGAGAATTGTGTTCTCAGTTTTTATGAAGCTGGTCTTTTGAGGGAGGGTTGCTGTGTTATTTTACTTTTTACTACCAGTGGCATAGTAAGGGAGGGAGCGGCCCGCCCCGGATGCCATCTGGCTCAGGACGCTGGCACCCCTCCTCCTCTTCGCCCCTTCCCACTCCTTCCCTTCCTCGCGCACACCCCTTCCCTTCCCCCTTCCCTTTTTCACTTCGGTGCCAGCGGTCACCGACGTGCTGCCCACGTCGGCTCTGGCTGTCTCTCTGATGCTGAGGAAGTGAAGTCAAAGGGTGAGCCAACACTGAGGTGGGCATGCTGCTCACGTCGGAGAACTTAAAAAGGTTTGGGGAAAAAGGGAAGGGGGTGGAGGAGCGGCATCACCGCCCTGGGCACTGCTCGCCCTTACCATGCCACCGTGTGTGGCAAAAATGAGGGGAATACTTTGTCAAGAGACTTCATTGAGGAGTGATCCAGTACTGTTTATGGCATTAATATTGAACAGGGACAAAGAGAGGATAGAATGACAGCGTTATTATCCTTAATTCCTTGCCTCACAATTGCAAATAGCTGTAGCTGGGACGCTATACTGCTAGCCCAGAGAAATATTGGATTGGTATGTAAAATAGTGCAGCTATGTGTAATGGACTAATTAATAATAATAATAATAATAATAATAATAATAATAACAGTTTATATACCGCAATACCGTTAAGTTCTGTGCGGTTTACAGAAAATTAGTGGAGTACAAGTTGAGTTGACGTACAAGTTGAGTTAACTTAAGGGATGTGGGAACAATGGGGAGAAAGGGCAAGAGAGGGGAAGGAGGGAAGTGGGTCAGCTGTCTAGGTATTTCAGGAATAGGTGAGTTTTGAGGCGTTTCCTAAATACCTCATAAGTGGTGGGCAATATTAATTAATATTAATATTAATTAAGGACCCATCTACTGACTGAAGCAGTGTGCCGAACTTGAGAGAGTGCTTATACTGGTTTGGGATGGAAGAGAGGCTTTTTTTTTTTTTTTTCCTGTATCCCCAGTTTCAAATGATTCTAGCTCTCTTCTGGGATGTGAGAGGGTCAGGTTTTTTTCATAAGAATATAAGAATAGCCATCAAGCCCAGTAGCCCGTTCTCACGGGGGCCAATCCAGGTCACTAATACCTGGCCAAAACCCAAAGAGTACTGATCCAAGGCAAGCAGTGGCTTCCCCACGTCTTTCTCAATAACAGACTATAGACTTTTCCTCCAGGAACATGTCCAAACTTTTCTTAAAACCAGCTACGCTATCCACCCTTACCACATCCTCTGGCAACGCGCTCCAGAGCTTAACTATTCTCTGAGTGAAAAATATTTCTTCCTATTAGTTCTAAAAGTATTTCCCTGTAACTTCATTGAGTGTCCCCTGGTCTTTGTAATTTTTGACGGAGTGAAAAATCGATCCACTTGTACCCGTTCTACTCCACTCAGGATTTTGTAGACTTCAATCACAACTCCCCTCAGCCATCTCTTTTCTAAGCTGAAGAACTCTAACCCTTTTAGTCTATCTTCATACGAGAGGAGTTCCATCCCCTTTACCATCTTGGTTTTCTAGTATCTCTCTACCTTTCTTGAGATAAAGAGACCAGAATTGAATGCAGTACTCCAGGTGAGGTCATACCATGGAGTGATACAGAGGTATTATAATATCTTTAGTCTTGTTAACCATTCCTTTTTAAATATTTCCTAGCATCTTGCTTGCTTTTTTGGCCGCCTCCGCAAAGTTGGCGGAAGGTTTCATCGTATTGTCTACAATGACTCCCTGATCATTTTCTTGGGCGCTAACCCCCCAAGGTGGGCCCTAGCATCCAGTAACTATGATTTGGGTGAGTGACAAGGAGTCGAATAAAATGACTGATTTCTTAACAGAAGGAAGGTTCAAAATGAAGCAAGATGTTTTGGAGAACGATAATGATTTCCTTCAGAAATTTAGGGTGGTGCTGCTGTCCCTTATCAATGAATGAAGACAACATGGAAGAAAAACTCTGGTGGTGTTCACAAATACAGTCAAACCTCGTTTGCGAGTAACCCGGTTTGCGAGTGTTTTGCAAGACGAGCCAAATATTCTCGCAAAACTTGTCTCGCAAACCGAGTGTTGACTCGATTTGCGAGCACCCACCCCGAGAACCGGCATCGCTCCCTCCCACTCGCAAAGGCCCCCCCCCCCCCGCTCGAATCGGCACCCCCCCCCACACGAACTGGCAACCCCCGCCCGACCAACTTTAACTCACCCCCCCGTCTGGCACCGGCACGAGAACCGGCATCGCTCCCCCCCCCGCTCGCAAAGGCCCCCCCCACGCTTGAATCGGCACCACCCTCCCCCGTGAGAACAGGCACCCCCCGCCCTACCAACTTTAACTCCCCCCCCCTTCTGGTACCGGCACGCAGCCCACAGGACGTGCCGGTGCCGCTTGAAGATCTTCTTCCTGCCTCTGCTGGCTTTGAGCATGCATCTGCGCATGCTCCCTCTCACCGAGAATTAGAAGGGCTTGAGCATGCGCAGATGCATGCTCAAAGCCGGCAGGCAGAGGCAGGAAGAAGATCTTCAAGCGGCACCGGCAGATCCTGTGGGCTGCATGCCGGTGCCAGACCGGGGGGGGGGTGTGTGAGTTAAAGTTGGTCGGGCGGGGGGTGCTGGTTCACGTGGGGGGTGGCGCCTTTGCGAGCGGGGGGGGGGGAGTAGCGCCGCTGGCCTCGGGGGGGGGGAACGAATCAAAGCGAGTTTCCCTTAATTCCTATGGGGAAACTCGCTTTGATATAAGAGTATTTTGGTTTACAAGCATGCTTCCGGAACAAATTATGCTCGTAAAGCAAGGTTCCACTGTATACCCCTTCTTTTGCTAACGTGTATTCTATGAACGTCGGAACAGTTACCGCCACTGCCAGCGCTAAAACCCAAGCTAAGAGGTGGATAATTATTGACCGGAAGATTGACTCGACACAAATCATGTTTTGGCCAGGAAGGCCTGCCTCAAGAGTCTGAAACTTCTATTTCACTTGGTTTGTGTGAATTTTATAAACCAATAAAAAATGGAGGGGTTCTGTCTGGATACAGAACACTGTGAATCACCCTTGCATGTCAATTAGAGAATGACAGGGGGAAAAACTTTTATCACCGTTCCACCCTGTCCCCGTGAGCGCATCCCCGTCCCCACGAGTTCAGTCCCCAACCCTGTCCCGTCCCCGCCCTGCAAACTGTGAAATCCCATAAGCACAAACCTCGATTAGTTATGATTTTATATTGAACTTATTTTATTAAATTATAAGAAGAGACAATATTCTGTCATTTTATAAACACAAATAATACAGAGCAAGGATCAACAAAACCCCTGTCTCTCCTCCCTTTCACAAATATCCCCTCCACTATTGCGACAACTGATCAACCCAAATTACTACAAAATGCTACATAGAAAAGTCAAGATAACAGAATACTTCAGTCACACATGGCAGGAATAATGTTAGGGGAGAACAATTAGGGCAATTGCCCCCTGGTCAGTGAGAGAGCCCTAAGCCAGCTGGAAGCTAAAGAAGCACAGCCTGGGCTTTGCGTTCCCCAGTTATGTCTAATACCAGCTCTATCAGGATACATATTTCAAATCTGAAATATTCTAATCAAAAAATATAAAATAAATTTTTTTTTCTACCTTTTGTTGTCTAGTAATTTTATTTTTCAAATCACATTGGTCTCAGGCATTGGTTTTGTGTTCCTTCTGTCTTCATTGTGGCATGGCTAGCTCCTGAAAGTAAAATAAGCATAAGAGGAGCTGGGGAGGAGATGCCGAGTCTGACACAGGCGCAATTTTTTTTACCACAGGAGCAAGACTTTTCACCGCTCCCACGGGGTGGTAAAAGGTCTTGTCCCCATTCTCGCAGGGCGGTGAAAAATCTTGTCCCCCATTCCTGCGTTAAACTAGTTAAAAATGTCTCCATTCCTGCGGATTTACTGTGGTGACCACGGTTTACCACGGTAAACGGTCCCCGTGTCATTCTCTAATGTCAATCCCTTTTCAATGAGACAAATTATTTTTCAAAAGTTTTGGGAGCATGGAGGACAGTTACTATATGTAACCTCTGCAAAGCACTAGGGAATACATCTTCCCCCAAGTCTGTTTTCATAGCACACTATGGACTTTTCCTCTGGGAACTTCTCCAAACCTTTTTAAATCCAGATATGTTAGCTGCTGTTACCATATCCAGAGCTTAACTATTCCTTGAATGAAAAAAACATTTCTTCCTATTTGTTGTAAAGGTACGAGCTTTCCATGTAACTTCATTTCATCCCCTAGTCTTTGTCATTTTTAAAAGCGTAAAAATCTCAGGTTGGTAGACACCTGCCTACATAATTCGTGAAGAATTTCATATCTATAATTTTTTTTCACTCAAAAATAGTTAAGCTCTGGAACTCATTGCTGGAGGATGTAGTAACAGTGGCTAGTGTGGCCGGGTTTAAAAAAGATTTGGACAAGTTCCTGGAGGAAAGGTCTATAGTCTGCCCTGAGATCGGTAGCATAGAATGTTGCTACTCTTTTCGATTCTGGAATCTTGCTACGATTTAGGTTTCTGCCAGGCACCTGTGATCTGGATTGGCCACTGTTGAAAAAAAGATACTGGGCTAGATTTACCATTGGTCTGACCCAGTATGGCTATTCTTATGTTTAGTTAAGTGCTGAATATTGCACTCAACCAGCTATGTTTGGCTTTAAATACCTGGAAATTCAGTACCGGACTCCGGACATGGCCCAGCATTGAGTTTCTGAGTATAACACCAGCAAAACGCTTGTCGCTGCTGGCTGAATATTACGTATTTTCACGCATATAACGCGTGCGTTATACACGATTTTTACAAACCGTGCATAACCTTGTGCGTTATACGCGTGAGCGCGTTTTACAACTTTTTTTTAACATAGTTCCCCCCCCGACGTCCGATTCACCCCCCCCCGCAGGACCACTCGCACCCCCACCCCGAAGGACCGCTCGCACGCACACGCACTCGCACCTGCACCCCCACAGTGAAGGACCGCTCGCACGCACTCCCACCCGCACCCCCACCCCGAAGGACCGCTCGCACCTCCACAGCTTCCCGACCCCCCCCCCATCATGTAGAAGCTCCTATTGTTGTCCTGCTGCTTCCTCTTGGCGGTCCCGGCCCTTCTGTGAGCCCTGCGTCTGCGCTGCTTCCTCTTCCGGCGGTCCCGCCCTTTCTCTGATGTCAGGAAATATATGACCATTATTTTCACTCATATACCGCTCATTTTCACTTCCTCTTCCGGCGGTCCCGCCCTTTCTCTGATGTCAGGAAATATATGACCATTATTTTCACTCATATACCGCTCATTTTCACTTCCTCTTCCGGCGGTCCCGCCCTTTCTCTGATGTCAGAGAAAGGGCGGGACCGCCGGAAGAGGAAGCAGCGCAGACGCAGGGCTCACAGAAGGGCCGGGACCGCCAAGAGGAAGCAGCAGGACAACGATAGGAGCTTCTACATGATGGGGGGGGGAGTCGGGAAGCTGTGGAGGTGCGAGCGGTCCTTCGGGGTGGGGGTGCGGGTGCGGGTGGGAATGCGTGCGAGCGGTCCTTCGGGGTGGGGGTGCGGGTGTGGGTGCGAGTGCTTGCGAGCGGTCCTTCGGAGTGGGGGTGCGAGCGGTCCTGCGGGGAGGTGAATCAGACGTCGGGGGGGGGCATCAGGCTTTCAGGGCGGGGACAGGACTTCAAGGGGGAGAGGAGAGTCGGGGCGGGCGAAAGGAGAGTCGTGGCGGCCAGAGGAGAGTCGGGGCGGGCGAAAGGAGAATCGGGCGGCGACGGGAGAGTCGGGGCGGCATGCGCGGTATACGGGTGTGCGCGGTATATAAAAATTTATTTACATAAATTACAGTTTCCCGCGCGCTATACCCATGTGCACGTTTTACATGGGTGCGCGGTATATGAGTGAAAATACGGTATCCCTTTGCATTTTGGGTGACCGGTCGGAGGTAGGCATCTCTTTGGCATGGCAATGTGCACGATGTAGCCGGTGCGCTTTAATGGTCATATATTTCCTTTTTAACTTTGGAAGCCAAATAACGTATCTTTGCTCAACGAATGTATATGCAAGCATCCTCCGTTCTTCCACCACTAGCTCACGTAATCCGTGAAGACAAAACCTTTGCATGCAAGTACACAGGGAATCCCGAGGCCTTAAAAAAAAACAAAACACAACGAGCATGAGATTTTTCGCCTGCTTATAATTATCACCACCAGGAGGTTGCCTCTCTTCCTGGTCTTGACATTGAAGGATGGACACAATTCTCTTTAATTGCCCTCCACTTAGGGCATTAGGTTTCCATCCTGCTAAGCCTATTGACCTTTTTAATAATGCAATATTCTTTTTCCATGCACAGTACAGTGTAAGGAAAGTGGCCTTTCTATAAAGCTTTAATTAACGTCTTAATGAGAAATTTCTTTCTCTTTATTACCAAATCACACACATTTAGTTCTTAAGAACACACCTCCCTAAACAGACACCATAAGCAATGAAAGGAAGCGTGACTATGGCCCTCTTTTACTAAGGTGCGCTAAGCGTTTTAATGCGCGCTAAATCAGCGCGTGTGCTCGCCGCTAACGCGTCCATAGGAAAACACGCACGCATTGGCGTTTACCGCATGATTAGCGCGCGCTAAAAAGCATAGGGCACCTTAGTAAAAGAGTGCTGCCGTGGCATCGAGTTTAGGAAGCATTCTTCCTGATGGATCGCGCAAAAGCCTGCCAGCCCTCTTTCGGCGGGTACGTTATTAGTTTTGGGGATGTTTTTCGCCTCGAGTTTTACAGCTGTGATGGTTTCTTTGCGTATGCGGGGTCTGGTGCCTGCAAGTCTTGGTGGGCATTATTCAGGCTTTTGTCCCGCTATCCAAGTTACGTTCTGTCAACCATGGTGACTTGACACCTGTGGTCTACATATTCACTAAAGTATAAGTACTTGAAACTTGAGGCATTTTGCAGACAGCTTAACAGTGAGTTATTGGGGTCTTTATCGCCATTTTGTGGTTGTGGTTTTTTTAGAGGTGTACTCCAAAAGCAGAGTAAAGGAAATTTTTTAGTGGGTTTTGTATAATAGAGAGATGACTGCGGTATAGCATAGAGGTGGTAGGCGAACTGTCTTTTATGATAAATCAAAAACTTGCATTTTTATAGCAAATAACCTCCAAGAAGAGATAGACAGTTCTGCTTAAACAACAAAAGAACCGCTGTGGAGAGGATAGGATGCCTTGCATTGTAATGTAGAAGGTTCCCCGCATAATCCAGTGGCATAGTAAGGGAGGTGTACGGCCTACCCTGGGTGCGATCTTCCTAAGGGCGTGGCACCCCTCCTCCTTTCTGCCCCCCTCCTCTCCTTGCCTTCCCTGTACCTTTGTTACTTCCCTGGCGCAAGTTTGCTGCCCGCGTTGGCATCGGTGTTCTCTTTGACGTCACTTACGGGACTCGCGTCTAGGAAGTGATGACAGAGGGCGAACTGACACCGACGCGGGCATGGTGCTCACACCAGAGACGTTAAATCTCCCTCACTGTTTTATTTAACTATAACTAGGGTTAAAAATTTTTGATTTAATATTTTCTTCTCTTTTTGATCCTCAAAATACTAGAGCAAATACAGTGGTACCTTGGTTTACGAGCATAATTTGTTCCAGAACAGGGGTGTCCAACCTGTGGCCCGAGGGCTGCATGCGGCCCCGTGAAGTATTTTGTGCGGCCCCGGTCGAGGGCGAAGCAGTGATTTCCTCTGCTGCCCCCGGGTGTTTACCATCATGCCGGCTCCCTCCTTTGTCTTGCTGCAGCGTTTGTGCGGCCCCAGAAACATTTTTTTCAGCCAATGCGGCCCAGGGAAGCCAAAAGGTTGGACACCCCTGTTCCAGAAGCATGCTCGTAATCCAAAGTACTCTTATATCAAAGCAACTTTCCCCATAGGCCATAATGGCAACGCTGACAGTTCGTTCCACAACCCAAAAAGTGCCGAGGAAGTGGCGAGGGGTGGCCCAGGGGTGTGTACCTGTCGGGTGCCGGTTGCTGCAGCGCCATCTCAAGGAAACGCCTCCTCTGTCCGACAGCCGCTGGAGATCCCCTGAGCCCACGCAGCGCCGCTTCGGGGGGATACCTCTTCCGTCCGCCGGCCTGCCTTCTACACCGGGTGCCTTCCGCACCATGTTGGAGAGCCTCTGAGCCCACGCAGCCGAGCGCCGTCCCACCTGCACGTTGCGTATGATCACGCACGACGTCGATGATTGACGTTGTGCGTGATCATACGCAACGTGCAGGTGGGACCGCGCTCGGCTGCGTGGGCTCAGAGGCTCTCCAACATGCGGAAGGCACCCGGCGCGGAAGGCTGGCCGGCGGACGGAAGCGGCATCCCCCTGAAGCGGCGCTGCCTGCAGCTGAAAGTGCTCGTTTATCGGGGCGGTGCTTGGTTTGGGAGACAAAAGTTTGCTGAGTGTTTTGCTCGTCTTGCAAAACCCTCGCAAACCGCGTTACTCGCAAACCGAGGTTCCACTGTATAAGGAAAAAAATCCATCTATAGACAAGATATAATCAATATAATCAATAAAAGAAACAGGAACACTTATCCAGATAGCCATTTTCCAGAGCCAAAGTTGGTACCTATATAAAACAGTGAGGGAGATTTAAGGGTGGGATATGGAGGATCAACCTAGATGATTATATGGCATTGTGTCAATCCAGGATAAGGACCTGAAATAAAATATGTTATAAGAGGTTCTATGCACTGAGCTTACGGCCTATTTAGGATACTTCATCCTCCTAGTTTATTCAATAAGATATTTAGAAATTGTGACACTGTAGGTGCAAAAAGGTTCATAGACAACGGCGCGAAAGACAAAGGCGCGCCCGGACAATTGAGCGCAGCGCGGAGGCGCACACCACTCAAAATTACTGTTTTTAGGGGCTCCAACGGGGGGTTTTGTTGGGGAACCCCCCCACTTTACTTAATAGACATCGCGCCGGCGTTATGGGGGGTTTTAACCCTCTACATTTTACTGTAAACTTAACTTTTTCCCTAAAAACAGGGAAAAAGTGAAGTTTTCAGTAAAATGTGTGGGGTTACAACCCCCCAAACCCCCCACAACGCGGCGCGATGCCTATTAAGTAAAGTGGGAGGGTTCCCCCCCACGCCCCCCTGTCGGAGCCCTAAAAACAGTAATTTTGAGCGGCGCGCGCCTCCACGCTGCGCTCAATTGTCTGGGCGCGCCTTTGTACCGGCGTGCTTTTGACCTGACACCGTGCAAAAAAAGTGGTTTGACTAATTTATCAGTTATTAAAAAAAAAAAAACCCAAAACCCTTTGTTTGATGATGTTATATTTTTGTAGGTTGGATATATGATGAAGTGATCCGTGTTATTCTTTTGATTACCAGAGTGTGGCGTACCACGGGGTTGTGGGTTCAAACCCACGCTACACCTTGTGACCGTGGGCAAGTCACTTAATCCCGCCCCATTGCCCCAGGTACACTACATAGATTGTGAGCCCATCAGGACAGACAAGGAAAAATGCTTAAGTACCTGAATAAATTCATGTAAACCGTTTTGAGCTCTCCTGGGAGAACAGTTTAGAAACTGAATGAATTATAAAATAAATAAATAAATAAAGTATATGTTAGAATGAATGGCATCACCGAATGTCCTTTCATCCTCAGTGCAAGTTTGTGGCTTTTGAACTCCATGTCCCTTTAATGTGGGTCAGCTGTGGTTTGATATCTTTTGCTGCTCATTAGGTTTCACAGACAAAGCAGACCATGCAGTGCGATTTTAAGAGATAAGAGGAAGGACTGAGACGGTGCTGACATTACATGGTAAACACGGTACGCTGTTACATTTAACAGGATCCGTATGTGGTAACCAGAAGTCCGCCCCGGCTGAATTTTCCATTGTATAGTTGACTAGCTGATGGCCCGGCGTTGCATGGGTATTTAATTATAGCAATAACACTGTAAATGGATTCAAATAAAGATACTTTATAGTGGTGAATGAAAATATTTTTTTACTTTATAAAAAGTACAATATTCAAATTATAATGTGAAATATTTGACAAAATGAATACAATACAACTAACACAAAACTTGATTATAAACAACATTTTTAGTTTCACCTCCAGGAGCAACAACATATAAATTATTGGGTGAACCCACCCTTCCCACGTGTGCAGGTGGGCCGCGAGACCCCCAGAACATATCACCCCCGGTAGTGAGGGATCTGCATACCAATTTTCGTTCAAATCGGTCAAGCCGTTTTTGCGTGATCGCGGCACATACATACATACATCCGATTTTATATATATAGATTTAATTTGATTTGGCTCGGTTTATTGACTTGTGCCACTTAACAGAATCAGATACAATGGAATAATCACTCCAAGTAATTTCCAACAAGAAATTTTGAACGTACATAAACTGCTGATAGAACTAAGCTCAGAGTCATGAAGGCAATAACAGGGGAGAACCCCCAACACTACTGCCTCACCACCCAATCATCGCCTGTTCAAAAACAGTTTGAAAATACTGTTGAAATTTGTTGAATATTTAGTTTGACATGCCACATGGGCTATGGAATCTACTTATGCACTGATGGATTGAAAATAGGTAGCAAACTTATCTTTCAGCTTGCAGGTTCCAGACGTGACACGTTTCGGTACCGCTTCAGGGAGCCGACAGTGCATTTCGATAAGTTTTTCAAAATTTGGGCGATGCAGTTTCTGAAATATACAGTTAAACGAATTATTCATGATAAAGTTAAAACTCAGTAACTTAAAACTACTTAAAACTAATCTTAGCTGTGAGGATAGAATTCACCCAAGAAATCGTCACACATCTTGCCAGGAAATTTAAACTTCCTCCTATCATTGTAACGGCTGAAAGAACGCCGTGGAGCTGTTTAAAAACACTAAGACGTCACCATGGATTTAATCACGTGGGTGGATCTACAGCGTACCACACTGAACAAGGTGAAACCTCATTAATTCAGAAAAGAAAAATTAAAGGGACAACTACTTGATGTTAGCCCATGAATGGAATACTTTTGTTCATAGATGGACAGCTAGAAACTAACTAACGAGGTGGGGAAAAACTAGCTGAAAATTTGAACCTGGAAAAATGTAAAAATATATCTGAAAAAGTAAACTGAAAAAAATGAACTGAAAAACCTTAGACTATACACTACTCTACAAGGCCTGCCACTCAATCTCGCTATTCAACCCTTTTGGATGTACTGTGCCCAACTTAAATTTTTATAATACATAAAACCCATCTAGCACGACCAGTCCCTACCCAATCCCCTCCAACCCTCTCTATACCCTTAATACACTCTAATGTGCTTCTAATTACCTTAACAAAGTCTAAAATACTTTTAATTACCCAACACTTATCACCTTAAGATCTCGACTTCTCTTGGTAATTCTTATTACCCAACATTTTATCACCTTAAGATCTCGACAACTCTCTGGTACTTCTTAGGTAAATATTATGACATCGCTTATGATATTCCTATTTGGTACTTCTTAAGTAAATATTATGTCATCGTTTATGCTATTCCTGCAAACTTTGAATGTAATTCTTGATAACTTTGATGTAATCCGCTTTGAACCGCAAGGCATTGTCGGAATAGAAATCATTAATAATAATAATAATGATAACAGTTTATAAACCGCAGGACCATGAAGTTCTATGCGGTTTACAATGATTCAAAGGTATTACAGATCGAGTGGAATAAACAAAGTTCAGAGTTGGTGAATAACAGTTCTAAAGATCATTTATTGAGGACTAAGATTGTATAGGTCAGTTACCTAAGTACTTCAGGGACAGGTATGTTTTTAGGCGTTTCCTGAATTCCCTATAAGTAGTAGGCACGAGCAGTTGTTCCAGGTCTTTACCCCATAATGCTGCTTGATGTGAGAAAAGATGTTGGTGATGACTTTTAGATTTACAACCTGTAACTGGTGGAGAAACAAAGTTCGGATGTGAGGTTCTCCTGAATCTGTTGGCTGTGAAGGAGAAAAGGTCTGTTATATATTTAGGGGCTAAGCCGTAAAGTACCTTGAAACAAAAACAACCAAACTTGAATTTCACACGTGCCTCCATCGGCAGCCAGTGTAGAAGTCGATAGGAAGGTGTTACGTGATCGAACTTCTTCAGTCCACAAGGTAACCTAACCGCTGTATTTTGTACCAGTTGCAGTCGCCGCATGTTCTTCTGGAAGAATACCAAGTAGGCAATGTAATGTAATAATATATTGAGTTGATTGCCCCCATTTACATTATTTGACTGAGTCTGCAGCTTAGCAGAACCAAGCTTTTTAAAAGTAGTTTCAAAATGAGCAAAAACAATGTACTCTTTATTTATTTATTTACCACTTATATCCTAAGTGGTTTACATTCAGGTCCTTTATCGTATTTCCCTATCTGCCCTAGTGGGCTCAAACTCTTATCTAGTGTACCTGGGGCAATGAGGAGATTAAGTGACTTGCCCAGGGTCACAAAGAGCAGTGAGGGATTTGAACCCACAGCTTCAGGATGCTGAGGATGTAGCTCTAACCGCTGTGCCACATATTCCCACAGTTTATTAACATATCTAAAATAAAAGCGTAATAAAATCTTGGATAATCTATCACATTTATATTATGTAGTATCTATAAAGTCTTATGTAATACCAATAATATCTGTAATCCATCCAGAACTCCACCAAGGAGAATTTGGCGGGAAATAAGATCATAACATAACTTAATGATTGTATTGCTCTCATCATTAATCCAATCCAATCCATAATCTGATTAAGGTTTAATAATGTCTGCATTGAAACCACTCCAGGAAACGCAAACTCATAGAAACATAGAAACATGACAGCAGATATAGAGGCCAAATGGCCCATCCAGTCTGCCCATCCACAGTAACCATTATCTCTTTCTCTCTCTGAGAGATCCCACGTGCCTATCCCAGGTTCTCTTGAACTCAGACACAGTCGGGAGGCGGTTTTGTCAGCCGGAAGCCCGAGGTCATAATGCCGTTATACAGATCCATGGTGAGACCTCATCTGGAATACTGCGTACAATTCTGGAGGCCACATTACCGAAAAGATGTGCTGAGAATTGAGTCGGTTCAACGAATGGCCACCAGGATGGTCTCGGGGCTCAAGGATCCCTCATACAAGGAGAGGCTGAATAATTTGCGGCTGTACTCTCTCGAAGAACGTAGGGAGAGGGGAGACATGATTGAGACGTTCAAATATATCACCGGTTGTATCGAGGAGGAAGATTATATTTTCTTTCTTAAAGGACCCTCGGCCACAAGAGGGCATCCGCTAAAAATCAGGGGCAGAAAATTTCATGGCGACACCAGAAAGTATTTCTTCACCGAAAGAGTGGTCAATCATTGGAATAAACTTCCAGTGCAGGTGATTAAGGCCAGCAGCGTGCCAGATTTTAAGAGTAAATGGGATGCACATGTGGGATCTCTAAGAGGGTAAAGTTGAGGGGAGGGTCTTCAGTGTGGGCAGACTTGATGGGCTATAGCCCTTTTCTGCCGTCATTTTTCTATGTTTCTATGTAGTCTCTGTCTCCACCACCTCTTCTGGGAGACTGTTCCATGCATCTACTACCCTTTCTGTAAAAAGTATTTCCTTAGATTACTCCGGAGCCTATCACCTCTTAACTTCATCCTATGCCCTCTCATTGTAGTTTTCTTTCGACTCATGCACATTTATATTACATGGGTATTTAAGTGTCTCTATCATATCTCCCCTCTCCCGCCTTTCCTCCAAAGTATACAGATTGAGATCTTTACGTCTGTCCCCATATGCCTTATGATGAAGACCATGCACCATTTTAATAGCCTTCTTCTGGACCGACTCCATCCTTTTTATATCTTTTTGAAGGTGCGGCCTCCAGAATTGTACACAATATTCTAAATGAAGACTCACCAGAGTCTTATACAGAGGCATCAATACTTCTTTTTTCCTACTGGCCATACCTCTGTTTTAAAAGCGTTTCCATTAATTTGCTGTAACACCTTTACAGAAGCTCATGCATTGTAACACCATTACAAAGCTCATATGAACCGCTCTGAATTGACTCCCCCAGTCATTAGAGGCGATGTAGAATCTTTCAATAAATAATAAATAGCCAGTTCTTCAAAGCTTTCTGAAAAGGCAAAATTGATTGGTGATGCATTCCACAATGAAGTCCAATTTAACGATGCTTAAGGAGCCTCAGGGCTGCCAATCATTTCTTGTGTGTGCAATGGGAGGAATAGCTAAAACCGAACACATCACTCCACAGCTTATTTATACTGGTTACCAGTGTCATGGCAATTACATTTAAAAGTATTAATATTGGCTTTTAAGGCTTTACACCAGTGTGCTACGGCACACCGGTATGCATCCTGAGAGTTCAGTTGTGTCACGACACACTGGCGAGGAGGAGAGTCATCCACACGGCGATGTCTACCTTTGGTGTGCTCCGGCTCGAGAAAGTTTGAGAGACACTGTCCAGAATATTTCATTGTTTACAATAAAGTTAGTGTGAATTTGCCTACTGTTAAAATCCAATATTAAAAAAAATTGTATAGTATATAACAGTATTCTTCAACCACCAATCCACAGACCGGTGCCGGTCCACAGAAATTTCCTGCCGGTCCACAGGGCTGGCATGTGCATCAGGCCCATAACTGTGTTCTTCAACTGTCGGTCCGCGATGCGATCAATGCGTTGTTAATAAGATTATATTATGTGTACATATGAAAAATGAATGGAAAAAACAGTGTTACAATTAGGACTATGGGGGCAGGGTCTGGGGTGGAAATTGGGTAGAGATGGGCAGGGTCTGGCCCACGACTTAGCCCAGTGTTCTTCAACCGCCGGTCTGCGGACCGATGCCGGTCCACAAAATAATTATTTTATTTCTGCCGGTCCTTAGGTGTAAAAAGGTTGAAGAACACTGGCATATAACACATCTGCCTCAGACTTATCACTTGGCAAATGAAACAATCAGTGGTGTAGCAAGGGTGAGAGCCTCTCGGGGCGGTAGCGCCCCTCTTCCACCCTCATCTCCACCTTCCGCTCCTTCCCCAATCCCCCCTCAGCTGCATACATGCTCCCTTTCCTTTCCCCTGTTGTTCACCACCGCGAGCAACAAGAATGTCAGCGTGCTCTTCGCGACCCTTGTCATTTCTCCTGCTGACGTCACTTCCTGTGAACGCATCTGGAAGTGATGTCAGCGGGAGATACGACGCGGTTGTGAGGAGCACATTAAAGTGGTTGGCCGCGGCAGTGAACAACTATAGTTACGGGAGAAGGGAGGGAGAGGAGGAAGTGTGCCGGTGCCCCCACCAATGTGGTGCCTCCAACCGCCCGCCCCCACTGGAAACAATATATATTCAAACTCTGGTGCTACCTCAGTAATATTAACACTAAGGGGTCCTTTTACAAAGGCGCGCTAAGCGTTTTAGCGCACACTAAATATTAATGATAACCACACGCTAAACGCTAACACGTGAATGTTAGTCTATGGACGCGTTAGCAGTTAGCGTGCGCATGTATTAAGCGCATGCTAAAACCTCTAACGAACCTTTGTAAAACAGGGGGTAAATCTATCTACTGATAGATACTGTGAAGCATTACAAGACCTTGCACATACAAAACTTAGGACAGCAGACCTGCAACATTTCCAGTTATTATTGATGATAGTCAGGAAAGAGAAATTAAAGAACCGTTTATGGAGAATCAAGAACCTGACTCTCGGGATCTCTGCTCTCTCCAGCTTGCAGACATAGATGGTTATTAACGAAAGCACAGTCTTGCTGCTTATATCAAATTTTTTGGGACACACCTCTCACCTCAAGGGGGCACACTTATGTGCCTCGACATACTGGTTGAGAAACAGTCTAGAGCAGTGGTTCCCAACCCTGTCCCGGGGGACCCCCAGCCAGTCGGGTTTTCAAGATATCCCTAATGAATATGCATGAGAGAGATTTGCATACCTATCACTTCCATTATATGCAAATCTCTCTCATGCATATTCATTAGGGACATCTTGAAAACCCAACTGGCTGGGAACCACTGGTCTAGAGCAGGGGTGCCCACACTCTTTTGACTTGCGAGTTACTTTTAAAATGGCCAATTCAAAATGATCTACCAACAATAAAAATGCTAAACATTTGCCCAACACGTCAATCGTGACCTAGCGGCCAATCGCAAAGGTTCAGTGATTTAGTTCTTGGAAGCTTTGAGACCCGAAGCGCAGTGCCGAAGCTAGATTACAGGCCAGGACTGTGCCCCTCCTTCACACAAGAAACCTAGCGCTTGCAAACAAAGAAAAGTTTCACTCCGCTTCCAGTTGGGTGGCCCGAAAGCTCCCTACTCCAGCAAAGGCAGCAACAACAGGCAAACAAAAAAAAAAAAGATTTTGCAAGACAGTAAACAGTTCACTAGTTTATACATTGTGCGGTCTCCTGTGCGCGGTAGAGTTTATTTTGAAAGGCAGGGCTCCGTGATCGACTCGCGTTGCCTTTCCAATCGACTGGTAGATGGCGATCGACATTTTGGGTACCCCTGGTCTAGAGGGACATCATACTCACAAGTTTATTAACGCTGGACCTACCATGGCGAATGATCTTCCTGTGGGACTCAAACAAAATTACTTCTCTGTCTACTTTTAGGAAACAGTTAAAGTCTTCTTTGTTTTGTCATGCCTGTTTCAACGATGTTGCATGAGATGGATTGTTTTGAGAAAGATATGAAGGTGCATTAATTTTTTTAGTTTATTGATTCTGTAATTGGTATGTTTGTTTCTTTTATCATTTTTATGTTTCTGTTTTTATAATCCACTTAGATTTCACAGATAACGCAGGATATAAGTGTGATAGATAAATAAATAAGTAACGAAAGACCTGCAGCACTAGTGGTCTGCGTCAGGTACTATAAATCCCATACTGCTTTGGGATGCAGGTTCAAAACTAGAAGCGGTCAAAAACTCTCACTTCTGGAACTGGGTAACTTGCCAGCTCTACAGGAACCTAGACCTGGCCTGTGGTGCTAAGCAGCGCAATTTAACGCGAGCCAAACCTTGAAGAACTTTGTCGTTCATCGTGCTTGCTCTTCTGAAAGAGCGTACACTAGTCACGAAGAGTGCGTGTTATTTGCAAAGAGGGCACGCTCTTGTGAAAAGGGTGTAGACGCTTACCCAATAGTACGCTCACACTTGTATCATCACACATACATGATTAGTGCCATAGGCGGCGGAATGCTTTTTTGTTTGGGGGGTGGGCCCCAAAAGCTCCACCCAGCAGGATCCTGCAGCACGTCTCTCACAGCTCCCGACTCCCCCACCTACCTCCTCCCGGTTGCTGTAATTTTAAGCGTCAATGAGCAGGCCTGCCCCGGAAGTGTTCATTCAGCAGCGATGCTCGTTAAAGCTGCGCGGCGGCTGCCCGAAGACTTAAAAGACAGAAGACAGCGACCAGGAGGAGGTAGGTGGGGAAGTAGAGCTGCCAATACCCGACTCCTCCGACCGCCAATTTTTGGGGAGGCCATTGCCCCTGTGGCCTCCCTGTTCCGACGCTCATGTGTAGTTCAAGCATGCACACACTTTCTGAATGAGTGTGCCCTCTTTGGCCCGGATTCAGCAAATGGCGCTGGAATCGCACCTCCGTAGGCGCTTTAGGCTGCCTAATGCCACTGTAGGCATGGTTAATGCCAGAAATGGTGTTAGGTGGCCTAAAGCGGCACGATTCGCATCGAAGGTAGGCGCCGCAGACGTAGGCCTGTAAAACCTTGGCCTCACATTTCCGGTGCTTGCCTTTGCCGGAGGCGCGACTCTGTAACCGGCGCTGTCATGCGATTGACATGCAATTTGGCAGCCACCGACAGCGTCACCCGGTAGAGAATCCGACCCTTTGTGAACAGTGCACATTCTCCGTGAAAAGTGCACACTTTCAGAAGAGTGCATATTCTTTCGAAATCAGTGTGCACCATAAACAACATTGCTCCCGTAACAAAAATATACCAGCACCCCACCTAGAAGAAAACAGGGGGGGGCAGACTCTAGGGATTGTTGCTCTGAAGGAAGCTTCCCAGGAAGAGGATTGGAATGAATGACTCTTGTGTCACCTCTATTTTGAAGGCCCTGGTGTAACTAGTGTATAGAGAGAGGCGTGACCAGTGCACTTTTCTGTAATACGGGGTTATGCGGTCAGATTTTTTTCAAGAATTTGCAGATTTATTCTATACTAGCCCGTACTAGCCACCAGGAAAAAGCGGCTTTTAAAAAAAACAACAAAAAAAACCTGTTTTGGTTACCTCACATTTCTGAAGGTCAAATAAGAGAGAACGAAGAGCGGAAGGACATATTAGCAGACCTTTTCAAGTGCTACTTGGACTTTTGCTGTGGTATTAAATGCAACATCACTAACCCTGATTCCTGTCTTCTCTTCCTCTGAGTGTCTTCATGCAGGGGGGTCTAGTGTATCCATCAAAGTCTCTGACAGCACCTTGTCAGTATTTAGGGGCGGGGGTGGGGGCAGCGACCGAGATAGGAAGGGAAGCTGCCCCGCAAGCGGGTGGCAGAGCACGTCATTTGTCTGGGAATGCAGAGCCCCGGCCCAGCCTATAAATTATCCACAGGGCTTGTAGGTAAACAAGGGCTTCCTCCCCAGCTCAGCCTCTGGCCGTGACATTTGCACCTGTCAAGTAAGCCAGATGCCTCAAGGCCTCCCCATGGCCCTGCAGTGACAATGGATGCAGAGAATGAAGTCCAGCCAGGGCCTCTACAAACTGTACTTTTGAGGGCCCACAGCTGTTTCAGTGCATGCCATGTTCCAGTGGTTTCTTTGTTTTACATCGAATGGTGTGATGGGCACTTTTAAAGATCCAGGAGTCAGAGAAGCACCTCTGTAAGAGCCCAAAAATATGTATTCGGATAATCAGATTTTTTTTTTTTTTAGCCCCAAGTGAGCTTTAATAGTGATTGCGATCAAAACCATTTTATCTAATTGGAAAGACTTCTCTAAATTGGAATATAACATATGGTGGAACATGGTTTGTTTGTATAGCAAATATGAGAAAGTATATGCAATTAAGGCTAGCAGTTTTTAGCGTGGGGGAGCTGCGCTGAATGGCTCACGCCGCTCCTGACGTTCATAGGAGCTCAATGAGCGTCGGGAGCAGCACGGGCCATTCAGCGCGGCTCTCTGTGCTAAAAACTGCTAGCGCAGTTTGATAAGTGTAGCAATATGAAAAAATTTTAAAAGATTTGGAATTGCTCATTGAATATGAAGGAGTAAAGGTTTGTAAAAAAAAAAAAAACAACACATTTTTTTTGTTATGACATCCCTGATTTTTAGCTTATTTTACAATTATTTTATTATAATTACTAAATTGTGTTAGTATTTTTTATCATCATTTTATGATGAAATTGTATTTAAATTTAATAAAATATTTTGGAAAAAAAAAAAAGAAAGCATCAAGCATTGAACATCAAGGAAACGAAACCAGCATGGGCCTCACTTTCTATTTGTTCTGATGCATAATAACATTATGGGCTCCTTTCACAAAGCCGCGCCAGGGCCTTAACGTGCGGAATAGGGCGCACTAGCCGCAACCACCTTCTTTTGAGCAGGCGGTAGATTTTCGGCTGGTGCGCGCGCTAATCCGGTGCGTGCGCTAAACCCACTAGCGCAGCGTTGTGAAAGGAGCCCTATGTCCCTCTTTTACTTAGGTGCGCTAATCGATTTAGCGCGCGCTAAATGCTAACGCGTGCATGTTAGTCTGTGGACGCGTTAGTGTTTAGCGCGTGCTAATCGGTTAGCGCACCTTTTTTTAAACAAGCTTTTCAATATGGACCTGGGAGAGGATAAAAAAGATGCATTAGCGGTTTTGCAGAAAATAACCATCATGAAGGCTTGATGAATGTACTTTGCCCTTTGCCGATCATTAACGGAGCTCTTCGATTTAATGATGGTTAGACTTTTCTAGCTTGTTACTGGAGTTCCTAATGCTTGAATGTAGAGGTTGAAATGGTGAACCGCTTTGTTTTAGAGCAGGGGTGTCCAACTTTTTGGGTTCCCTGGGCCGCGTTGGCCGAAATGAAATGTTTCTGGGGCCGCGCAAACGCTGCAGCAAGACAGAGGAGGGAGCCGGCAAGACGGTAAACACCCGGGAGAGCAGAGGAAAACACTGCATCACCCTCGACCGGGGCCGCAAAAAATACTTGACGGGGCCGCATGCGGCCCTCGGGCTGGAGGTTGGACACCCCTGTTTTAGAGAATGGTAAGCTGGCATTATTCCTGAAAATTTAGCGCGGGCCATGTAAAGGCTCTACCATTGAATTTCTGGGTGCAAGGAGCTGGTGGAAAAACAGCCAGTTAAGTCCTGTCGGATATTACCTACTAAAATGTACATATTACATTTTCGCTCAGCAAATTGTATTTCTATACTATTGTCTCCTGATGTCTCTGATCTCTGTATTTCCTCTGAATATCTACTTATTGTATTTCGCTGAATGTCCAGCACTCTTGATTGTAAACCGCCTAGAAGTCGCAAGATTGTGGCGGTATAGAAGAATAAAGTTGTTATTATTATTATTATTAAGTGCGATATTTGACACTTACAAAGCCGCACCGCACCGCAAATGCCCCAAAGCCCTTTTAATTCCTATGGGCTTTCGGGGCAGTTACTGCAGCTTAGTAAAACGGCGAGGATTAACTGGCTATGAAGAACCACATAAAGATAGGAATGTGGCTCTATTTATAGTTATCTTAGCCAGTGAAGTGCTGAAGACCGACACTTAACCTGTCCAACCCCCTCTTTTATAAAGGTGCGCTAAGCTTTTTAGCACGTGCATGTTATCCTATGGACGCGTTAGCGGTTAGCGCAAGCATTGATTTAGCGTGCGCTAAATTCACGCTAAAGCGCTTAGCGCGCCTTTGTAAAAGAGGGCCTAAGTGCCAACTCGGCCTCTGGAGCACCCCCAAAATAGCCGGCTTTGGTTGGGGGTGCTACCCGGGCATTTACAGTAGCGCGATCTGGTTATGTGCTGCTGAAAATGCCTGGATAGCCTTGGACTGGCGATCTAAATGACCAGGAGCCTTTTTTGACCATTTAAATCATTTGGGATATCAGGCCTAGTGTTATTAGGGAACTACTTGGCATCGATCCTGATTCACTAAAATACCATAAAGCTCACAGTTGTTGCAAATGGAATTGACGCAATTAAAATAAGCAGGGCCTTTGCCATTATTGCACGCTGACGTAAATGATATTGCATGCGACGGCACTTGAGTGAATCGGGAGCAGCTAAACCCGAGTGAAGCCTAGAACCAAAGAGCGCGGAGTAATATGATAAATGCATCACTCCTCTGCTTCCCTGGAAATTGTATCCAGGCTACCAAGTAATTATTTAGTGAATGGAAGATCCAGTTCTTGTTGACGCAGATCAGATTAATCATTATTAATCATGACCTCTCCGACAGTAACCTCATCTCTTGCTTAAGTGCTCTTCTTTATTAAGAACTCATAGCTATTAGAAATGGTCAGGCTGCTGCCCTGGCTAACAGAATCAGCGCAGCCCCTTCCGGCTGTTTGCCAGTGGTGAGGATGGTGTGTGCAGAAGTGGCAAAGGGTAGGCAGGAGAAAGGGAAATCTGAACAAGGTCAGCACCCCCGGGGAAAGGAAATTGATGATCCTGCACTTCTCATCCCAAAGTATGAGCTGCCGGGGAGGACCATTACAGGATTAAAAGGAACATAAGAACATAAGAATAGACTTACTGGGTCAGCCCAATGGTCCATCAAGCCCAGTTGCTCGCTCTCACGATGGCCAATCTAAGTCCCTAGTACCTGGCCAAAACCCAAAGAGTAGCAACATTCCAGCATCTTAAAGAATAGCAAGATTCCGGAACCCCAATGAGAGCAACATTCCAGAGCTGAGATTGTGATGTCATAATGCCTCATAGCCAACTTCATCATTGATGTTACAATGGCTTAATTGTCCTATACTTGGCTCACAAAAGAATAGCCTTACCAATAGTCCATCAAGCCCAGTAGCCCGTTCTCACGGTGGCCAATCCAGGTCACTAGTACCTGGCCAAAACCCAAGGAGTAGCAACATTCCAGCTTCTCAAAGAATAGCAAGATTCCGGAACCCCAATGAGAGCAACATTCCAAAGCTGAGATTGTGATGTCATAATGCCTCATCTCACAGTGCCTCAGAGCCAACCTCACCAGTGAAGTCACAGTGGCTTAATTGTCCTATACTGGTTCACGTATGAACATAAGAATAGCCTTACTGGGTCAGACCAATGGTCCATCAAGCCCAGTAGCTCGCTCTCATGATGGCCAATCTAAGTCCCTAGTACCTGGCCAAAACCAAAGAGTAGCAACATTCCAGCATCTTAAACAATAGCAAGATTCCAGAACCCCAATGAGAGCAACATTCCAAAGCTGAGATTGTGATGTCATAATGCCTCATCCCACAGTGCCTCAGAGCCAACCTCATCAGTGAAGTCACAGTGGCTTAATTGTCCTATACTTGGTTCACGTATGAACATAAGAATAGCCTTACTGGGTCAGACCAATGGTCCATTAAGCCCAGTAGCTCGCTCTCACGATGGCCAATCTAAGTCCCTAGTACCTGGCCAAAACCCAAAGAGTAGCAACATTCCAGCATCTTAAACAATAGCAAGATTCCGGAACCCCAATGAGAGCAACATTCCAAAGCTGAGATTGTGATGTCATAATGCCTCATCCCACAGTGCCTCAGAGCCAACCTCATCAGTGAAGTCACAGTGGCTTAATTGTCCTATACTTGGTTCACGTATGAACATAAGAATAGCCTTACTGGGTCAGACCAATGGTTCATCAAGACCAGTAGCCCATCCTCACGGTGCCCAATCCAGGTCACTAGTATCTGACAAAAAAAACAAAGAGTAGCAACATTCCATGCTACCGATCCAGGGCAAGCAGAGGCTACCCCCATCCTATATAATAAAAGCTTACCGGCGCATGCGCTGTTAAAACAGCGTGATCCCTGCCGCTGTGGTGTGTGATCCGTGGCTGTGTTCCATTTTAGAACCCGGCGGCAGGGAACATTCAGGCCACTCCCCTCCTCCCGCCCTCACTCATCATCGAACACGGAGAGACACAGCACAGCCGGTGACTCCCCCCTCCCGCCCTCACTCACCGCCAAAACCACCACCGCCAAAGCCTCCTCCTTCTGCCGGCTCTAATGCAGGCCTCGCCGTCTTCTGTCCACTGCGGCCCGCCTCCTCGAACTACTTTCTGTTTCCGCAAGGGTTGGCCGCAAGAATGTACAATACAAGTTTTTCTGGTGTGACATACTAGATTTTTTTTTTTTTTTTTTTTTAACGCCAGATATTGACATGTAAAGTTATTTATTTAAATCTGAAAAGGATTATTACAGTGTGCATAATTTGTCATGAGAAGCCTGGTTCAAAGCTATGCAGCCCAAACTACATGGAGGATGGAAGTGAAATGGTTCTGTTCCTTATTAAAAAAAAAAAAAAAGGGGAGGGGGAAGGGAAATGTATTTTGAGGATTTAAATTACTTAATTATAATATTGTAATCACATCATATGTCTTATTGTATTAATAATTGGGAGAAGGATGGGAGAAAATGATTGAGAGTAGAGAGGGACAGATTCTTCAAACTTTCGAAAAATAAAAGAACAAGAGGGCATTCGGAAAAGTTGAAAGGGGACAGATTCAGAACGAATGCCAGGAAGTTCTTCTTTACCCAACGTGTGGTGGACACCTGGAATGCGCTTCCAGAGAGCGTAATAGGGCAGAGTACGGTACTGGGGTTCAAGAAAGGATTGGACAATTTCCTGCTGGAAAAGGGGATAGAGGGGTATAGATAGAGGATTACTGCACAGGTCCTGGACCTGTTGGGTCGCCGCGTGAGCGGACTGCAGGGCACGATGGACCTCAGGTCTGACCCAGTGGAGGCATTAAAAAAAAAATGTATTACTTGTGTAGTTAATAGTGCGTTTTATGCAGCATTTTATGTTCAATTAATTGTATTGCACTGTCGAAGTTTGAAAATCAATAAAAAGTAAAAGAGAAAAGTGATGAATATGTTACAATGTAGCCAGTTGTGCTTTTGCTAATTAAGGGGTCCTTGTATTAAAGTGTGCTAAATGATTTAGCGCACGCTAAAGATGCATGCGCACTAAATGCTAAGATATCCATTATATTCCTATGGGCATCTTAGTATTTAGTGCACGCAAAATTTTAGCGTGCGCTAAATCGGTTAGCGCACCTTAATTAAAGGACCCCTAAAGCAGAAATCCAAGAGATGTAGGTCTCCTTTTACAAAGCCGCGGTAGTGAATCCTGGCGTGGCAAAAAAAATGACATAGGCCTAGATTCACGAAGCTGCCTGATCGGGCCCGATCCGGGGAGGTCCGGTGAATTCTCCAACCCTTAGTGTGCAGATGGGGACGATCGGAGGAATGCCCCCATCTGCCGGCACGGATAGCGGGTCTGCGATCCCGACGCATGCGCGGACCATCTGTAGACTTTTTCCTTCGCGCGGGCTGGCTCTCCTGCTCTCCCCTTCCAGCCAATCTTGCCGCCCAGACTCTCCTGCTCTCTGCCGCCTTCCCTGCAGTGTGAGCCTGAGGGTTTAAAGCGGGCCTGCACTGCGGGGAAGGCAGCGGAGATCAGTCTGGGCAGCGGGGGAATTTAAAAGTTGCGTCCCCGGCCCCAGGGCTTCTGCAGCCCCTGAAACAGCCAGTTTGGGGCAGCAGAGAGCAGGACGGCGCTGGAGAGTGGGAAAAGAAGGTCCCCAAAAGTCGCTTCTGGAGTTGATCGGCCAGCCCAGTCGAATCGTGTGAATCGGGTCCCTGCCTGCTTTGCATGCGTTTCTCCTCATTTGCATGCACGGATCACAGGAGAGGTTAGTGAATGGGGCCCGAGGGAAATCTGGTCGCAAAGGGGGCGCAAACCGATCGGTACACGATCAGTTTGCTTGGTGAATCTAGCCCATGGTGAATCTAGCCCACTGTTAAAAGAGGTGTGACTGAGTGAATAAAGACAGTAAAATGTTCTCTTGCGATTTAATTGTTTGAATGAAATGTGTTTGATGAGGTCTTTATGGGCAAGCAGAAGAAGAAGACCTCGTCTTAGGAGAACAACAAGCCAACAGAAAAGGCAAGGGGAGGTATCTTTTTAGCCAAGAAAAGTCTTTATTTCAAAAGTCTCAACAAGGATCCTGGTTTTGGCGTGCAAAACAACGCCTTCCTCAGGTATAAAGATGACAAAAAATCACTTAAAGTTGAAAGACTACAAACTCCCTGGTGTGTAGTCAGTTTAAATACAATCCCCCCCTCCATATTCATGGTTTCGACACTCGCGACGTTGGTTGTTCGCGAGTCTCTCCTCCAAGACCTCTCCACACCTTATTTTTCAATCCTGGTGGTCTAGCGGTGAAGTGGAGCAGGAGCGATCTTCGTAATCTCCTGCCCTATGCAGGTCTGTGATCAAAAATGACTGTTGTGAGTTCCCGTGATCTCCCGAGATTGCAGTGGGAACTCGCGGCAGCCATTTTTGATCGTGGCTCTGTACGGGGCAAGAGCATAAGAAGATCTCTCCTGCTCCGCTTCACCGCTAGACCTCCAAGATTGAAAAGTAAGGTGTGGAGAGGTCCGGGAGGCGGGTGGGAGGCCAAGGTGATTCAGCGTCAGTCCTAAAAATTCTTTGCAAGTTTTTCTTATTCCCGAGGGAGCTGTGAGCCTAACCCTCGCGAATATGGAGGTTGTAGTATATGTACAAGAAATAGTGCATATCCTATATAATTATACCCTTAGCGTGCATGCGCACTTCAATCTTTGTGGCTCCGTGCGTCTGTAGCTCCGTGGCCGGCAGAAAAATGTTGGAGAGTGTGGCACATGCGCGTTCGGTGCATGTGCATGTTGGGAGCATGTGCGTTGTGTGCGCACATTCTGAGCTGACATTGGGGCGAGAAGGAGGCGGCGGCGACCGAGCTACGGAGCTAGGGGAGGGAAGGCCACAACCACTGCCGCTCCCTGGTCGCATGGCCTTCTCCTCTGCCTCCACTCTCCCCTCTGGGTGAATTTCAGTTCGTTGGGCGGGTCGAGGATGAGGATTTGTTAGAAGCTGGTGGCGCTCCCACAGAGAGGATGGGGTGGGCTGGGGGGCGGCCAAAGGAAGGGGAGTGGGGCGCAGGCGTGGAACGGGAGGGAGGGAAAGAGACAGAAAGAGAGACAGACACACAGATGGCGGCCAAAGAGAGAGAGAGACAGAAAGACAGACAGATACACAGATGGCGGCCAAGGAGAGAGAGAGACAGAAAGACAGACAGACAGCGGCCAACAAGAGAGAGAGATAAAGACAGAAAGACACACAGACAGCGGCCAAGGAGAGAAAGAGACAGAAAGACAGACAGACACACAGACAGTAGCCAAGGAGAGAGAGACACACACACAGAAAGACAAACTGACAGCGGCCAACAAGAGAGAAAGAAAGAGACAGACAGACAGCGGCCAACGAGAGAGAGAGAAAAAGACAGAAAGACACACAGACAGCGGCCAAGGAGAGAGAAAGAGAAAGAGATAGAAAGACACACAGACAGCAGCCAAGGAGAGAGAGAGAGACAGAAAGACAGACAGACAGCGGCCAACGAGAGAGAAAGAGACAGAAAGACAGACAGACAGCGGCCAACGAGAGAGAGAGAAAAAAAGACAGAAAGACATACAGACAGCGGCCAAGGAGAGAGAGAGAAATATAACGGGCTTAAAGACTAGTGAATACATAAATGCATATGCTATTTCATCTTAGTTTGCTGTTTAATAAGACACGGTACAAAAAAATGCATGCTAAAACTGAACAAAAGTTCACATCCCTAGAGCATTACCCAGATCTGTCAAAGAATAAAGCATTGGTTAGGAAGTCTATCATTTTGCACCGTTTAAGGAGCAGACTCCACTCTGTCTGGCAAGGCGACATCCAGGTTCTGCCTTTGCCATCCACAAAGTTCCAGGACTTGACTGCCTTTCTGCAGATTAAGGCATCTCTAACTCCCCAGCCACCAATCTCTCCCATCAGAGCTTTCAAACATCGGAACGCATTGATTTAGAAACCAGGAGGTTTGATTATATGTCCTCCTGCGTGGATTCCTATGATGCACTGACCGTACATTTACAGGAAGCCTCATCAATATGGATGCATCGTATTATGGCAAGAATTATTGCCCTGTCCTCTCCAGTTACATGAAAGCTGAAACACACCAGCAGAATTTCCAGCATCCTCCTTTGAAAGTGGAAGATTCAGGAAATCACCGTCTAGCTTTCAATATTCAATATTCTGTTCCCAATTTAGACCATACTTCTTATATAATTAAATGGCAGATGAGCTTCAATGTGGAGAAATGTAAAGTTATGCACATGGGGAAAGGAAACCCGATGTATAATTACACGATGGGGGGGATATTATTGGGGGAAGGCAACCTAGAAAGAGACTTGGAGGTTATGGTGGATAAAACAATGAAACTGGCGGCACAATGCGCCACGGCCTCGAAAAAGGCAAACAGAATGTTGGGCATTATCAAGAAAGGTATCGCTACCAGAAGCAAGGAGGTTATCCTCCCGCTGTATAGGGCGATGGTGCGACCGCATCTGGAGTACTGCGTTCAATACTGGTCGCCGTACCTTAAGAAGGATATGGCGATACTGGAGAGGGTCCAGAGAAGAGCAACAAAAATGATAAAGAGCCTGGAGAACCTTTCGTATGCTGAGAGACTGGAGAAGCTGGGGCTCTTTTCTCTCGAAAAGTGGAGACTTAGAGGGGACATGATAGAAACTTATAAGATCATGAAGGTAGAGAGGGACAGATTCTTCAGACTGGCGGGGGCAACAATAACTAGAGGGCATTCGGAAAAATTGAAGGGAGACAGATTCAGGACAAATGCCAGGAAGTTCTTCTTCACTCAAAGGGTGGTCGACACCTGCGATGCACTTCCAGAGGAGGTGGTAGAGCAGAGTACGATTTTGGGTTTCAAAATGGGACTGGACAAATTCCTGAAGGAAAAGGGGATTGAAGGGTACAATTAGAGGGGTACTACACAGTACAAATGCTTTAGAGTAATAGATCACTTACAGGTCATTGACCTGGGGGGCCGCTGTGGGAGCGGACTGCTGGGCATGATGGACCTATGGTCTGACTCAGCGGAGGCGATGCTTATGTTCTTATGTTCTTAATATTGTTTAAGGTATGTCACCATAGTTTCTCTTCTCAGTTAAGCACTACAGAAATGTATTAAGATACCTTTCACCAATCCAATCCAATCTATAGGTTTTTATACCGGCTCTTCCCTGAAATAGGGCTCGACTTGGTTTACAATAATTATTTCTTCACAAAAAACAAGATCATTAAAATAAGAGTATACCGAAATGAGAACATCGTTATTTGAATCTTCAGTGTAAAATGGGAGAATCTATTCATGATTTCTGAAACAGTAGCGGTTTTAAGGATTTACGAAAACTTCGAAGAGAAGAAAGGATTCTAATTTCAGAAGGAAGATCGCTCCAAACGTTTACAAAGATAAATGCAAAGGAGCCAAAAGTATAACCTAATGTTTTAAGTCCTTTGAAAGAGGGGAAAGCAAGTTTATGTCTCTGAAAAGTTCTTGAATGTAACGATCGTAGGGAATTAAAAGAAACAGAGATCAATGGAGAAAACCTCCCCCCCCCCCCGCCATAAAGGATTTTAAAATATTACGTTAGCACATTTAGGGGTCCTTTTATCAAGCTGCGGTATGGGTTTAATGCGCGTAATACCGCGCGTTAAACCGCCTGCAGCACCAGCTGCTAACGTCTGCATTGAGCAGGCGTTAGTTTTTTAGCCGGCCGCGTGATAAAATGTCCGACGCGCTAACCCCGCTAGCGCGGCTTGATAAAAGGAGCCCTTAAACGGAATCCTCGGGTAAAACCGGAAGCCAGTGAAGATTTGTAAGCTATCGTCGCTGTTTTCTCTTTAACAGATTTGACTATTAGAGGATTTATTTCACAATTGTTTAACTAAGAAAAGCCCTATTGAACTGAAGAAAAGCTAGGAAAAGCCTTAATTACTTTTTTTAAATTATGGTTCACTGCTTCTACGAAAATCACTTAGAAACCCTCTGGATCGGTTGGGTGGGTCGAAGAGAGGGGAGGCAACAGTTCCTTCCTTCCCACACTTAATACCTGGGGGGGGGAGCAGTAGAAGTTCGGAACAGACCTGCTTTATCTTTGATCTCAGAAACGTTGTTGAGAGGTAGCATTGTTTCACGGTTGAAGGAGTTCGTTTAAGAATGTCAGCACGAAAACAAAGGGTCAGCGCAAATTAGCCGGCAAGCTTCTGTCGAGTTTGCCTGCTCTGGGCTACTGTAAATGCCCTTCCCCCATAACGTAAAACTCAGGAACTGGAAGAAAAGGAAGCCTTTAGCAGGTGAACGAGATCTCTGCCTACCTTCAGCTTCAAGTCATGATGTGAAGTACTTATCTAAAATTCTCAGGAAAAGAAACCAGGGATCTCAAAGTCCCTCCTCGAGGGCCCGCAAACCAGTCGGGTTTTCAGGATTTCCCCAATGAATATGCATTGAAAGCAGCGCATGCGCATAGATCTCATGCATATTCATGGGGGAAATCCTGAAAACCCGGCTGGACTGCGGCCCTCGAGGAGGGACTTTGAGACCCCCCTGTTTTTAGCGCGTGTTAAGGAGGAGGAAAAGTCCATAGTCTGCTGTGGAGGCAGACATGGGGGAAGCCACTGCTTGCCCTGGATCAGTAGCATGGAATGCTGCTACTATCTGGGTTTTTGCCAGGTACTTGTGACTTGGACTGGCCTCCGTGAAGATGGGATCCTGGGCTAGATGGACCATTGGTCTGTCCCAGTAAGCACACAGGCGTCAAAGTCCGGCCTCGAGGGCAATCCAGTCGGGTTTTCAGGATTTCCCCAATGAATATGTACTGAAAGCAGTGCATGCAGATAGATCTCATGCATATTCATTGGGGAAATCCTGAAAACCTGACTGGATTTTGTCCTTCGAGGAGGGACTTTGACACCCCCGATTAGGCTATTCATATGTTCTTATGTTAAGAAGCCATCAGGAAAGGTCATGATCATAGTGTTTTAGGATTAGGAAGATGTTGTAATGACTATCTTCCAAACAGTTAACGCAGAATACTACTGCAACTTGCTGTGATGATTAAAGGAGGCATCGGAAGAAAAAAAGGGAGGGAAGCTGCGGGAAGGACTTCTCTTTTTGCAAGACGATGCACCTGCTCACAAGGCTGGCAAAACAGTTGTGGTTTCAGTGCATAGACCAGGGGTGTCCAATGTCGGTCCTCGAGGGCCGCAATCCAGTCGGGTTTTCAGGATTTCCCCAATGAATATGCATTGAAAGCAGTGCATGCACATAGATCTCATGCATATTCATTGGGGAAATCCTGAAAACCCGACTGGATTGCGGCCCTCAAGGACCGACATTGGACACCCCTGGCATAGACCATCTCCATCTGTCTATTTTCTGCTTCCAAACCTCAAAAGGAGTTTGACAGGGCAACCATTTTCGAGTGATTCGGGGGTGATTGCTGCAGTGGAACAGTATTTCATTGACCACACAAAAAATTCAGAAACAATATGCCAAGTGTGTTGAACGTAGGGGTGAATATGTGGGATGACGTGCAAGTTTCTCCACATCATTCCCTTCTTGGTTGGACTGAGAACCTTTCAGGTAAACAGGTACCAGCGAACCTCTCCATTCCAGCCCAGATTTTCAACGCAAACAAGTGCAAAGTGATGCATGTCGGTAACAAAAATCTCATGCACGAGTACAGGATGTCCGGGGCGGTACTTGGAGAGACCTTCCAGGAAAGGGTCTTGGGAGTTCTGATCGACAAGTTGATGAAGCCATCTGCACAATGCGCTGCGGCGGCAAAAAGGGCGAACAGAATGCTAGGAATGATAAAGAAGGGGATCACGGACAGATCGTAGAAGGTTATCATGCCGCTGTACCGGGCCATGGTGCGCCCTCACCTGGAGTACTGCGTCCAGCACTGGTCGCCGTACATGAAAAAGGACACGGTACTACTTGAAAGGGTCCAGAAAAGAGCGACTAAATGGTTAAGGGGCTGGAGGGGTTGCCGTACAGTGAGGGATTAGAGAAACTGGGCCTCTTCTCCCTTGAAAAGAGGAGACTGAGAGGGGACATGATCGAAACATTCAAGATAATGAAGGGAATAGACTTAGTGGATAGAGACAAATTGTTCACCCTCTCCAAGGTAAGGAGAACGAGAGGGGATAGATTCCGTACAAACGTAAGGAAGTTCTTCTTCACCTAGAGAGTGGTAGGAAACTGGAACGCTCTTCCGGAGTCTGTTATAGAGGAAAACACTCTCCAGGGATTCAAGACAAAGTTGGACAAGTTCCTGCTAAACTGGAACGTATGCAGGTGAGGCTGGACTCATTTAGAGCACTGGTCTTTGACCCGGGGGCCATCGCGTGAGCAGAGTGCTGGGCACAACAGACCACTGGTCTGACCCAGCAGCGGCAATTCTTATGTTCACTGTCTACCTCTGTTTTCTAGCGCTGTCCTGTTGCTCTTTTGCTCCTTCTGGCATTTCTCCCCACCCCCACCGTCATTCGCTGCCAGTTCTTTTCCTGAGCTGGCAGCAAACCCTTCACATTTCTCTCTCTCTCTCTCTCCCCCCTCCCCCCTTTTTTTAAGTCCTAATCCTTTTTAATAACCCCTTCCTAGACCACTTACTAGTTTCACTGATTCTCTTCAAAGACTCTGTGCAAAGTAGTGCTGCCTTACTCGAGGAAAGTTTTGTTGATTCGATTTAGCCTATTGAATCGATTTTTTCGATTTGATTCGATTCACTTTTCCCACCCAATTAAGTGGTGTTTTTTGTTTTGTCTTTTTCAAATGTCCTGGCAGGTTTATTTTGTAGTCTTTCCAGCCACCCACCCCCCCTTATCCCTCTCCAACCCCACACCGGTGCTGTGGTGTAAACAAAATAAAAAAATACTTTTTCTCTCTCTCTCTGTTAGGTCCTAACTCACGCTCATTGTCTAACACCAGTTCTGGCAGGATACACATTTCAAATCTGACATATTGTAATCACAAAATAGAAAATAAAATTATTATTTTTTCTACTTTCCACTGTCATATCCAACATTTGTTTGTTTCCCACTGTCTACCATCTCTCTCTCCCTCCCTGCCTTTTGCCCTGGGTCAAACGTTCCTAATCCCCTCCATGCAGCATCTCTCCATTTCTCCCCTCCTTTATCATGTGCAACAT
This sequence comes from Geotrypetes seraphini, assembly GCF_902459505.1. Classification (NCBI taxonomy): domain Eukaryota; kingdom Metazoa; phylum Chordata; class Amphibia; order Gymnophiona; family Dermophiidae; genus Geotrypetes; species Geotrypetes seraphini. The sequence goes on along the minus strand of NC_047084.1, from coordinate 95,519,667 downwards.
TTCTTTCTATCTCCCCATGCACCATCTCTCCCTGCCCTCCACCCTTTGTCCAACATTTCTCCCTCTCTCTTCTCCATGCATGTATCCCTCCCCTCCACCATATGAAGGATTTCTCCCTATCATCAACCTCTTTGTTTTATCTCTCTCTTCCTCTCCTCTATCCCAACAATTCTTCCTCTCTCCTTTCTCCCCCCATGTGCAGTATCTTTCCTCCCCCTCCCATTCTCCTGAGCGGCCGCTTTCCTCCTCTCCAACCCATCCCCCCCTGTGCAGCAACACCCACCAATCCTCCTACCGTAAAACCTGACATACTTTGGAGTTCTCCTAAAGCAGCAGCAGCGCTCTGAACGGGCTGTTTTGCGACCTGCCCCGCTAGGGCTTCCCTCTGCCGCGTCATCGATGATATCATCAGTGACATGGCAGAGGGAAGGCCGTGAAGCAGCCCATTCAGTGCGCTGCCGCCACTGCCATTTTAGGAGGCCTCGGAGATATGTCAGGTCTCATCACCGAAGTGAATCGATTCAAATTGGTGAATCGGGCAGAGATGTAGTGAGCTAAACTTTGAAAAATATCCACACACAGCCATCGTTCTGACTTTGAGACAAGCAACCTTTTAGAATCCTGAAAAAATCCAGATAATTAGCAATCCTAGAGAACATTTGACAGGAGGATGGGTGCCAACGCCCCCAACCAAGATGAAGCCTGGGGCATATCGCCCACTCCATTTACTACGCCATTGGCTCCTCCCCTAAAGTTTGGAAATCGTCAGCCCCCAGATTCTATATATTATGCTCAAAATTGTGGGCTGCTAATGGTGCGCTCCCAAGATGCACGCACAGTGTAATTAACAAGCCCTTATCTAGCATTAATTGGGAGCCGAGATTGGCTTTGATTAGAAGTTGTGTGCACATCTGACTGGGTGCTAGTTTATAAAGATTGGCACCCAACTTTTCTAGCAATGTATCTGAAAAGGGGGCGTGGCCAGGGGCATTCCAAAGAGTCGCACGCAGAATTGGGCTTAAGCGTGTCTGACCTGGGCGCCAGTATTTGCACCTGGTTTCTGCGGGCATAAGTGCAACACCCCAAAATTAGGCACAGGATCTGTTCATCCATAGGCAGCGGAACGCTTTTTTTGTTTGGGGGGGGCCCTAAAGGCTCCGCCCTAGCCCCAGCAGGATCCTGTGGCACGACCTCTCTCTCCAGCTTCCGACCCCCCCCCCCCCGGTCGCTGCAATTTTAAATCTTCTGGCAGACGCCGTGCAGCGTCAATGAGTCATTCTGCAGTGACGCTGCGCGGCGGCTGCCGGAAGATTAAAAATTACGGCGGCCAGGAGGAGGTAGGTGGCGGAGTAGAGCCATGACTCACTCTGACTGCCAGTTTTTGGGGAGGCCAGGGCCCCTGTGGCATCTCCCATTACGACGCCTATGTGTGCACCCTTTATAGAATAACGCATAGCACCAATTTGGGGGGGGGGCACCCCCCCCAAGTTTCGGCACCATTTATAGAATTCCCACACAAGTGTGTTTTTGGCCAGGTCGTTTATGCAATTTTGGTAGCTGAGACGCAAAAAAGACAGCAGAATTAACAAAGGTTAAAAGAAGGGTGGCCAAAATGATTAAGGGGATGGAGCTCCTCTCAAAGAAGGAAAGACTTAAGAGATTTGGGTTCTTCAGCTTAGAAAATAGATGACTGAGAAGGATATGATGAAGCTCCACAAAAGCCAGAGTGGAGTGGAACAGGTAAATGCAAATTATCTATTTATTCAATTTTCTATACTGTGCTCCCAGGGGAGCTCAGAATGTTTTACATGAATTTATTCAGGTACTCAAGCATTTTCCCCTGTCTATCCTGGTGGGCTCACACTCTATCTAATGTATCTGGAGCAAAGGGGGGATTAAGTGGCTTGCCCAAGGTCAAAAGGGGCAACTGTGTCACTCTAGAAATCAAAATGTAGTAGAAGTGAGCAAGTATAGGACAATCAAGCCATTGTGACATCACTGATGAGGTTGGCTCTTAGCCATTGGTGGAATGAGGCATTATGATGTCATAATACCAGCTCTGCTTAGCAGATGCTAAAACTTTTCATAGTATTTATTTATTCAATTTTCTGTACTCTTCTCCCAGGGGAGCTCAGAACGTTTTACATGAATTTATTCAGGTACTCAAGCATTTTCCCCTGTCTATCCTGGTGGGCTCACACTCTATCTAATGTATCTGGAGCAAAGGGGGGATTAAGTGGCTTGCCCAAGGTCAAAAGGGGCAACTGTGTCACTCTAGAAATCAAAATGTAGTAGAAGTGAGCAAGTATAGGACAATCAAGCCATTGTGACATCACTGATGAGGTTGGCTCTTAGCCATTGGTGGAATGAGGCATTATGATGTCATAATACCAGCTCTGCTTAGCAGATGCTAAAACTTTTCATAGTATTTATTTATTCAATTTTCTGTACTCTTCTCCCAGGGGAGCTCAGAACGTTTTACATGAATTTATTCAGGTACTCAAGCATTTTCCCCTGTCTATCCTGGTGGGCTCACACTCTATCTAATGTATCTGGAGCAAAGGGGGGATTAAGTGGCTTGCCCAAGGTCAAAAGGGGCAACTGTGTCACTCTAGAAATCAAAATGTAGTAGAAGTGAGCAAGTATAGGACAATCAAGCCATTGTGACATCACTGATGAGGTTGGCTCTTAGCCATTGGTGGAATGAGGCATTATGATGTCATAATACCAGCTCTGCTTAGCAGATGCTAAAACTTTTCATAGTATTTATTTATTCAATTTTCTGTACTCTTCTCCCAGGGGAGCTCAGAACGTTTTACATGAATTTATTCAGGTACTCAAGCATTTTTTTTCCCTGTCTGTCGTGGTGGGCTCACACTCTATCTAATGTGCCTGGGGCAATGGGGGGGATTAAATGACTCAGGGAATAGTGTGGAGTTGAACCCACAAGCTCAGGGTGCTCTCCCTGCAACTATATCCTTTCAAAAATTATAAAAGGCTTGGGAATTCTCCATGATGTTACATGGTAATACTTTTTTTTAAACAAATAGATTTTTTTGTTTCCACTCAATGATTAGTTAAGCGCTTGTTGCCAGAGACTGTGTTCAAAGCTGTTGGAGTGGAGGTGTAGTTTAATGGTTAGTGCAGTGGGCTGAGAACCTGAGGAGCTGAATTTGATTCCCTTTGTGATCCTGGACAAATCACTTAACTCTCTATTAGAGGTCTGCACGGGAACGGGGATCGCGGGGATCCCGCGGGTCCCGCGGGGATCCCGCGGGTTCCCCCCCTGGCCCACGGGACTCCCACGGGGACGCCCCCTGGCCCACGGGACTCCCACGGGGATGCCCCCCTGACCCACGGGACTCCCACGGGGACGCCCCCTTGCCCACGGGACTCCCACGGGGATGAAAACAACCTACCTAAATTCTGGCGATGCAAGCATGCAGCTTACAAGTCTGGCGTCGCGTCGGGAAATAGCCATGTTGAGCAGTGAGCTCAGCACGTACACAGATGAAAGCCTTGCTTGCTGATTGGTCCGGCGGCCCCGCCCCACCGTGCCGCCGGACCAATCAGCAAGCAAGGCTTTCATCTGTGTACGTGCTGAGCTCACTGCTCAGCATGGCTATTTCCCGACGCGGGCATTAGGCTGTTTTTTGTCATTTCGGGTGGGGGATGGCAGCGGCAGCAGCAGCCTGAAAAAGAAATCATCCTGGCCGGGTTCGGTGTCATGCTCCGGAGCTTCTACAGCCTTCCTATCTCCCTCTCCCTTCTACCTGCGGCTCTCTTCGGCAACTCAGCAGCAGCTTCTGACGTCGGGGCCTACCCTCTGCGAGTCCCGCTTGTTTCAACTTCCTTTTTCCACAAAGGCGGGACTCGTAGAGGGAAGGCCTCGATGTCGGCAGCTTGTCTTGATCACCGCTGCTGACGAGTTGCTTAAGAGAGCCGCGGAGCAAGGGGGTTTTGCCAGGTGCAGGTAGAAGGGAGAGGGCCAGATGCAGGACTCGTGGGTGAGGGAGGAGAAGAGAGAGGGGAGAGAAACAAAAGGAAATATTTCATACTGGGCTGGGCCGGAGTGGAGAGAGGGTGGAAAGATTCTGGCTACAGGGTGCAGTAACAAAGGAAAAGGGGGGAAAGCTGAAAATAGAGATAGTGACACAAAGAAGAGAAAGGGTAAGCAGGACCTTCTGAATAAGGATAGAGATACAGAGGGGACATGAAGAGGAGGTAAAATAGAGACATAGAAGTAATGCTGAAAAAGTGTGTGTGGGGGGGAGATAAAGACATTGAAAGGGCAAATGGTGAATATGGGGTAAAGACAAGGACAGAGACAAATGAAGATTCTGAAAAAGTGGTGAGATAGGGATATAGGTGAGATGGACACAAAGAAGGGTGATGCTGGAAAATAGGTGGAATGGTAATTCTGACAGACACAGAAGGGAAATGCTGGATCAAGGAGAGATGGGGCTCAGGCTGGATGGAATGAGGAGAAATGCCTTGTTGGCCCGGAACTTCCTCTCCTACGTCAGAATTGACGTCAGGGAGCGGAATGCTGGTCAGCGCGACGCTTCTGCAGGGAAAGCTTGGGACAGCGGTGGCTTGGGGACTATTCCCCGATGGCGGTGGCAGCAAACCGAGTGGCTTGGGGGAGGGCACGGAGAAAGAAAGAAAGGGGGCAGACAGAGAGACAGAAAGAAGGGGGAACAGGGAGACAGAAAGAAAAAGTTGGGGGAGAGAATGAGGTCTGGAGGAGAGGAAACATACAGGAGGCTGAAAGAAAGGAAGAAAGATTGGATGCACAGTCAGAAGAAGAAAGTGCAACCAGAGACTCATGAAATCACCAAACAGCAAAGATAGGAAAAATGATTTTATTTTCAATTTAGTGATCAAAATGTGTCTGTTTTGAGAATTTATATCTGCTGTCTATATTTTGCACTATGGCTCCCTTTTACTAAACCGCAATATTGTTTTTTAGCGCAGGGAGCCTATGAGCATTGAGAGCAGCGCGAGGCATTCAGCGTAACTCCCTGTGCTAAAACCTACTATTGTGGTTTAGTAAAAAGGGAGGGGGTGTATTTGTCTATTTTTGTATTTTGTTACCGAGGTGACATTGCATAGAGTCATCTGCCTTGGGAAATGTATATGGCAGATATCTTTGTTTTGTGTTCAAAAGAAAAGGAAATGCATTTCTGGTTTTATTTCTACAGTGTTGAAGTACTTGTTGGCCCTTGCTGTGACTGGTGGGGATCCCCAAGCACCGCCAGCAGAGGACCTCCTCTAGAGATGGTCAGAACTCCCCTCCACCAAGCGCAGCAGTCGCTGGCAGCATCCATGAGCCACTGAGGTGCCAGCATCTGTGACTCAGGGACGCTACTGCTGCCTGCCAAGCTTGGCAAAAGGGACCCCAGGCCAACTGCAAAGGAAGTCCTCAGCTGACAGTTTGTGGGTTCTCATCAGCTGAGTATTTATATTTTATATTTACATTAGAGGTTCTGGTAGAAACCCATTTACAAAGTATGTATTCTTCCCAATTAATATTTCCAAATTAATAGTCTCTTTGCTTATTTGTAAATGGGTCTCTACCAGAGCCTTTAATTCAGTAGCATAATTAAATAAAATAACTATTTCTGAAGTTTATAGGGAAGGATGGTGACGGAGGGGATTCCTCGCGGGGACGGGTGGGGACGGAGGGGATTCCTCGCGGGGACGGGTGGGGACGGAGGGGATTCCTCGCGGGGACGGGTGGGGACGGAGGGATTCCTCACGGGGACGGGTGGGGACGGAGGGATTCCTCACGGGGACGGGTGGGGACGGAGGGATTCCTCACGGGGACGGGTGGGGATGGGTGGGATTTTGGCGGGGACGGGTGGGGACGGGTGGGATTTCTGTCCCCGCGCAACTCTCTACTCTCTATTTTCCCAGGTACAATGGCTAGATTGTGAGCCTGCTAGGGCAGAAGTAGCTGCCTATAGTAGGGGGCGTATGTGGCGCTGTGGTTAGAGCTACAGCCTCAGCACCCTGATAATGTGGGTTCAAATCCCTCACTGCTCCATGTGACCCTGGCCAAGTCACTTAATCCCCTTATTTGCCCCAGGAACACTAGCTAGAGTTTGAGCCCACCAGGACAGATAGGGAAATATGATAAAGTACCTTGTAAATAAATATATGTAAACTGCTTTGTCAGAGGAAAAGTCTATAAATTGCTATTACATTACATTAGGGATTTCTATTCCGCCATTACCTTGCAGTTCAAGGCGGATTACAAAAGAATTATCCAAGATGTATTACAACAAGAACTTACAAAAAAAAAAAAAAAAATTGGTCATTTTCAAAAAGAGTGAGAAATGGGTAAGGTTATTTGTTTGGGGTAGTTGGCTTTAGTGAGAGGTGGAGTTTGAGACTTGCGGTATTATTTCTTTTTTCAGAGTTTTCTTGAAGAGTATGTTCTTTATTTCTTTTCTAAAAGTCTTGTAGTCGAGGGATGCCGTCAGTAGATTAGCGATTTGGTTGTCTAGTTTGGCTGCTTGAGTGGCCAGGAGGCCATCATATAGTTTTTTCTGTTTGACCTCCTTAATTGGGGGGTATGAGAATGGGGTGTGAGTTTTCCTATGTCTGGTTGCGGTGATGTGGATGAGGCGGTTATTCAGGTAGTTTGGACTGTCTCCGTATAAAGTCTTAAATAGTAGGCAGTAGAATTTAAATTGTATTCTTGCTGGGATCGGAAGCCAGTGCGATTGGAGATATGCTTCTGTAATGTGATCATAAGGTAGACATAAGGAAAACCACTATTTCTCCCTGGGATCAGTCACTTGGAATCTTTCTATGCTTTGGGATTCTGCTTGTGATTTGGATTAGCAGAATAGTGGGCTAGACGGGCCTTTAGTCTGACCCAGTATGAAAATTCTTTTGTTATTATGCTTATAACTATTTTTACCATATGGCTCCAGAAAAAGGAGGACGGATTGAGACATCCGGGTTTTCCTTCCATTGAAAGCAATGGAAGTAAGGAGGACAGATAGACTCCTTTTTCTAGAACCTTAATTATAACATTGACTTCAGAATTCTCTCTTTTTTTCCTTATATCTGTTAAGCTAGTTTATTAATCTTGTGCATTGATGCTACTTGGTTAATATTACGGCGTTATTATAAAGTGAGATAGTATCCTGTTTATTGCACGAGTTGGCATGGTATCCTGATAATAATCTCCTATTACTGCCGTGAACACTAAGTGTTTTTTACTTAGGGTTAAGCTAAGTGCCTGGCTCAATAATGTAGATTACCATATCATTCCATTCTGTTCATTGATTCATATGCCACTTTCCCTGTACAAATAACAGGTCAAAGGGTGTACAGCATTAAAAAAAACAACAACCAAAAAAACCCCATTAAAACACAATGAATACAAAATGAAAAATTCACCACCAACTCATTTAAATCCCAGTCTTCCAACCACCTTCCCAGAAACAGTCTCATGCCTACACCAGGAAATCATCTTGCAATAACGTTTCTTTTTCCATTTGGTAGAGGATGGGCTGGGGAGGGCTTCAATGGCCGGGAGGGTGTAGATGGGCTGGAGTAGGTTTTAACGGAGATTTCGGCAGTTGGAACCCAAGCACAGTACCGGGTAGAGCTTTGGATTCTTGCCCAGAAATAGCTAAGAAGAAAAAATTTAAATTGAATCAGGATGGGCAGACTGGATGGACCATTTGGGTCTTTATCTGCCGTCATCTACTATGTTACTATGTTTAAGCCCCACAGATTAGTTGTTCACTATAGCCGATGCCTCGGTCCCTGGGAAACAAACATTTACTAACCCCCCCAAAAAAACCCCAAAATAAAACACATTGGTTTGTCGTTTGCTTATTTTTTTTTCTGAATCTTTTCCTCTGGAGTGTGAAGTGTGGAGACGAGGAGTAGACTAAGGTTCCCTTTTTACGAAACCACATTAGGCTTTTTTTTAAATCACCGGCCGTGGTGGCATTAGATTTGACGCTCCTACCCCCCACCCCCAACAGGAGCGCGACCAGTTCTAAGTGTACCGGGGGGGGGTTTCCCCCCACCCCCACTCAGAACGCTAATGATAAGGCGTGAAAGCGGTAGAACTGGCAGCACGCACTTGTCCTGGGCGCAGATATTGGTGCGCCAATGTCCTGCGCATTTTCGTCAGTGTACCAGAAAAGTATATGCTGCTGTAGATACCCTTGAAATAACCCTGCTTGCCCTATGATTTTTACGTTCTGTGAGTGGGAATGGTCCCACAAGGAACTGCATGATGATTACGCGCAGAACTGGAAGCTGTCCCAGATTGGAGTCAAAGTTATATTGACTTTCACTCAATTGCTGATCCAATTGAGTTTGCTACTGAAATGTAATCAATTCTATCACCTCTCCAGGGCTGAAACATTCTTGCCACCACTATGAATTGCCTGAAATCTCTGATCCTAGTCAGATTAGTTGTGTGACAAAACATCAAATGAAAAGCCTTGGGGCGGGCGTGAAGTAGTGCATTTAAACAACGCAATGTGTAATTAAACTCTGGAATTTGTTGCCGGAGAATGTGGTGAAAGCAGTTAGCTTAACAGGGTTTAAAAAAAAAGGGTTTGGCTAGTTTCCTAAAAGAAAAGCCCATTATTAATATGGACTCCAGGAAATCCACTGCTTATTCCTAAAATAAGCAGCATAAAATCTGCTTTACTCATCGGGATCTTTCCAGGTACTTGTGACCTGGATTGGCCACTTTTGGAAACAGGATGGACCTTCAGACCATCCGGGTATGTCAACTCTTATGTTCTTATGAATAACGAGAAAATGAGAGAGGAGGTTTGTCTATGTGTGGGGAATGTAGGGGGCAGGGAACGAGAATTAATAGCAGCAGTACACAGGGTGTCACTTTACAGACTTCAAACCACTAGCAACATTATTCCGAAGGTTTCATAGACAACCCCGCGAAAGACAAAGGCGTGCGCCGACAACTGAGCGCAAGACGGAAGCGCACGCCGAATAAAATTACAGTTTTTAGGGGCTCCGATGGGGGTTTTTGTTGGGGAGCCCCCCCAGTTTACTTAATAGAGATCGCACCGGCGTTGTGGGGGGGTTTGGGGGGTTGTAACCCTCCACATTTTACTGTAAACTTAACTTTGTCCCTAAAAACAGGGAAAAAGTGAAGTTTTCAGTACAATGTGGGGGTTACAACCCCCAAACCCCCCACAACGCGGCGCAATCTCTATTAAGTAAAGTCACGCCCCCCCTGTCGGAGCCCTAAAAACAGTAATTTTCTGCGGCGCGCACCTCCGCGCTGCGCTCAATTGTCTGCGCACGCCTTTGTCCCGGCGCGCTTTTGACCTGACACCAACCTTCGTGTGTGTAGGCTTTTCTGATTAATTTGCCCCATAGGCAGCAGAACACTTTTTTGTTGGGGGGGGGGGGAAGGGGCAAAAGCTCTGCCCTCGCTCCAGCAAGATCCTGCGGCACAATCTCTTTCTCCATCTCCCGACTTCTCCATCCGCCTGCCCTGGTCACGGTAATTTTAAATCTTCGGGCAGCCGCCGCACAGCGTCAACGAGCAGGCCTGCCCTGGAAGTCTTCATTCCGCAGCGACGTTGTGCGGCAGCTGCCCGAAGATTTAAAATTACAGCGGCCGGGAGGAGGTGGGCAGGGGGAGAAGAGCCATAGCTGAATCTTCCGACCGCCAATTTTGGGGGCGGTCTTGGCCCCTGTGGCCATCCCCGTTTCAACGCCTATGATTTGCCCAATATGCCACCCACTGTGATCAGCTGTTTTTTAAGACACTGGCTGCTACGGGGTATTTATGCCTGGATTTATGCTTACTCAGATACCAGTTGTGAATGTCCAGGTATAAAGGCCCTGATTCTGTAAGCGCCGCCTGCCACAGCACGCGCCTACAAAACGGGGGCACCTACTGCATGTGGGTCACCGACAGGCGCCGTTTCCAGAATCACGACTCCCAAGACCCCAGGGTTTTTACAGGCCTACATTTCCAGAGCCCAGGTTCATAGAAACATAGAAACATAGACGATGGCGGCAGAAAAGGGCTACAGCCCATCAAGTCTGCCCACTCTGCTTACCCACCCCCTGTCTATGCCCTAATGACCCAATTTCCTTATCTTGACCCTCGTAGGGATCCCATTTATTCTTAAAGTCTGGCACGCTGTCTGCCTCGATCACCTGCACTGGAAGCTTGTTCCAATGATCAACCACTCTCTCTGTGAAGAAATACTTTCTGGTGTCGCCATGAAATTTTCCGCCCCTGAGTTTGAGCGGGTGCCCTCTTGTGGCCGAGGGTCCCTTGAGAAAGAAAATATCATCTTCCACTTCGACACGTCCCGTGAGGTACTTAAATGTTTCAATTATGTCTCCCCTCTCCCTACGTTCCTCGAGAGTGTAGAGCTGCAATTTGTTCAGTCTCTCTTCGTACGAGAGACCCTTGAGCCCCGAGATCATCCTGGTGGCCGTCCGCTGAACCGATTCAATTCTGCGCACATCTTTACTGTAATGTGGCCTCCAGAATTGCACACAGTACTCCAGATGAGGTCTCACCATGGCCCTGTACAACGGCATTATGACTTCAGGCTTTCGGCATTATGACTCGCAGGCTTTGGCATCACTAGGCGCCACTTAGCCGCCAGGGACCTAGGTGTCGATCTTGGAAGCAGTGTAGCGGCAGCTAATTGGGGATTTTCTAAAAAAAAAAAAAAAAAAAGTAAGAGTTTAATTGAGTTTTAATGGCACAACCAATTATTGTGCCACTTAGACCCAAATAAGTCAGGCGGCAGAAGGGTGGCTACCGCTGCCTAACTTTCCGCAGCCTTTGTAGAATATGGACCAACGGGGCTGCTGGCACTTAGCTGCGTACCAGTGGTATTCAGAGTGGTGCTGGGATCACCACTCAAAGTGAGGACAGCGCTTTCCTGATGTTATCCAGAGAGCCTTAGCTTCATCCCCAGCCCACCCCAGCACTATCTACCAGGGCGACCAGTGGCAATTTTTAATAGCACTATCCAGATAATACCACTGAAAAACCCTGGGGAGCGGCACGTCTCTGGGTAGGAGCCTCTCTGGACTGGATAAAGGGGAGGCGTAGCTTAGTGCAGTGGGCTAAGAACCTGGGGACCTGGGTTCTTATAATACTAAAAATAGCCTTACTGGATCAGACCAGAGATCCATCTAGCCCCGGTATCCCATCTTCACGGAGGCCAATCCAAGTCTCAAGTACCTGTCAAAAGCCCACATAGTGGCAGCATTCCAGAACCCCAAAGAATAGCAGGATTCCATGCAGAATCTCAAAAAGTAGCAAGATTCTGGAATCCCATATAGTAGCAGCATTCCATGCCACCGATCCGGGGCAAGCAGTGGCTTCTCCAGTGTCTATCTCAACAGCAGTTTATGGACTTTTCCTACAGGAACTTGTCCAAACCTTTTTTTTTTTAAACCAGCTACATTAAACCGCTCTTACCCCTGCAAGTCACTTATCCCTCCATTGCCTGAGGCGCAATACATAGACTGAGAACCCACTAGGGAGGTGAAACCACCTGCATATAATTGTAAACCACTTTGATTGTACCTCAGAAAGGCAGTACAGTGTTCCCCCAGTCATTCGCGGTTCGCTGTTCGTGGTCCCGGTCATTCGGATTTTCCGACCGTGAATGACCGGGCAGGAGAGGACAGCCGCAGCGGCAGGAGAGAGCAGCTGGAGCGACGGCGAGTGAAGGAAATCACTCGCGGTATGCTCCGCCCACCTCTTCCTGCACTAAAGTCGGGCCTCACCAATCAGGAGCTGGAGGCCTTGAACATGCGCAAATGCTCAAGGCCCAGTCCAGCCCAGCCAAGAGGGAGGATCTTCGATGCCCAGTCCAGCCCAGCCAAGAGGGAGGACCTTCGGGCACCGGCACCGGCGTTAGTGTTGGTGCTGGTGCCAAATCGGGGTAAGGGATGCTATTTGGGTGCTCAGCGGGGGATGGAGGATCGCGGGGTGGGGGGGGGCGACGTGAGCGTGGGGGATGCCGGATCGCGGGGGGAGGGGGCTCGTAAATCGAGTCAAGCTCGGTTTCCAAGGCGCCGAATTTGCGAATGTTTTGCTCGTCTTGCAAAACACTCGCAATCCGGTGCACTCGTAAACCGAGGTTTGACTGGGCTTCAGAAAAAAATAGTTAATGTCTTATTAAAGAAATGACAATTTTGCATGAGGTAAAACTCTTTATAGTTTATAAATCTTTCCTTTTAGCTAAGTCTTATTAATAATATCGTAATTTATAGCTAAAGAGACATATGATCAAGAAACTTTTATTTTACTTTTGTGATTATGATAAACAGTACCTGGCAGGCCGCGAGTTTGAGACCACTGCTCTAGAAGAAAGGAGGGAGAGAGAGGATTTGTTAGAGATGTTTAAATATCTCCATGGCATTGATGTACAGGAGGTGAGTTTTTTTCAAATGAAGGAAAACTCCGGAATGAGAGGGTATAGGATGAAGTTAAGAGGTGATAGGCTCAGGAGTAATCTAAGGAAATTCTTTTTTTACAGAAAGGGTGGTAGATGCGTGGAACAGTCTGCTGGTAGAGGTGGTAGAGACGAAGACTGTGGGCTCCTTTTATGAAAGTGTTCTAGCGTTTTTAACGCACGCTAGCCGAAAAACTACCGCCTGCTCAAGAGGAGGCGGTAGCGGCTAGTGTGTGCGGCATTTTAGCGCGCACTATTCCGCGGGTCGAGACCCTAACGCACCTTTGTAAAAGGAGCCCTGTGTTTGAATTCAAGAAAGCGTGTGACGGGTACATGGGATCTCTTAGGGAGAGGAGGTGATACTGGATGGGTCGTATGGCCTTCATCTGCCGTCAGATGTGAAGAAGAGAGACTCGAGCGATAGGCATAAAATGTGGAGGTTAAGTGCGTTTGGCAAGAGATACCAGCATAAAGACCACGCCTAGACCCGGCACCTTGGTCAAAAGAGGAGTACCAAAAAAACCCAACAAATTTTTAGATTGAATCAGGTTGGGCAGACTAGATGGACCATTTGGGTCTTTATCTGCCATCATCTACTATGTTATGTTATGTTATGTTATGTTATGTCACCTGTAAAAGGCAGAAGTTTAGAATGAAAATATGTCAGGTGTTGAGCTTTGGACTAACCTTCCTGCCCTGCTGCTGGAATCTGGGCTCCTTCCAGTTATTCCGAAAGCACCTGAAAACTTGTCTATTCTCAAAAATGTAAATCTCGCTACCCTCTTTATAATCTCTAATTCTTATTATGTTTTTCCTTCCTTATATTCAAGTTTCTGTAAACCGTGCCGAGCTCTGTCTTTATGGAGACGATGCGGTATATAAACTTAAGGTTTAGTTTAGAAGATCAGAGTTGGCAGCTGTTGATTCCGGCCCAGCCTGAACTGGCGGCTTTCACCAAGACAGATTTTCTGTGTTAACGAGAGCTCGTCTTAATAACTCCCCGACAGCAGCAGCAGGTCTAAATCTTAATGGATAACGCTGGCACGGTCGCATCTTAACACACAAAATAAATAAATACATTAATTAAGTGCTTGTTCTCCATGTTTACTTGTATAATTGCATTGCTTCTTTCATTGTAATTTTCCTCAACGATTATGTACCACTGACTGACCTGTTGTACATGGTTTACTATGCCTAATAAATACGATAATACAAAAAAAAAAAAAGGGTCGGTGATTCTGCTGGTTTGTTATATCATGTGATAATTGTTGGATTTCTGGCCTGCTGTTTCTAATCCAGGAAAGGGCAGCCATTATACACAGAGGGCTGCAGGAATGTCAGAACATTACGTGGAGGGGCATTTTCAAAAGGTTGTCTAAGTCCGACCTCGGACGTTTTGTTCAGCTAGGTGCCTAATTTATTTGCCATTATTAAAAAAAAACAGTCCAGATTGAAAGTGTCCAAAACAAGCCATTTGCATGTTGGAGGGTCCAGCATTGTTAATGGACTGGTCACACAGACATGCCAGCAGAGCAGTGAGGCAACCTGGAAGGTACTGCTGTGAACAACACATTAAGAGTGCCAGGCCCACATCTCACCATAACCCCCTTTTACGGTGAGCCCTCCAAAACTCCCCCCAAACCTACTGTGTGGAACTGTCCTTTCCATTGCAAATGCAAGCAGTGTCTCACTTCCGGCTCACCACACAATTGTTTCCCACGTACTCACCTTTATAGGACCCCCAGGGACCCCTGAAGAAGACTTTTTGTCGAAACGCGGACCGTGTTGGGTCCTGTATCCCTAACGGATTAGGTCCTTTAAGGCTCTTATGTGGATGATTTACTTTTATGTAGATGGAATTATTTTATGTGGATGATTTCAGTGTACCTTTGGAACTTTGATACTTTCAAATAAAGTCCATTTAGGAACATCATCACTCCACAGTGGTGATTTTTATTTGGCCCGTGGATCCAGTGGTCTAGTAAGGGGGGGCAGATCGCCCCAGGCGCCACCTTGGTGGGGGCGCTGGCACCTTTCCTCCCCCCACGCCATGCTACACTTGTGCCCTCCCTTTCCCCCACCTCTTTAAATCTTCGCCAGCGCCAGCAACTTCTCCGGCCTGCTGCTGGTGCCGGCCTGGCTCCCCTCTGAAATCACTTCCTGGTTGCGGGGCCAGAGGGAAAGCCAATGCTGGCGCAAGCAGCAGGCCAGAGAAACTGCTAGTGCTGGCAAAGATTTAAAGAGGTGGGGGGAAGAGAGGGCGAGAGTGTGGCATTGGGGGCAGGGAAGGAGCAGGATGAAGGGGAGGCGCCAGTGCTCTGGACGCCTCCTACCCTCGCTGTGCCACTCTGTGGACCATAAGTTACCCACTCCTGGTCTGGATTGCCAGTCACTGAGAGATAAAAACAGGTTTTAGTACCTAGCCAGAAAAAGTCTTGCTGGACAAAGAAACTAGAGCCTGCTGATTAACCGTTCACCTTAACTGTACACATGACATCCCGTTTGTCTGTCTTGTCTGTTTAGATTGTAAGCTCTTTTGAGCAGGGACTGTCTTCTTTGTGATTCTGTACAGCACTGCGAGCATCTGGTAGCACTCTAGAAATAATTCATAGTAGTAGTAGTAGTGTGAAGAGTTTCAGTCTTTGGGCAGCAGAGCTGAGATTGTGATGTCATAATGTCTCATTCCACCAATAAGAGCCAACCTCATCAATGATGTCACAATGGCTTGATTGTCCTATACTCCCCTCTGCACTCCAATCCAGCCAGCAGATTAACCATTCCCCTTAACTGTACACATGACATTCCATTTGTTTAGATTGTAAGCTCTTTGGAGAAGGGACTGTCTTTTTTGTGACTCTGTACAGTGCTGTGTACGTCTGGTAGTGCTAAAGAAATAATTCATAGTAGTAGTAGTAGTAGTAGTAGTGTGAAGAGTTTCAGTCTTTGGGAAACAGAGCTGAGATTGTGATGTCATAATGTCTCATTCCACCAATAAGAGCCAACCTTATCAGTGATGTCACAATGGCTTTATTGTCCTGTAATCCTCTTTGCCCTCCAACCCAGCCAGCTGATTAACCCTTCCCCTTAACTGTATCCATGACATCCTGTTTCTCTGTCTTGGCTGTTTAAATTGTAAGCTCTTTCGAGCAGGGACTGCTTTCTTCTTTGTGACTCTGTGCGGCGCTGCGTGCGTCTGGTAGCGCTATAGAAATAATTAACAGTAGTAGTAGAGCCGGTAAAGCTGTAAGCAACTTTTATAAATTTGATCTAGTGACAGCATTGTCTTCCAGTTATGCATTCTTCCATCGCTTTAACCCTTTTCATTTTGAACAAACACGCCGTAACGTGAACTGAAAAGGTTCGAGCTAAATGCAAATCTCTGTTTGGAAAACAAACTTGTGCAGTTTACAGCGGAGCGAAAGGTGTGTTGGAATCCGCGCGCCCTGCCTCGCAGCTCCATGATGTTTGGTGTAAGGCCTCTAGCAATGGGGGAAGGAATAAAAAAAAAAAAAAAAAGCAGAGGAGCCTTATCCTTATAGGGTAGTTCAAAGTGATCAGTGGGCACATACTTTTCCCTGACCTTTCCTCCAGATTAGTGGTGGAGGAGCCTGGCGTGATAACGTTTCACATTCCATTGCGGGGTCCGACTGATGAACAAGGTAGAGTCTGTATGTGCTGCATGAAGCAGGCCTCAACCTCTCCACTGCATTTTAAATAGGTGTCTATTGATGAGAAGGTTTTAATTTTGGAAAAGCCCTAGTTATTAAACTGATGACTTTTTTTTTTTTCTCTCTCCTCTGCATTCTTTTCCCGATCTTCTTTAAGCGTGGGAATTCAGCGTTACCTGGCATACCCGAGCTTTCATGCCTTTTAAGGGAGAGAAATTTAGGAAAATGACAGAAAAATGGAATATCAAAAATATGCCCCCTGTTTTACTAAGGTGCGCTAATCGAATTAGCACGCGCCAAACGCTAACGTGTCCATAGACTAACATGCACGCGTTAGCATTTAGCGTGCGCTAATCGGTTAGTAAAACAGGGCCACAGTTAGAGGGGTTTTCCCAGTGCCTTCATTCACAATTACTCAGGGATTCCCCCTATTTTCAAATCCATTCCTCCTAGTTAGGGTTGCGAGATGTCCGGATTTACTCTTTTTGCTACCATTTATTATTCTTTGGAGCCCCATATAACGCGGATTCGCTTATAATATTTTAAAATACCTTGGACCCCCCCAACATCAGCGTTATATGGGGTCCGTAGTTCCTTTACTGCTCTATTTAGGCTGCGGACTGCTGAGGCCTGCTTATCAGTTGTAGCGGTATAGAAAAATCACGTGCTACAATTTGATGGTATGGACTTTGCGGGTGGGTGGGCGAGCTGGGATGGAACACAGGCGGAGCACACAGGAACGCATGTAAATTATAGAATGCTGTAATTTACATTTACTAAGGCCCTCTTTTACAAAGGCGCGCTAAGCGTTTTAGCGCAGATGTAGCGCACGCAAAATCAACGCGTGCGCTAACGCGTCCATAGGATAACATGCATGCGTTAGTGTTTAGCGTGCGCTAAGAAGCTTAGTGCACCTTTGTAAAAGGGTTCATATGCAGTGGGGCGCAAGACGCCAGCGCGCTGACAATCCAGCGCCGACAATTTGGCGCAAGACAGAAGCACGCGGGGGAAAAAGTAATTTTTAAAGAGGTCCGACGGGGGGTTTGGGGTGGCAACCCCCCCCCCACTTTATTGGTTAGTGTTCGCGCTGCTGTTGGAGGGGAGTTCGGGGGGGGGGGTTGGAAACCTCCATTTTAGCGAAAACGGAACTTTTTCTGATTTTTTTTGGGAAAAGTTCCGTTTTCTCTATAATGTGGGGGGTTTCACCCCCAAACCCCCCCGCAACGGCAGCGCGAACACTAACCAATAAAGTGGGGGGTTGCCACCCCAAACCCCCAGTTGGAGCTCTTTAAAAATTACTTTTTCCCCTGCGCGCTTCTGTCTTGCGCCGAATTGTCGGCGCTGGATTGTTGGCGCGTGATTATCCCGTCACCTTGTAAAAGAGGGGGTAAGTCATACATTTTAATGTGGGCATGTTATAAGTTGTCATGCCTAGAGACGTATGTACATTCTCTGATAATTGAGCAAGTAATTTGTTAAGCAAAGCAGGTATCTACTTTTTCTTTATTAAATAGGCAACATAAACACACCTATAATATGCATCCTGTTCTAGAATTACTCTAGTGCAGGGGTGCCCAAATAGTCGATTGCGATCGACCAATAGATCGCAAGGGAAATGTGAGTCGATCGTATTGCCTTTGCGATCTTGTTCTTCCTGCCTCCCCGAGCCAGGCCTGGCACGTACAAGCGTCGGACCCACAAGCTTTCACCTCCGAGAGTTGAGTCGGTTCAGCGTATGGCCACCAGGATGGTCGCAGGACTCAAGGACCTTCCGTATGAGGAACGGCTGGGCAAGTTACAGCTATACTCACTTGAGGAATGCAGAGAGAGAGGAGACATGATTGAGACGTTCAAATATGTCACGGGCCGTATCAAGGTGGAGGAAGATCTCTTTTTTCTTAAAGGACCCACGGCAACCAGAGGGCATCCATTGAGAATCAGGGGAGGGAAATTCCATGGCGACACCAGAAAATATTTCTTCACCGAAAGGGTGGTTGATCGCTGGAATAATCTTCCGCAACAGGTAATTGAGGCCAGCAGCGTGCCAGACTTTAAGAAAAGATGAGATTGGCATGTGGAATCACTTCATGGGCGTAGTTAGGGGGTCGGTCATTAGTGTGGGCAGACTAGATGGGCCGTGGCCCTTTTCTGCCGTCATTTTCTATGTTTCTATGACGTGAATTCTGACGTCGGAGAGGAAGTTCTGGGCCAACCAATCGCTGCCTGGCTGGCCTGAAACTTCATCTCTGACATCAGAATTGACATCGGGGGGGGGGGGAGGAAAGGCTTTGGGCCCGGCGTTTGTATACACCAGGCCTTGCTAGGGGAAGCAGGGAGAAATCGGTGTGGTGGCTTGGGGGGGGCAGGGAGAGAGAAAGAATCGGGGAAGTGGAGAAATCTGGGCAATGGCTTGGGTGGGTGGGGGGTTACATGTGGAGAAAGAAAGAAAGGGAGGCAGGGGCAGAGAGAAAGACAGAAATAAAGAGGGGGCAGGGGGAGAGAGAAAGGGAGACAGAAAGAAAAGGGGATGGGGCAGAAAGAAAGAAAGACAGAAAGAAAGAAATATTGGATTTACAGAAGAAGGAAGTGCAATCAGAGACTCATGAAATCACCAGACAAAAAGGTAGGAAAAATGATTTTAGTTTCAATTTAGTGATCAAAATGTGTCCGTTTTGAGAATTTATATCTGCTGTCTATATTTTGCACTATGGCCCCCTTTTACTAAACCACAATAGTGGTTTTTAGCGCAGTGAGCCTATGAGGGGCATTCAGCGCAGCTCCCTGCGCTAAAAACCACTATCGCGGTTTAGTAAAAGGGGAAGGGGTATATTTGTCTATTTTGGTATAGTTGTTACTGAGATGACATTACATATTTTAAAATCATCTGCCTTGTCTTCTTTGAAAAAAACCCCAAATATAAATGATAATTAACATTTTCTCTGCTTCAATGTGCTCTGTTTTTTTAAAAATGTATTGTCGGTAAATCATATTGACCTGGTCATTTTAAAAGTAGCTCTCAAGCTCAAAAAGTGTGGGCACCCCTGCTCTAGCGGCTAGATTTATGACTTATCCTTGCAGGGTTTCTGATTGAACCTTAGCACATGCTCCTCACTGGAGGATTTTGTCCCTATGCAGAAATTAGGGGTGCTTTGGGGGAAGGATTAGAGGGGGAAAAATCCATGGCGATTGTGGATAAAGGTGAAGACGTTCCACCCTTGGTCCCCGTTGTCCACCCTGGGTCCCCGTTTTGCTGGAAGCCGAAAGGAGCAGGTGGAAACCGCTGAGCCGTAAAAGCAGAGGGAGAAGGTTGGAAGCTACCGGATCCCTGGAGGAAGATGGTAAGCGGGAGCTCTAAATGGAACTGTCATCCACTACGCGCCTCCTGCCTACCCCCACTACTCAGCTGCAGCCCTTCACTCCTGTGCATTATATAGCCAGAGGCTCAGTGGTCAACATTTTGGCAGTCACTGATTAAGCTGAGTGTATCTGAAAACATTTGAAATCCCGTTTTTGTTTTGTTGTTGTTCTAATTGTTATGAGTTCTTAGGTACTTGTGCCTGGATGTGGGGCACTTTCAAGCGAAAAGTCATTTTCCCTTCCTCCCTCCCGCCCCCCAGACTGTATTCATAGTACTCTAAACGCCACACATGGTGATGTCTGGAAATGGCATTTAAGAGAAATTCCCCCAGGGCTTCTACCCTTTTAATCTACCACATCTTTTCAAGCAAGGCTATTAATGAAAGCCAGTGCAACTGAGTGGTATTTAAAGGTTTAAAATTTATATTCTGTGGAACGGTTTCTGAGAAGGCTGCCCTGGAGATGGGAGCCTAGTAGGAGAGAGGAGACTGTGCCCGTTAAAGGCGGACCAACGGGGCCGGTTTGCTAGGGCAAGGCAAAATCTCACTCAGCTCTGACAGTCGGTCACGAGGGGCCGCTGAAAAGTTCAACACTGCTGCTGCTGAAAGATGGTACGTGGGAAAAAATATACCGCAAAACCTTCACAACAAGCTATGGAGTCCCGCCGATCACCGTACACTAAGGCCCTCTTTTACCGAGGTGCGCCAACCGATTAGCGCGCGCTAATCGATTTAGCGCTGGCTCAATGATGATGCGTGAATGTTAGTCTATGGATGCATTAGTGTTTTAGCATGTGCTAATTTGATTAGCGCGCGCCAATGTATGGAGAGGAAAAGGATCTCGGAAACCAGCTTGATTCATCTAATCTAATCTTCATTTTATAGATCGAATCTACTCCCTAAGGAGCTCGACTCGGTTTACAGTTCGTTAAAAAATGAAACATAACAAGTAAAAACTGTGGGATAAAAACAGGGAATTGGTTAGATTAGATGGATGGAAAAAGTTAGACAAAATGTATGTTGAATTGCTTAAAATTGCTATACGACAGCTAAAATCAGATTAACTATTGTGAAAACAACCAGGTTTTTAAACTTTTTTGAAATTGAAATAATTAATCTACCGGTCTTAGAGAATCTGGAAGCCCATTCCAAATTCTAACCAATTTAAAAGTAAAAGATCTACTAAGCTTCCCAGTGCATTTAATCCTTTTCAGAGAAGGAAATGCTAATGTGTGAATTGGTAATTCTTGAATAGCAGGATCTAAAGCAATTCCCACTAAGGGGAATCAAAGAGTCGAATATTCTATAAAGGAGTTTGAAAACCGCACATGCACACTTGAACCGGATCCTATGATGGACTGGAAGCCAATGGAGTTTTCTCAGCAATGGGGAAACATGGTCGTACTTTCTTTTTCCAAAAATAAGTTTGGCCGCTGTATTCTGTATTAACTGGAGACGATCTAATCGGAATGAACCTTAACCAAGACTTATAAGGTTCCACTTTTCTATCATTGATCCTAAAAAAAACTCTCAAAACTTATTTTTTAAATTCTTCAAATAAAAGCCCAGACTTATCTTAAATTTTGCAGACAGCCCTATACACTTGCACGCAGATTCTATATGGGACGCTGGTCGCGGCAGCTGCCTAAGAAGCCGTTGAGCATCGCACAGTGGGATCCTGTACAGAATCACGCCTCTCCCATTATAACCCTGCCTAAACCCTCCATCCCCAATTCTCTAACCAGTGCCCATGTCACAGGCACCGGTTAGGGAATCACGCCTACCTGATTGAGGGATCCCTTGCCATCAGCTGATCACGGCAAGGAAATCCCCAATCAGCTGAGCTGGCATGCCTCCCCAAAGTCGTGGCTTCGGGGAGTCTTGTTGGCTCAGCTGAATGGGGTGGGGGGGGAGTAATGCCCCTGCAGCGATCAGCTGAGCGGCTGTGGCAGGGGACCCCCCGAACCCCTGACACTCACCTGGAAAGTATCCTGGCAGGAGGAATGCCTACTCCCTCCTTTCGCTACTACCCCAGACTCCCCCCCATACCTTTGACGAAGGAAAGCTGGATAGAGGGGTGTCCACTCCCTCTAGTCGGAGGGCCCACCTCTTCAAATGGTAGATCTTCCCCTTCCTGGTGCATCTTGGGATATACTGGGGAGGGGCCTAAGGCTTTGATTGGTTCAGGTGCCTAAGAACTCTTCTATCCCAGGATGCACTGGGAAGGAGGCCTAAGGCCCTGATTGGCCCAGGTGCCTAAGGCCCTTCCTATGGGAGAGGCCTTAGGCACCAGAGCTGGTCAAAGCCTTATTTTGAAGAGGCGGCAGGCCGGAGGGTGTGGGTATCCCTCTGGCCGGCCTTCCTTCGTCAAAGGTATGGGGGTGGTCTTAAGGGTGCAAGGTGGGTGTTTAGATGTTTGGAGTGGTGTGGGGTTTGAGCTTTGGGGAGTGTTGCCGGTTGGGGGGGTTGTCAGGGGTTCGGTTAGGAGGGAGTAGGCATCCTTCATGCCGGGATACTTTCCAGTTGGGTGTCAGCAGTTCGGGGGTGGGGGAGGTCCCCTGCCGCAACCACGACTTCGGGAAGACCTGCCAGCTCAACCGATTAGGGATTCCCTTGCCGTGATGGCTCAGCAGGCCGCATCTAGTTTTAGCTTTTGAAATGTAGGGAGACGCCTAGGGCTGCTTAAGCTTACCCAAGGCCACCTCCAGGCGAAAGCACGCCTATGCCCAGCCTTTGGTGAGCTTAAGTCTCTCTGCACCCACGACAAGCGTCTACAGTGTAAGCAGCCTGCCTCAGAGTTTTTGGGGTTTTTTTAATGTGCATCCCGACTGACTGCCAGACAATGGTAGGACGCCTACGACTACTTACAATCAGGATGCCCGTTTATAGAATCAGCTCTTGAGTCTAGTGATTTTCCATTTTTTTCATTCCATTGGAAAAATATGGAACACGGAATGAAAAAAGTGGAAAAAAAAATCACTGCACTAAATGTATAGCCCTCGATGGAGACTTCCCTACCTTTGTTGGTTGGGCTGAGAACTTTTCAGTAGCCCCCTCCTCTGAGTTCTATCAAATTAACTAGCAGGGCTGTGGAGTTGGTAGATAAATGTTCCGACTCCGACCCCGACTCCTCAGTTTTTTGTACTTCAGACTCCGACTCCAGGTACCCGAAATTTCCTCCGACTCCGACTCCTCGACTCCGACTCCACAGCACGGGTTAATTTTCAGATCGTTAAAATGGAATGTCAAGTTGAGAGAAATGAGCATTTTCGACACCACCTTCTTTTTGTTTTTAATCAAGGTTCTAAGGCCGCAGAAGCTGCTCGCAACATTTGTGCTGTGTATATAGTGGGTGCTGTAGCTGAAAGAATCGCTCGTGATTGGTAGGCCAAGTTCAAAAATGGAGTCGGTAGATAAATGTTCCGACTCCGACTCCTCAGTTTTTTGTACTTCTGACTCCGACTCCGACTCCAGGTACCCGAAATTTCCTCCGACTCCGACTCCTCGACTTCGACTCCAACTCCACAGCCCTGTTAACTAGTATAGGAAAAAAGCAGAAGGCACTCTCACCCCCATGCTATACTTCTGAAGTCCAAATCCTGGTCCATTCTCACATTATTCAGGACCCTCGTTCCTTCTGCAGATGCTTCAGCTGGCGGAGATCCGGTTTCCAGGAACCCCTCAACTGATTAGCTTCAGTGAACTGCATGTGCACTATAGGTCCTACCAGTTTGTTGCAGATTCTAGTCAAGGCTGGTTTCCCTCAAAGTCATTGGCAGCGGAGACAGCAGGTATTATAGGACAAACGCCCTTACTGAGGTCGGCAACACTGGGCCCAGTCCATGAGAGGAGAGTTCTTTTTCACTTCTTCATAATATAAGTACAATGAAAACCTCCAGGCAACTGAAAAAGGTAGCAAGATAGGCGCTCTCATATGCCATAGATGCCAACTGCGGAAGCTGCCGGCTCTTCAGCTTGGAAAAGAGACGGCTGAGGGGAGATATGATTGAAGTGTACAAAATCCTGAGTGGAGTAGAACGGGTTCAAGTGGATCGATTTTTCACTCCGTCAAAAATGACAAAGACTAGGGGACACTCGATGAAGTTACAGGGAAATACTTTTAAAACCAACAGGAGGAAATGTTTTTTTTCACTCAGAGAATAGTTAAGTTCTGGAACGCGTTGCCGGAGGATGTGGTAAGAGCAGATAACGTAGCTGGTTTTAAGACAAGTTCCTGGAGGAAAAGTCCAGAGTCTGTTATTGAGAAAGACACGGGGGAAGCTACTGCTTGCCCTGGATTGGTAGCATGGAATGTTGCTACTCTTTGGGTTTTGGCCAGGTACTAGGGACCTGGATTGTCCAGCATGAGAATGGGCTACTGGGCTTAATGGACCATCGGTCTGACCCAATAAGGTTATTCTTATGTTCTTATGCCATATTGGTTCTTTGTGGTGTGTGTGTGTGGGGGGGTCGGGGGGGAGTGCAGTAATAGAGAATGACACGGTGGCAAAATTCATCACCGTTCCCGTCCCCGCGGATAACCGCGGTAAACCATCTTCATGTCATTCTTTAAGGAGAGAGAGAAGAATCAGAGTATAATTGGGTACAACCACTGACCCGCAAGCTTTGCTTTGAAGAATGCTGGTGTAGAAGGACCGAGGTTGAAATAGACACTGGAAAATGATATGGGATTATTTCCCACGGTTATCCACGGGAACGGGAACGGTGATGAATTTTGTCACTGTGTCATTCTCTAATTTGAATCCTTGTCTCCCCCTTACATTTGTTGACCATTTTAATAGCTGTTGACCATTTTAATAGCTTGTTGACCATTTTAATAGCTGTCTCTGGACTACAAACGGTTTATATCCTTTTGAAAGTGTTCTTTGCATAGCTGTAAATAGCATAGAGCAGTGGTTCCCAACCCTATCCTGGAGGACCACCAGGCCAGTCGGGTTTTCAGGATCGCCCTAATGAATATGCATGGAGCAGATTTGCATGCCTGGCACCTCCATTATATGCTGATCTCTCTCATGCATATTCATTAGGGCGATCCTGAAAACCCGACTGGCCTGGTGGTCCTCCAGGACAGGGTTGGGAACCACTGGCATAGAGGATGCCATATGCGGAGCTGAACCTTTTATGCTGTTTTTCTTTGGTTAATAGAAAGAAAAGAGGCTATTTTTATGATTATGTCCTTCTAAGCTTAGAGTGCGCCGATTCAAAGTATTAATGTTGCCCAGCAGTCTCTCTGAAAAATTAATTGCTGAAAGCATTGTATTAGATCTTCAGTCACGTGGAAACCTTGCAATACAGAGCCATTTTGCCTCTTATTAAGCACTGAGAGGCTGTTTGCATGGCTTTGTCAGGGTAATTGGTCAAAAGCAGAACATGATTTTTTTTTTTTTTATGACTGCGGCTTATATTATTTCAAAAATAATTTAGTCTTATAAGTTAACAAGTTTGCTGCTGTTAGTAGGGCTTAATGAAGTGTCATTTTAATAAGGTGTTTCATGCCACTCATGATTCACTTCGAGTTAGAGTACTTGGATTCTGCAGAGCAAATATGACGGAGCTTGCACTGAGATTTTGTATTATATAATATAACTAAAGGTAGGGTTATAGTAGAGCAGTGCAGAATGGCTGTTGTGTTAATGTATTTGGGGGCACACAAGGTCAACAAGCAAGCTGTAGGTGTCTCTTAATTAGACTACTTGGGGTTCCGGAATCTTTTGTTACTCTTTGGGATTCCAGAATCTTGCTATTCTTTAGGATTCTGAATGGAATGTTGCTACTCTTTGGGGTTCCGGAATCTTGTGTTACTCTTTGGGATTCCAGAATCTTGCTATTCTTTAGGATTCTGAATGGAATGTTGCTACTCTTTGGGGTTCCGGAATCTTGTGTTACTCTTTAGGATTCCAGAATCTTGCTATTCTTTAGGATTCTGAATGGAATGTTGCTACTCTTTGGGGTTCCGGAATCTTTTGTTACTCTTTGGGATTCCAGAATCTTGCTATTCTTTAGGATTCTGAATGGAATGTTGCTACTCTTTGGGTTTTGGCCAGGCACTAGTGACCTGGATTGGCTGTACATCTCATTCTCAAAGTTCAAATCTGTGGCCATTGCGTAGCAGAAATATGCTGCTTTGTCTCAAAGCTCCAAATATCTTTAAAACTTATTTTAGGTTTCTTATTCAAATATTCCGATATTAATTTATACCACTTGGCGGCCTGATGCCCTTGCAAATCTGTCTAGAAACATAGGCCTGGAAGCTATACTGATATTTTAAGTTACGCCAATCAGGAAACCCTTCCTGAATGGCCTGTTTCAACTGCAGCCATTTATAACTTTGACATTTTAATATGCCGAAAGATTGTTGCAATTGTAATAAATTTACCATTTTCCCATTCCAAATTACACCATCTAAAGTACGTATGCCTGCCTGCAACCAATGTTTCCAGAGGATTTTAGACTCGCCGATTTTTAGCTTGGAGTTTAACCATAGGAATTGACACGTGGATTGTTGTACTTAATTTTATTGTCTTCCAGATAGATTGAAGAATAATATTGTCCTTGTATATTCGAGGAAGCTTGGTACGTAAAATATGGTTAAGACCTAATGGGGCCAAAAGATGATTTTCCAGTATCAACCAGTCTAGCAGATTCTCCATGAGCTCAGGAAGGATCCAATACATACCCTGACGCAATATAAAGGCTTGACACCTGTAAAAATTTGGAAAATTTACCCCTCCCGCCGATAGGCTATTCTAGCAGTTTTACCCAGCCAAATAAATTTTGTAAGAATTCTTAAACAAAATAATTGCACAGAACAGTGTTAAAAAATAAATTAATGTACAGTATTACACAACCGTATGCTTCTAACTCACTCGATGCTTGGTGGCCATTTCTGGAAGCAAAGCCCAAACTAGGAGTGAACATGAAAGGAAACAAAGCTTTTTCTCTAAGGTTGGAGGTTCGCGAATATTAGAACACATGGTGCAAAATACAGAATAACGGTTACAATGCATGCAACCGTGGATATGCGAAATTGCAAATCGGGAATGCGCGAATAATGAGAACCGACTGTATTAGAACATAACATAAGAACCTAAGAATTGCCACTGCTGAGTCAGTGGTCCATCATGCCCAGCAGTCTGCTCACGCGGCGGCCCTCTGGTCTAAGACTTATATGTAAGAGGGCATAGGATGAAGTTAAGAGGTGATAGGCTCCGGAGTAATCTAAGGAAATAGTTTTTTTTACAGAAAAAGTGGTAGATGCATGGAACAGTCTCCCGGAAGAGTTGATGGAGACAGAGACTGTATCTGAATTCAAAAGGGCCTGGGATAGGTACGTGGGATCTCTCAGAGAGAGAGAGAGAGATAATGGTTACTGCGGATGGGCAGCTCTATGACCTCACAATGCAGGTGCACAAAGCCTTAGCCTATAGGAAGAGGAGATGCAAATGTTAAGAGCCTTAGCCAATAGGGAGAGAAGGAGACAGTGGATGCTGCAGATGGGAGACTGGATGGGCCCATTTGGCCTTTATCTGCCATCATGTTTCTATAACCATAAAGCTCTATGACCTCACAATGCAGGTGCACAGAGCCTTAGCCTATAGGAAGAGGAGATGCAAATGTTAAGAGCCTTAGCCAATAGGGAGAGAAGGAGACAGTGGATGCTGCAGATGGGAGACTGGATGGGCCCATTTGGCCTTTATCTGCCATCATGTTTCTATAACCATAAAGCTCTATGACCTCACAATGCAGATGCACAGAGCCTTAGCCTATAGGAAGAGGAGATGCAAATGTTAAGAGCCTTAGCCAATAGGGAGAGAAGGAGACAGTGGATGCTGCAGATGGGAGACTGGATGGGCCATTGGGCCTTTATCTGCCATCTCATTTCTATGGGACTTCTATACCGCCTTTTTGTGGCTTTGGCATTTCAAAGCTGACATTCAAAGCGGTGAGCACTGGAGAATTAAGTGACTTGCCCTGGGTCACAAGAGCAGCACTGGGATTTGATCTGGATGCCAAGGCCTCAGCTCTACCAGTGAGTCACACCTTCCTGCACCAGTTTTGTCTACTTAGCAAACACGTTTGGAAATGAGGTAGTTTGTGAGGTTTGGGGCTGGCATTTATTTCTGTTAGCTTCTGAAACAGCTGTGGCTTCTCCCGAAACTTGCTGCTTTAGAATAAGGTGGATAAATGATTTTCCTCACACTAATATCCCTCAAAGTAATCTGGGATTTGTAGGTCGTAGCGTTCTTTCTTATGTACTCAACGCGGTTGTAAACCTTGGAATGGAATTCAGGGTGAGATGGGCAGCTCTGGTTTTCCTGAAGCCATCGAGTCGTTTTAATGGTTCCTGTAGAGTTATTTTAACGTTCCTTTCAGCTGCACAGATATCTGAATTCTGAAGTACTAAAGCACCGCCTCTGTTTACTTTTCAAGGCCAAAGTTTTGTAGACCATTAGACTGGGATAATATACGAGTATGGCTGGCACACCAAGCCATTCGGTTTTGTTAAGCAGCAAGAAGTTGTCCATTCACAACCATTTTTGGCTGGGTATAAATGCACTGAAGCTTTTCTGGCTGCCCAGTTCCAGGCTTTTGACATGAGTAGGTGGAATATGAAGTGAAAGCCTATTTAGGTCTTGGCTGCCATAATGGAGTCGTACCGACTGCAGCTACTACTGTTAAATCTGGCTAAGCTAATAAACCCAAAGGGGCCCTTTTACTGTATTAAAATTTTCAGTTACTGAGGCACTCGTAAAAGCAGGATTTTATAGCACAGTAGCTGCAAATCTTAACATGGGTTCTATTGGGGACATTCCCACCATTTCTATTGCAGATCGTGCATTAACCTTCAGATTAAGGAGTGATATCTTTTCCTAGTTAATGTACTGTGTTTCCCCGAAAATAAGCCCTACCCCTGAAAATATGCCCTAGTCGTCATGCGTCCGCCCCCCCCATCCTTCTCTCCCAACCGAACCCCACTGCCTTCGACTATAAATGTCTTCTGGCAGAGGAGCGTCGGGCCAGCAGCACTCACAGGCTGCTTTGCGGCCTGTGTGCCGAGTTACTGATGATGTCATCAGTACACAGAAGGACCCAGCGAGAAGGCCGCAAAGCAGCCTACCTTTGATTCTCGTCAAAGGTGGGCTCCAGAAATGTAGGCCTTTCAAACCCTGGCCTACGTTTCCGGCGCCTACTTTTGACGAAGGTCGCAATTCTGTAAATGACGCCATTACATGATTGACATAACGGCGCCATTTACAGAATCCAGCTTCAAGTGTCTTCTGTTTAGTAGGCAATAAGCGGTCCCATGCTAGCTCTGTTTTCTGATGTGTAGGTTGTAGACATGTTACTACAAGATGTTCATTCTTTTTTTGATTCCTTAATAAAAGTGATATAAAAAAAAGAGGGGGGGAAAAATCCAGACAAGAAAACCCAGTAGGGTTCAATGGGGGTGTCTGCTGGGATCCGGGGGCATCAGCCAGTCACTCCTGGTCACACCAGAGCCAACTTCAAAATGGCACCCCTGTGTGATTACTTCTAGGGGATCATATTTCCTCCATTTTGAGGTTGGTACTGGAGTGACCAGGAGCAACTATGTATCACTCCTGACTGATGCTCCAGACCCCGGCAGATGCCCCCATGGACTCAACTGGACTCCCCCTCCCCTCGGACCACCAATGAGTTGGCAGGTAGCCACTGAGGAGTGGGCGGACTGGGAGGGAGGGGCATACACAAGGGCTTGGGTCCTGGGGGAGGGGGAGTTCACTGCCGCAGTCCAAGAGCATTGGGCCGCAGTTTTTCACGGTCTTATGCTCCTGCTTGCGAGGTGTCTTGCAAGCAGTTATTCCTACAAAATGGGATTCAGCAACCTGTGGTAGTGTGATACCACAGGTTGCTGAACCCTGCAGGGCATCGAGGTTCGGTGAAGGGTGAACAAATATTCAGTGTGCCCCTTCAAAGTGAACTGGTGTAGTAAGAGTGGTAATCCCAGTTCTTCAGTGTTTGCAACTATACCATGGCTGGAGACTTAGGATATGCATTCCTTGGTTCATAGACAACAACGCGGAAGACAAAGGCGCGCGCCGACAACTGAGCGCAAGACGGAGGCGTGCGCTGAAGAAAATTACTGTTTTTAGGGGCTCTGACGGGGGGTTTTGTTGGGGAGCACCCCCAGTTTACTTAATACAAATCGCACCGGCGTTGTGGGGGGTTTGGGGGGTTGTAACCCCCCACATTTTACTGTAAACTTAACTTTTTCCCTAAAAACAGGGAAAAAGTGAAGTTTTCAGTAAAATGTGGGGGTTGCAACCCCCCAAACCCCCCACAACACCCCCACAACGCGGCGCGGAGCCCTAAAAACAGTAATTTTCTTTGGCGCGCGCATCCGCGCTGCGCTCAATTGTCTGCTTGCGCCTTTGTCCCGGCGCGCTTTTGACCTGACACCGCATTCCTTAATTCATTTATTTATTCAGTTTTCTATACCATTCTCCCAGGGGAGCTTGGAAGTTTACATGAATTTATTCAGGCACTCAAGCATTTTTCCCTGTCTGTCCCAGTGGGCTTACAATCTCTCTAATGTACTTGGGTCAATAAGGGATTAAGTGACTTCCTAGGGTCACAAGGAGCAGTGTGGGTTTGAACCCACAACCTCAGGGTGCTGAGGCCGTAGCTTTAACCATTGTGTCATATTTGGTTTGTTAGCATGCTTTAAATACACTTCTCCCTCCGAATCCGCGGATTCGGTTATTCGCAATTTTTTTTTTTTTGCAAAAAAACTATTTTCATTTTTGGGCTATTTTTAAGCCGTTCAAGCCTCCCCCGGAACTCACGGCAGCCATCCTGATGACGGCTCTGTACGGGGCAGGAGCATAGGAAGATCGCTGCTGCCCCGCTTCACCGCTAGACCACCAGGAAAGGTTCCAGAGATGCAGGAGGGAGGTGGGGGGTGGGTCAGAGCCGGCCGAGAAGTTATTCGCGATTTTTCACACTTCGTGGTCCGGCTCTGCACCTAACCCCCGCGAATACCGAGGGAGAAGTGTATGTATTAGCACTAAACCTGTGTCGTGGTGTTAACCTATGAATTAATGGGAGGTAAAAGCTGTTTGCATAGCACAGTTTGAAAAAGTTTGGACAAGTTCTTGGAAGAAAAGTCCACAAATCATTATTATTTAAAGGGGATTTGGGGAAATCCATAAAGAGAACTGTGAAAATTTACAAAGTGACCTGAATAAACTAGGAGAGTGGGCGACAAGATGGCAGATGAAGTTTAATGTAGAGAAATGTAAAGTCTTCCATGTGCAGCGGCCTCTAAGAAGGCGAATAGGATGCTAGGTATTATCAAGAAAGGTGTTACAACCAGAATGAAAGAAGTTATCCTGCCGTTGTATCGGGCAATGGTGCGCCCGCATCTGGAGTACTGCGTCCAGTATTGGTCGCCGTACCTTAAGAAGGATATGGCGATACTCGAGAGGGTTCAGAAAAGAGCGACACGATTGATAAAAGGATGGAAAACCTTTCATATGCTGAAAGATTAGAGAAACTGGGGCTCTTTTCCCTGGAAAAGCGGAGACTTAGAGGGGACATGATAGAGACTTACAAGATCATGAAGGGCATAGAGAAAGTGGAGAGAGACAGAAAGAGAGAGATAGAAAGAAAGAAAGAAAGAGAGAGATAGAAAGAAAGAAAGAAAGAGAGAGAGATAGAAAGAGAGCGATAGAAAGAAAGAAAGAAAGATAAAGGGAGATATATATATATATATATATATGCCCTTCATGATCTTGTAAGTCTCTATCATGTCCCCTCTAAGTCTCCGCTTTTCCAGTGAAAAGAGCCCCAGTTTCTCCAATCTTTCTCTCTTTATTTCTGTCTCCCTTTCTGTCTCTCTTTCTTTCTCTCTCTCTCTATATCTCTGTCTCTCTCCCTTTCTCTCTCTCTCTTTCTTTCTTTCTATCTCTCTCTCTTTCTGTCTCTTTTTTTCTTTCTATATATATATATATATGTCTCTGTCCCTTTCTCTTTCTTTCTTTCTTTCTTTCTCTCTCTCTCTCTCTCTCTCTTTCTTTCTTTCTATCTGTCTTTCTTTCTTTCTATCTCTCTCTTTCTGTCTCTTTTTTTCTATATATATATATACTATCCTATATCTATATATATAGAAAAAAAGAGACAGAAAGAGAGAGATAGAAAGAAAGAAAGACAGATAGAAAGAAAGAAAGAGAGAGAGAGAGAAAGAAAGAAAGAAAGAGAAAGGGACAGAGACATATATATATATATATAGAAAGAAAAAAAGAGACAGAAAGAGAGAGAGATAGAAAGAAAGAAAGAGAGAGAGAGAA
Source organism: Geotrypetes seraphini (assembly GCF_902459505.1). Taxonomy (NCBI): domain Eukaryota; kingdom Metazoa; phylum Chordata; class Amphibia; order Gymnophiona; family Dermophiidae; genus Geotrypetes; species Geotrypetes seraphini. Next base: position 95,487,841 of record NC_047084.1, on the reverse strand, counting down.
AGGGAGAGAGACAGAGATATAGAGAGAGAGAGAAAGAAAGAGAGACAGAAAGGGAGACAGAAATAGAGAGAGAAAGATTGGAGAAACTGGGGCTCTTTTCACTGGAAAAGCGGAGACTTAGAGGGGACATGATAGAGACTTACAAGATCATGAAGGGCATAGAGAAAGTGGAGAGGGACAGATTCTTCAAACTTTCGAAAACTTCAAGAACGAGAGGGCATTCGGAAAAATTAAGAGGGGACAGATTCAGAACCAATGCTAGGAAGTTCTTCTTTACCCAGAGGGTGGTGGATACCTGGAATGCGCTTCCAGAGGGCGTGATAGGACAGAGTACGGTATCGGGGTTCAAGAATGGATTAGACGATTTCCTGAAGGAAAAGGGGATAGAAGGGTATAGATAGAGGATTACTATACAGGTCCTGGACCTGATGGGCTGCCGCGTGAGCGGACTGCTGGGCATGATGGACTTCTGGCCTGACCCAGCAGAGGTCATCAGGTTTTCACCTAACCCACCCCCAACCATCCCAAACAAACAGGAACTCATCCCCGGATAAAGAGAATGAAGCCGTAAGATATGTACTCTCTTAGCACCCCATGGCAAACCCAAGCCAAACAGAATTTTTCAGTAAAACAACACTTTAAAAAAAAAAAATTCTCTTTTCAAAAGAGACCTCAACTATGTCAGCAGGCCATTGGAATGTGTCTGGAAGTCTTTCCCACACACACAAAAAATAATGATTTTTAATAACATATATGTAAATATAGCTCTTTGTGTCTATATCTCTATATATAGTTATAACTTACTGTTTAGAAGATGTGGAATCCAGCTCCAAATAGCAGGGTTCGACATTGAAAATGTGAGAAACATGACTCTCATGAAAGAAACAAATTTTATCAAGGATCTGGAAGTTTTAGTTGTGCCAAGATAGTGACTGCTGTGGTCTTTTTTTTTTTTTCTGTTTTAGGGGTCCTTATTCACATCATAACTAAGATACAGCTAACCATGAGGTCCTTTTACTAAGTTTCAAGTTTATTATAACATTTGATTAATCGCTTATTCCGAATTCTAAGCGATGTACAAAGTAATAAAATTACAAAAGTACAAAATAAGGGGAGACAAACTTAAAAGAAATGTATTATAGCCACTGATACATAATAATGTAAAATTACAAATATAAACCACAAGTTTCGTAGCTACTAATACATAATAAATTAAGATAGACATACATTGATAAAAAAAGAAACATGGCGTGCTAACCGATTTAGCGCACGCTAAAGATTAGTGCGCACTAACCCCTCTCTTCTGCGAAACCGTGCTAGCAGTTTCTAACGCAGGGAGCCGCGCTGAATGACCCCCCGCTGCTCCCGTCGCTCATAGGAGCTCAATGAGCGTCGGGAGCAGCGCGGGCCGTTCAGCGCGGCTCCCCGTGCTAGAAACTGCTAGCGCAGTTTCGTAGAAGAGGGGGGTAAATTCTAAGGCGCCCATTATATTCTATGGGCGCCGTAGCGTTTAGCGCGCACTAATCTTTAACACGTGCTAAATCGGTTAGCACGCCTTAGTAAAAGGACCTCATGGTTAGCTGTATCTTAGGTTATGATGTGAATAAGCTGGTTTGGAAACCCCTGAATCTTGAACCCCTACAGCAGGGGTGTCCAATGTCGGTCCTAAAGGGCCGCAGTCCAGTCGGATTTTCAGGATTTGCATGCACTGCTTTCATTGTATGCTAATAGATCTCATGCATATTCATTGGGGAAATCCTAAAAACCCGACTGGATTGCGGCCCTCGAGGACCGACATTGGACACCCCTGCCCTACAGTAACCCCCACCCCCCAAATATGAAAGAGCAGGCCGGGTGCAAGCCTGGAGCGATGCATGAGCAGCCCTAATATTTGAATCTGTAGTTGTTTTTTTTTTAGAACCTGTTCTTTTGTAGATTTTTAGCCCAAGAATTCTCAAATGGAAGACGACAACAGGGAGGAGGTTGGTCCGACAGTCACAACAACAAAAAAATATAACGTTACATTTCCTTGTTGTTGTTTTTATAGCTTATGGAGGGAAGAATGTTCTTTTCTTTGATCCAAGACAGTTTGTGGATTTTTTTTTTTAAAGTGCAAGGAAGGAAACCAGCTGCTTTTGGAGAGTTTCACAAATGAAATCCTTAACCCTCCATGCGTAATCTGGGTTCTAAATGTTGGGGGAGGGGTGGATTCTAAAGAGAAAGTCTTTTCCTGTATCTTGGTTTCTTTTGTTCGTTGTTTTGGCACTTCTGAATCAGTTGGGTTTGTTTTTTTATTAAGGTGCGCTAACCGAAATCTGAAAACCTGGCTAAGCCTCTATCAAGAAAACTATTTCACAACTGCAACAGGACTCTATGAGAAACCATACCCTCCTGGAAAAGTGTAATTGCTAAGTCACAAGAGTAGATGCACATCTTCCGTGCACATCCTTTTTACACAAGAAGTTGCCTTGCAATTTCATGAAAACCCTTTTCTACCTATTCTCACACAGGAAAGGCTTTGGAAAATCACTCCCAAAGATATTTAAAAGGGGGAAATGTGCTTTTACATAAGAATATACGAGTTGCCCTACTGGGACAGATCAAAGGTCCATCAAGCCCAAAATCCTGTTTCTAACAGTGGTCAATCCAGTTCACAAGTACCTGGCAAGATCCCAAAAGAATAAAACAGATTTTATCCTAGAACTAAACAGTGGATTTTCCCCAAGTCCATCTTAATAAAGGCTTATGGTCTTTTCATTTAGAAAATTACCCAAACCTTTGTTAAACCCTGCTAAGCTAACTGCTTTAATCACATTTCAACTTCCTAAACTGCACACAAACTAGGCTATCTCCTGCTACTCCCCTTTTCCTTCCAATGCTGATTAGCTTGCCTGCATCTCTGTTGTGACTAGAAGGAAAAAGAAATAACTTTTTCCTATCCCAGGCCCTTTGGGGTACTGCACTGGAGGAGAAGTTTTTTTTTTTTTTAATGTTCGGTCAAAGAACTTTTTATTTTCCATATCTTTATTCATCTGTAAAAAACAACAAGAAGTGCAACATATTATCAAACAATGTACAAAATAAACAGCACTTAGTGGCGCGGGCCCAGGCTCGAGTGCGAAAAGCTCGTGCTCCTGCTTTATGCGCCGCTCTGCAGAAACAGAAGCAGCCGTCCAGCGAGGGAGGGGCAGGAGCGCAGTAAGTTCCTGCCGAGGCTGTGCTGGACCATCGCTATCAGAATTTTAAAAAAGGTACCCCAGGGGATGCTGCGGGCTGCCTACCACGTGGGTGCGTCTTATAGGCAGGTGCATCTTATAGACCGCAAAATAAGGTACATTGATCGTTGTTTGGCTGCTTTTAGGGCTACTTTTACGAAGGCGCATTAGGGCCCTGACGCGCGGTATGGCGCGCGCTACAATGCCTCGTGCGCTAGCTGCTACCGCCTCCTCTTGAGCAGGCGGTAGTTTTTCGGTTAGCGCGCGCTAATCTGGTGCATGCCCTAAAAACGCTAGCGCACCTTCGTAAAAGGAGCTCTTCATGTCACTGTCGTATAAGCACTACGATGGGTTATTCAAAAGTGTCCCTAAATAGGTAACTTTTCAAGGGACTTTTATTCCTGTACCTGGGCTGGTAATAGATTCCAAATTTGAGGGCCAGTGACTGAAAAGAGTGTATTACGCCTAGTGTTGATGGTACGCAAAGATGGAATTGTAGGAAGATTTTTATGTTCTGATCGTAAAGTACGAAATGGATTGTAAAGAGTAATGACTCTGTCCAGGAATAGCGGGACTTTAGATTTTTATGCTTTAAATTTAATCAGTGCCAGTTTATATGTAATTCTATGATTGATGGGGAGCCAGTGTGCGTTCTTTAGAAGGGCATGATTGTAATGTGCACCCAGTAATAGGCACACACGGGAGCATGCTGAACAGGCCTGGGGCTGGGAGGAGCATAGGAATGGGGGGAGGGGAGGCTGAAGAGAGCCACCAGGGCCTAACCCAGTAGCGGCCAGGTTCTGGGCCAGGTAGGTTGCAGAGGCCTTGGTTAAGCTGGGGCAGTTGGGGGCCTGGTAGAGGTGCTGCTGGATAGAGGAGGAGGGAAATGGAAGGGAGAAGAGGTACTGCTGGACCTGGCAGAAGGGAAGGGAAAGGTGCTGCTGGACTTGAAGAAGAGGAGGGAAGGAAAGGGAGAGGTGTACCAAATTTCCTTTCTCCTGTAATTATTTTTATTGCAGTATTTTGTATTATTTGTAACCGTCTAATTTCTCTTTGAGTAATGCCTTTATAAAGTGAATTACAGTAATCCAATTTAGATAGTATCAAGGAGTGTATTAGTGTGTTCAGATAGGCATGGAATAAGTTAACCGGGGATCTAATCATTCGTAATCTATGGAAGCAACCTTTAACAGCTGCACTGATTTGGTCATGGTAGTTGAGTTTGAGACAGTCTTTAAAATATATTTCTGTAGGACTGTGTATGAGGCTGGTACAAAATCACAAACTGAAATTTAGGATATGTTCGGGGTTTTGTTTTTTTTTCCCACGAATACAGTCCTCTTCACCCAGAGAGGTCTGTTGTAACACTGAAACAAATTCCAGAGCTTGGAAGTGGAAGCTTAAACAGTCTCACAATTACCAGAAAAGAATACAGTGGTACCTTGGTTTGCGAGCAAAATTTGTTCCAGAAGCATGCTCGTAAACCAAAGCGTTCGTATATCAAAGTGAGTTTCCCAATAGGAAGTAAGGGAAACTCAGATGATTTGTTCCACATTCCAAAAACAGAACCCCCCCCTACCCTCTCCCCCTGAGGCCACTGGCACTGCTCGCTTCCACCCCACCCACGGAAACTGGCTTCTCTCCCCCCGTGGCCCACCCCCATACCGTTACCTCCAGTGGACACCGGCACGCGCCAACCCACAGGGCATACGTGTGCCGGTGCTGAAAGAGCCTGCCGCTGATGTTCTGTGCTGGGCTGCTGTGGGGCCTTGAGCATCTGCCTTCTGGCTCCCAGCCTCTCCCCCAGAAAGCCTCCTCTCTTTGCGACGAGCTCCGGCCTCTCGCCATAGCGCACAGCTTGTGATACACTGCACTAATGCATGTGGGGTGTGTTCAGGCGTCCCGGGGTAGTTTTAGAATCTGCAGGCACTTCACACATGCTAAAAAACAGAATTTATTTTTTTAGCGCTGGGGAGCGCAGAGAGCAGGAGGGTACTGCGCTAATCCGTTAGTACAGCGGTATTGCCGTGAGCTGATTAACATGTGGTTAATGCCTGGACAATTGGTATCGGTGAGTGCTCTTGCACAAATGGCCGGGCACTAATGGAGCAATTAGCGCGTGGCCATTAATGGGACTAATAGAAAATGGGTCCATTTTACTGCTGCGCTAAAAGCAGCCTCGGCGTACAGGAAAGGCCCGCCCTGCAGATAGCACTGGCCACATTTTGGCGCAGCTTAGAAAAAAGGCCCCATAGAAATTGTAAAATAAATAAGCAATTCCTCTATCTGTGGGCTTTATTCAGAAGGGACTTTTTCCCCTGCTGTACTTTTAGGAAAACTTTCTTTCTTTTTATATTATTATTAAATAAAGCTCTGCGGTAGTAGTGAAATTTAGGGCTCCTTTTACGAAGCCGCGATAGCGGTTTCACGTGCGTAATAGCGCACGCTAATTTGCCGGCCGCGCTAGCCGCTACCGCCGCCTCTTGAGCAGGCGGTAGTTTTCCGGCTAGCGCGGGGGTTAGCGCGCACTAAAAAGTTGGGTGCGATAAAGCCCCTAACGCGGCTTCATAAAAGGAGCCCTTAGAGGCCCGGAGAGTTGAAATGGGAGAAATGTCCTTACCAAACCACCTCTCCCCTCTTATCGGTGGGAAAACCACCGCAGTCTGGAATATTGCAGAAGGTGGGAGGGAGGGGGCTGACAGGATGGACAACGCGGTCTTTGTCATCGTGCTGTTCCTGTGAATGTTCGTGACCCGATTACTGCTAGTGTGTCTTGGCCTTAGGATCCAAAACAGTCTTGCTTTTTTTTAAAAATCTTTATTAATTTTCCAAACTGAAGAAAAAGTGCATACAGATAAACATACAGATATAAACAATTAATAGCATTTACAATTGCATAAATATAAAAAACAAAATACCTTACACCCTCCCTACCCTCCCCCCCCATCTGGATGTGTGTGGAAAATTTTTTTTTAAAAATCCAAAAATGAACCAATCTACAATTTAATAAATGTTTCCAACGGACCCCAGACTTCTTTGAATTTTTGATTATTTTCCCCTTGTTCCGCATACATTCTCTCATACCTATAATATAAGCATAAATGGGCATAATCGAAAGGAATGTCTAAGTCCGTTTTCGTCCAAAGTAAAAAATAGCTTAAGGCACATTTTCGAAAAACACGTCCAACTTTTTTTTCGTTTCGAAAATCATCTACTTCTACGTCCTGCCGACCTGATCATCCAAGCCGCTAAATCGTCCATCTTTATACCACATTTTCGTCCAACTTTTCATCCAAGTCAAAAACGCCTAGAACAAGCCCTGTTGGACGTGGGAGGGGTCTGCAAAGTGATGGACTGAACACCCAGACGTGGCACCTAAATAGTGGGGTACCTTACAGGGCACTGCTGTGAACTTCACAAAAAGGGTGCCATGTCTTCTCCTCACTATTGCTCCCATATAGGTCACGGTGAACCCCCAAACCACCTCCAGAATCCCCTAGACCCACTTATGTACCACTCCAATAGCTCTTATGGCTGCAGGAGCCACTTATATGCCAGTACAAAAGGGTTTTGGGGTGCACATGTTTCAATATCAATGCATTGATTATAGGGGTTTATGGGCATAGGTCCTCCTCTTCATGGGTCCCTAACCCATCCCCAAGATGGCTTAAGACGCCTTTGTGCGGCACGACTAGGCTTTCCTATGCCAGGCTGCCAGGTGATGATGTTCTGGAGGCACAATTTTCAAGTTGTGATTAATATTTTTATGGGGGTGGGGGGGTCAGTGATTAATGGGGGTAGTGTGTGGGGGCCTGTATTATGTGTTTGCAGTGCTTATTTGGTCACTTTAGGTGGGTTTTTGTGACTTAGACTATGTTTTAAATAGTCTAAGTCACAACGTCCAAGTTCTGTCGATCCTGTGCTGTATAACTTTCGGTTATGCATGCAGTACGACTACGTCTGAGCCTGCCCATGTCCCGCCCATATCCCGCCCTCGACACTCCTCCTGACACGCCCTGTTTAGCTATGGCCGTTCAGCGGCATTGTGAAGGCCTAGGTCGTTTATAAATACGTCCAAAACCCGGTTTGATTATCGGCACTTGGACGTTTTTGACTGATGATCGTCCAAGTGCCGACTTAGGCCGGTTTTTGGATGTTTTTCTCTTTCGATTGTGAGCCCCATAACGTTTCCCACCAAAAGGAATGGTTTAATCTATCATAATTTTTCCAATTGCTGGTTATCATCTGCATAGCAACCCCTGTCATAATTTTAAAAAGTCTGCTTTTATATCTGTCAACCAGATTCTTCGGCTTCAATAATACTATGGCATAGGAACACCAAGTATCCTAATAATCTTTCCCCATATCGATTTCCAGAAATTGAGTATCAAAGGACAATAAAACAACAAGTGATCCAGTGGCCCTGCTTCAAGAAGATGGGCTATTGATCTAATTGACAAGCCTACAAAGAGTAGGCCCCTTCTACTAAAGCGTCGCATGAACTAGTGGATATTAGGCTGTACTAAATGCCATGTGGCCCATAGGAATAAAATAAGACATGCAGGCAGCAGTTGGAGCCTGATTCTATATATAGTACAGTGGTACCTTGGATTACGAGCATAATCCGTTCCAGGAGCATGCTCGTAATCCAAAATGCTCGTATATCAAAGCAAGTTTCCCCATAGGAAGTAAGGGAAACTTGCTTTGATATGTTCCCACCCCCCACCTCCCCCCCCGAGGCTAGCAGCGCTGCTCCCCCCCCACGAGAACTGGCATTGCTCCCCCTGAAGGCCCCCCCCGCGAACCGGCACCCTCCCCCCCCGTGATCCGGCACCCCCCCGCCGCCATCGTGCACCCCCCCGCCGCCATGCACCCCCCCTGCCGCGACCTGAGATCCCCCAACCCACCCAAACCCTCTTCTTACTTCCAGTGTAGCCTCCGCATCGGCATCGGCACCAGCATGTCCTGTGCCCAAAAATCTGCTTGCTGGTGCCGATGCGGAGGCTACACTGGAAGTAAGAAGAGGGTTCGGGTGGGTTAGGGGATCTCAGGTTGCGGCAGGGGAGTGCCCGATGGCGGTGGGGGGGGGGGTGCTGGATCACGGGGGGGGGGAGGAAGTGCCGGTTCGCGAGGGGGGGTCGCTCGTACAGCGAGGCAAGCTCGTTTTACGAGGCACCAAGTTTGCGAATGTTTTGCTCGTCTTGCAAAACACTCACAAACCGGTGCACTTGTAAACCGAGGTACCACTGTACCTGGATTGGCAGCGCCTAGCCAAGTTCTGCGCAAACTCAAAATTGCTTAATTGGCATGGTAATTGACCACTCCGTTAAATTGTCATGAAAAAGGATTAAGGGCTCCTTTTATAGTGCGCGCTAGCCGAAAAATTACCACCTGCTTAAAAGGAGGCGGTAGCGGCAAGCGTGTGCGGCATTTTAGTGCACGCTAAGCGCATGCTAAATCCGCTAGCGCACCTTTGTAAAAGGAGCCATAAGAAAACCGCACAGATTTCAGGATGTGTGGAAACCATTAACAAAATATTGTAAGGATTAAGTAAAATTATTTCCCTTATATTTATCAGTTTAGGATGTAGGGAGGGGGTATTTTATTATTAAATATATTATATAATAATGGAATGTATGGTTGGGAGGGATGGGAAAGGGGAAGGGATAAAAATTTATGTAATGTACCAATGATTGTTTATAAGTGATGTATTTATTGTTACTGTGAATGAATATATTTAACACTTAATGTAATTTTGAAAATGAATAAAGAATTTTTTAAAAAAAGAATACCGCACAGAACTCTGCAAGATGCCTACCAATGCCTAAGTTATGGCACCTACTGGCGTCTAACGATGCTTTCCTGAAATCTGGGTGTGGTTAGGGGCGGAAAATAGTCAGGGTAGGGCTTAGGTGTCGGCAAATTAGGCCAGGGTTTACACTGGCGCCTAACCTACTGGGTCTAGGGAACATGCGATGAAGCTACTAAGTACTAGATTTAAAACAAACCGGCAAAAATACTTCTTCACACAATGTGTAATTAAACTCTGGAATTCGTTGTCGGAGAATGTGGTGAAATCAGTTAGCTTAGCGGGCTTTAAAAACGGTTTGGACAATTTCCTAAAAGAGAAATCCATAGGCCATTATTGAGATGGCTTGGGGAAATCCACTGCTTATTCCTAAGATCAGAAGCATAGAATCTGTTTTGCTACTTGGGATCTAGCTAGGTACTGTAGTTGGGACCTGAGTGGCCACTGTTGGGCTTGATGAACTTTCACTCTGTCCCAGTATGGCAATTCTCATGTTCTTATATGAGTCAAGTATAGAGCAATGAAGCCATTGTTACACCACTGGTGAAGTTGGCTCTTAGGCATTGGTGGAATGAGGCATTATGACATCACAGTCTCAGCTTTGGAATGTTGCTACTCTCTGGGTTTCTCCCTGGTACTTGGGGCCTGGGTGGGCCGCTTGGACCTTCGGTCTGCCTCAGTCTGGCAATTCTTATGTTCACCTAAGTTGAGTTAACGCCGGCAGGTGCGATTCTATAAACGGTACCTAGCAGTTAATTGACAACCGCACCTGCGGTGCTTAGGAGTTAGGCACCTTCTGTAGAATTAGGCCCTTAATGCGTGCTAAGCTTTAGTACAGGGGTGTCCAACCTTTTGGCTTCCCTGGGCCGCACTGGCCGGAAAAAAATGTTTCTGGGGCTGCGCAAACGCTGCAGCGAGACAGAGGAGGGAGCCGGCAAAACGGTAAACACCCGGGGGCAGCAGAGGAAAACACTGCATCGCCCTCGACCGGGGCCGCACAAAATACTTCACGGGGCCGCAGGTTGGACACCCCTGTGTTAGTAGATAGACTCCATTATTTATATAAAGCCACCCTTTTAAAAACTCATTTATTAGGAATCCATGAAAATCTAAGCGTGCGTGCGTTCTTCCTCTAATAAAAAAAAAAATCAGTAGAATTCATTTACCGTATTTTCACGCATATAATGCGCGCTTATACACGATTTTACAAATTGTGCATAACCATGCGCGTTATACGCATGAGTGCATTGTACACATTTTTTTTTTACATAGTTCCACCCCCCCCCCCGACATCCAATTCACCCCGAAGGACCGCTCGCACTCGCATTTGCACCCGCACCCCCATCCCGAAGGACCGCTCGCACCCCCACAGCCTCCCCCCCGCGTCAGAGAAAGGGCGGGACCGCCGGAAGAGGAAGCAGCGCAGACGCAGGGCTCAGAGAAGGGGTGGACCGCCAGCAGAGGAAGCAGCAGGACAACGGTAGGCAACTTCTCCATGATGGGGGGTGGGGGGCTGTGGGGGTGCGAGCGGTCCTTCGGGGTGGGGGTGCGAGTGCGGGTGCAAATGCGAGTGCGAGCGGTCCTTCGGGGTGGGGGTGCGAGCAGTCCTGCAGGGGGGTGAATCGGATGTCGGGGGGGCATCAGGCTTTCAGGGTGGGGACAGGACTTCAAGGGGGAGAGGAGAGTCGGGGCGGGTGAAAGGAGAGTCGGGGCGGCCAGAGGAGAGTCGGGGCGGGCGAAAGGAGACTCGGGGCGGCCAGAGGAGAGTCGGGGTGGGCGAAAGGAGAGTCGGGCGGCGATGGGAGAGTCAGGGTGGCATGCGTGGTATACGGGTGTGCGCGGTATATAAAAATTTCTTTACATAAATTACAGTTTCCCGCACGCTATACCCGTGTGCGCGTTATACACGGGTGCGCGGTATATGAGTGAAAATACGGTAAGCTTCTGAAACTAGGCCTTTTGGAATTCCTATAAATGTATTTAACGTGTCCCCTCCCCCCCAACACAAAGATCAAATGCTACCGTAGAAAGAAACCAGGATTCAAAGCTTGAATGTGAACAGAATGCCCTCTGTTACCATAGCCTTCCCTGTTTTGTTTCTGTCTCAGATCTCTGAACAAATAGTTTGTGTTGCAGGGTGTTGCTCAAGAGGCAGCACTCAGCTTTGTTCTGTCCAAAGACTTATGGCTGTTTATCTGGCCAGACAATAAATCCTGCCCTCTGCCTCCCCCACTGGAGGAGGGAGAAAAGCAGGCAAGCTACTCTTCTCTAAAGGCCATCAGAGGGAGGTCAGGCTATAAATTTTATCTGTCTCTTCTGGTGGAAGGTCTGCTACTTAGTCACACTCCAGTGCCTGGTGGAGTGTCTAGTCCCTGTTTGATAATGTAATACTTATTACAATATGGTTGAGAGGGATTCATTACTCTGCAAACAGGATTGCAGTACAGGGTCTGTTTTCTCTAACCCCCCACCCTTTCTCTGTACCAGTTCACTGGTTCCATTCCAAAATGGATAACCCTCTCAGATGGCTAAGGTGGCTTCCGGTGCAAAGGAACTTACCAGTAGCTTAATCATTTTATCTAAAGCCCATAATTATTATATGTTTATGGGGATTTCAGAAGTTAATATTTTCATTCCCAGGAGATATGAAATACCCCAAAATAGAGCTTTGGAATGTCACAGACTAAGCCATTAACATTCAAGGTTCGGAAGTTGCTGTGCCACTCATTTGGTCTAAGGTCTGCTGCTCAACAGGTTACACAGACCTTGAACTTTGCTTCCCTCTGGCATTTTCTCAGGATAATTGGTCAATAGCCACAGCTTGTCTTGTTGATTTTTGAATGAATACGCTCAATAGTTCCAACCACCAGCTTCCTTAGGAATTTTTGCATTTCATATTGGAAATGCATTAATGTATTCTGAGAGAATGTGGTGCAGTGGTTAGCACCCTGAGGTTGTGGGTTCAAATCCCTCGCTGCTCCTTGTGACCCTGGGCAAGTCACTTAATCCCCCCATTGCCCCAGGTAGACTAGAAAGAGTTTGAGCCCACCGGGACAGATAAGGAAATATGATAAAGTACCTGAATGCAAAACCACTTAGGATATATGTGATATATAAAATTAAGGAAGGATATATTTTTTGGGCAGGCGAAAGTTACATGAACAAGTGCAAAGTGATTCACATTGGGAAGACTAACCATGATGCTAGGTTTCACATCAAGAGTCCCTGTCCCCCATGCCTGCCTGCTATTGAGACAGATATGGGGTAAGCCACTGCTTGCCCTGGGATCGGTAACATGGAATAATGTTACTATTTGGGTTTTTGCCAGTTCTGTGACCTAGATTGGCCACTCTGGAAACAGGATGCTGGGCTAGATGGACCATTGGTCTGACCCAGTATGGCTAGTCTTATGTTCTTATGTGAGCCAAGTATAGGACAATCAAGCCATTGTGACATCACTGATGAGGTTGGCTCTTAAGCATTGGTGGAATGAAGCATTATGACATCACAATCTCAGATCGGGAATGTGGCTCTCATTGGGGTTCCGGAATCTTGCTATTCTATGAGATGGGTTTCTGCCAGGTACTTGTGACCTGGATTGGCCACTATGGATGGAAACAAGATACTGGTCTGTCCCAGTATGGCTATTCTTATGTTCTTATGTTATCCAGGAAAAAGATCTAGGTGTCATCGTGGACAGTATGTTGAAATCTGCTCAGTGTGTGGTGGCAGCAGCCAAACAAGCAAACAGAATGTTGGGAATTAATTATTTGGAAAGGAACAGAAATTATTCTTCACTTGATGTAGAATTATACTTTTGAATCTGTTGTCAGACAATGTGGTAAAAGCAGTTAGCATAGTAAGGTTTAAAAAAAAGATTTAGACAAGTTCCTAAAAGTCTATTATCCATTACTAAGATATACTTGAGTAATTGCGCTACTTATTCCTGGGATAAGAAGCTTAAAATCTATTTTACTCTTTTAGGATCTTGCCAGGTGCTGTACTTGTGAATTGGGTTGGCTACTGTTGGAAACAGGATATTGAGCTTGGTGGCCCTGCAGTCTGTCCCAGTATGGCGATATTTATGTTCTTATGCAAAATAAAAAAAATATCATAATGCATCTGTATGACCTCACCCTGAATATTATGTGTAATTCTGGTAGCCCCATCTCAAAATTATAGTGGAATTGTTAAAAAGTACAGAGAAAGGCGACAAAATTGATTAAGGGGATGGAATTCTTCTCATAAGAGGAAAGGCTACAGAGATTAGGGCTTTTCAGCTTGGAGAATATGAGAGAGGTCTACAAAATCTTGAATGAAGTGAAACGGGTAAATGCAACTTGGTTGTTTACTCTTTCACAAGGTACAAAGATGAGGCGACACTCCATGAGGTTACACAGTGCTACTTTTAAATCAAATAGGAGAAACCATTTTTTCACTCAACGTATACTTAAGCTCTGGAACTCATTGCCAGAAGATGTGGTAAAAATAGTTAATATATATATACTATATACTACTATCCATTCAGTCATGTCCAATCCTTGGATGCTCTGTAGGCCAGTCCTCGCCCTGCTTCCCTGTTTTCCAAGGCTTCTTTCAATTGCTTGATGTTCATTCCCATGTCATGCTTGATAGTATCCAGCCACCGGGCTTTTGGTCTCCCCTGCTTCCTCTTACCACTGACCATTCCATCATTAAGGTAGACCTGGAAAAAGCCATTGTTTCAATCTCTATGTCAAACCAGTAAAACATTGAATCAGAATCCACTCTTTCGCAGACGACTTACAACTCTTCATCCCCCTAGGCCGACACCGAGACACACAAATCAAGAATCTCCAGTCTTGCTTAACTGAAATAAAGACCTGGATGACCGGGAACAAGTTACAGTTAAATGAGTCCAAGATAGAACTTCTCTGGATCCACAAAGATTTTTGCGTATACCCCCCCATCTGTCCTTTTCCTGGGGCACAAACATCCTTACACCCAAGGATAACGTCCGCAGCCTAGGAGTAACTCTCGACTCAAATTTATCAATGACTGATCACGTATCCAAACTAGTATCATCCTCCTTCTACCTCTGCAAGCTAAAATCCATATATGCATACTTCTTAGAAACCGAATTCGCCCAATTACTTTACGCTTTTGGACTATCCCGCTTAGACTATTGCAACACACTACTAGTGGGCCTGCCTCCAAAGGGTGCAAAATGCTGCAATCCGCCTCCTGAAAGACCTTGGCATCTGCGACCATGGTACCCCTGCATTAGCTTCCATGCACTGGCTGCCCAAATAGGAATCTGAAAAGATTACAAACTTTACAGAATACTGCAATAGAAGTTCTAGGCTTTAAGAAAAAAATTTGATAGAATAACACCTCTTTATTTGCAATATCATTCATTATAGAATCCAATTTAAAGCTCTGTTTCTTGCGCATAGAGTTTTCTGTTCTCTACAGCCTGCTTATTTACCTTCGTATTTGATTCCTTACTCACCATTGAGAACTTTGAGATCTATTCAAGATAATAGAATGGTAATACCCTCTGTTTATAGAGCTAGATGGAAGTCTACTCGAAATACACTTCTCCCTCAATATTCGCAGGGGTTAGGGGCAGAGCCGGCCCGCAAATATTAAAAAAACGGAAATAATATTTGGGCCCGTTCTGACCCACCCCCCGCCTTCCCCTGGAATCCCGAACCTTACCTTAAGCCCTCTGTGTCTCCCCGGAACTGTACCTTGTGGTCTAGCGGGCCTTCAGGATAGGAGCGATCTTCCTATGAGAGACTACCGGAGCTCACAGCAGCCATTTCCTATGAGTGATGTGCAAGGGGCAGGAGCGTAGGAAGATCGCTCCTGCCCTGAAAACCCGCTAGACCACCAGGGAGTCTCAGAGGGCTTAAAAATAGCCCCCCAAAATTAAAATCGCATTTTTAAAAAAATCACGAATAACCGAATCCGCGGATACTGAAACCGCAGATTCGGAGGGAGAAGTGTAAAGCGTTCTACTTTGCAGTTCCACACTTATGGAACCATATGACACGAGAGTTGAGATTAGAGGCAAATTTAAAATTTTTCAAAATTATGTTAAAAAACAGCTTTTTTTAAAAGCATCCAGGCAAGATTTAAATCAATCCGATATTACTCACATATTCTAAATGTTCTAGTCAGCAGTCTGGTGAAATTTTAAAATTCAATGGTATTTGTATGATTTTATTCGGGAGTGAATGCTTTTTAGTATGACTAGATTTATTCGGTGTCAGGTCAAAACCGCGGAAGACAAAGGTGCGTGCCGACAACTGAGCGCAGCGCGGAGACGCGCGCTGAAGAAAATAACTGTTTTTAGGGGCTCCGACGGGGGTGTGTGTGGGGGAACCCCCCCACTTTACTTTATACAGATCGCGCCGCATTGTGGGGGCGTTGTGGGGGGTTGTAACCTCCCACATTTTACTGAAAACTTCACTTTTTCCCTAAAAACAGGGAAAAAGTTAAGTTTACAGTATAATGAGGGGGTTACAACCCCCCAAACCAACCACAATGCCGCCACGATCTGTATTAAGTAAAGTGGGGGGGCTCCCCATCAAACCCCCCTGTTGGAGCCCCTAAAAACTGTCATTTTCTTCGGCGCGTGCCTCCATCTTGCGCTCAGTTGTCGGCGCGCGCCTTTGTCTTCCGCGGTTTTGTCTATGAACTGATTTATTCTGTTTAACAATGGAGGGTTTTTTTTTTTTTTTTTTTTTAAGAGTGAATGTTCCTTAGTATGTTTGCTTTTTATATGGGCCAGGTCTATTCTATCTAATAATGGAGTTCTTTGTTTTATTTTATTTTGCGCCTTCCAAGGCCCCTGATGCTCGCTTTCAAAACCTTCCACCAAACGATTTCACACTACATGACAACGAAACTACAAATCTACTTCCCAAAGCGACCACTGAGGTCCCAAGGAGAAAAACGACTAACCGTACCGCCTGGCCGCTCCCTTAAAACCAAAACAGCCTGCAAACTCTCCCACTCACATTTCATTCCCAGACTATGGCACACCATCCCTCCATCTGTTAGAACACTAGATGGACTTTGGAGCTTCAGGAAGGCCGTGAAAACCTTCCTCTTCACAAACCCAGCGTCTTAAGGACATGCTCCCAGAAATGCCATTCAGAGTCACCTACTCCCACCAGATGTTGCTTAGTGGATATGTTTTATTGTCATGTCTATATTGTAAACTATGTCATCTCTGTCCTGTCTCGATTATATTGTGGATGTACTTTGTAAGCCGTTCTGGGCTCCTTTGGGAGGACGGGCTAAATAATTTAGCAAATAAATAAACAATCAGAAATTTTTCATGTCATTTCTGGAACTTTTCAGCTTTTTTGTTACTTTTTTCATTTTAATTTGGCCATTTTATTGTCACCGGGTCAAAATTGTCAAGTGTGCAATCTTTCAAAAGCATTTTTATACGGCCCAAAATCTGCATATAGCGCCATAGGCTGTGTGCGAAAATCAGTGCACACAGCCAATTTGCATACATAACTTAAATGTACTTAACAAGACCGATTGGTGCCAATAATTGGCAATTATCACCTCATAATTGACGCTAATTGGCCCAAGTGAGAAGTCATGCACACAACTTGGCGGCCACATTCTATAAAAGTGGCGCCCGTCGGTTTTCAAGGGCTCTTTTACAAAGCTGCGCTAGCGGGATTAACACGCGCGACTTTTCATCACGCGCTAACCCCGCGTTGGCCAAAAACTACCGCCTGCTCAAGAGGAGACGGTAGCGGCTAGCGCATCCGGCGGTTTAGTGTGCGCTGTTACGCGCGTTAAACCGCTAGCGCGCCTTTGTTAAAGGAGCCCTAAATGTGTGAATCTCAAAAGGGGGCGTGGCCAGGGGAGTAGCATGGGTGGATTGTGGGTGTTCCTAAAAGTTATATGCGCACTGTTCTAGAAAATACTCGACGGACATAACTTAGGCGCAGGTATGTAGGACTGCTTTTCCTTGACCCAAATGTGTGCGTCCAAATGGAGGTTTTTTATAAAATAAAACTTTTCCAAAATTACATCAAATCAGAAGCAATTTGGATAGCAAGGGAAATTAAGCTAACTCCACGAAAGGTAATTAATCATACAACAAATAAAAATTCCCTTTCAGCACTGAAATAGAAACGGAGATCCAATCAAAGGGAATTAGAAGATATAAACTAAGAAATGAGCAAACTTCTAATTCTTCCAGAAAAAGTCATGTGCTCCCTTATACCTAAACAGAGCCTGTATGTCAACAACTGGAATTCCCCACAGGGCAAATAATTCCCTCCTGGCCTATATTAATCTCTCTAGTACTGGTAACATAGTAGATGACGGCAGATAAAGATCCGAATGGTCCATCCAGTCTGCCCAACCTGATTCAATTTAAATTTTTTTTTATTTTTTCTTCTTAGCTATTTCTGGGCAAGAATCCAAAGCTCTACCCGGTACTGTGCTTGGGTTCCCACTGACGAAATCTCCGTTAAAACCTACTCCAGCCCATCCTCCCCCAAACAGCCATATACAGACACAGACCGTGCAAGTCTGCCCAGTAACTGGCCTTGTTCAATATTTAATATTATTTTCTGATTCTAAATCTTCTGTGTTCATCCCACGCTTCTTTGAACTCAGTCACAGTTTTACTCTCCACCACCTCTCTCGGGAGCGCATTCCAGGCATCCACCACCCTCTCCGTAAAGTAGAATTTCCTAACATTGCTCTTGAATCTACCACCCCTCAACCTCAAATTATGTCCTCTGGTTTTACCATTTTCTTTGCTCTGGAAAAGATTATGTTCTACGTTAATACCCTTCAAGTATCTGAATGTCTGAATCATATCTCTTTTCTACAAAATTCTGAAATTATAGGGGGGGGAGTCCTAGAAAATATATCTATAAGTTGGGAGATTGTGGTGCAGTGGTTATAGCTACAGCCTCAGCACCCTGAGGTTGTAGGCTCAGACCCACGCTGCTCCTTGTGACCCTGGGCAAGTTACTTAATCCCCCCATTGCCCCAGGTACATTAGATAGATTAAAAGTCCACCAGGAGAGACAGGGAAAAATGCTTGAGTAGATGAATAAATTCATGTAAACCGTTCTGAGCTCCCCTGGGAGAAAAGTATAGAAAGCTGAATAAATAAACAGTGTGGAAAGTTTCAGCCTCTGATAACCAGAGCTGGTATTGTGACATCACAATTTCTTATTTCACCAATAAGAGCCAACCTCATCAGTGATGTCACAATGGGTTCATTGTCCTTTACTTGGCTCACTGTTACTACATTTTGAGTGGCGCAGTGGTTAACGGTGACGGGTCTTAAGCGCGCGAGACTGATGCGCGCCGACAAACGAGCGCCGACAATTCATCGCGCCGAAGAAAAACCTTCTTTTAAAAGGCTCCGACGGGGGGGTCTTGGTGGAGAACCCCCCACTCTACTTAATAGGGATTGTGCTGGCGTTGGGGTGTGTGTGTGTGGGGGGTGTAACCCCCCACATTATACCGAAAGCTTAACTTTTTCCCTAAAAAATAGAGAAAAAGTTAAGTTTACAGTATAATGTGGGGTTACAACCCCCCCCAACCCTATTAAGTAGAGTGGGGGGGGGTTTCCCCACCAAGACCCCCCCGTCAGAGCCCTTTAAAAGAAGGTTTTTCTTCGGCGCGATGAAGTCCTGCGCTGAATTGTTGGCGCGCGTCAGTCTCGCACGCTTAAGATTATGAACCATAGTTAACGCTATAGCCTCAGCACCCTGAGGTTGTGGGTTTGAGCCCACGCTGCTCCTTGTGACGCTGGGCAAGTCACTTAATCCCCCCATTGCCCCAGGTACATTAGATAGATTAAAAGTCCACCGGGAGTGACTGTAAAAAATGCTTAAGTACCTGAATATATTCATGTAAATCATTCTGAGCTCTCCTGAAAGAACAGTATAGAAATTAATAAACATTTGCAAGGAAATCTATAAAAGATCTGCATTCCCAGACTACACTAGCCTCTTGGGTGACTGCCAGGAATTTCATTTTTTTTAATCTTGTGTAGTCTTACAAAAGTAAGGAAAACTCCACAATTTTCTGCCCGAAAAAATTAAGCAGTGCGATGACAGCCGTACAAAGTAAATATTTGGTCATTAACTTGCTCAAAAACAAAAGCCACTAAGAAGGAGACATGATAGAAACCTTCAAGATCATGAAGGGCATAGAAAAAATAGACAGGGACAGATTTTTCAAATTAAGGGGATCAATAAGTACAAGGGGGCACTCAGAGAAATTGAAAGGGGAGAAGTTTAGAACAAACGCCAGGAAGTTCTTTTTCACACAGAGGGTGGTGGATACATGGAACGCACTACCAGAGGATGTGATAAATAGGAGCACGCTACAGGGGTTCAAAGAAGCTTTGGATAGGTACTTGGAAGACAAAGGGATTGAGGGGTACAGATAAGAGTAGAGGTAGATTATAGGGATGGGATTAGAGGTAAGTTACAAAATTAATCAGGGACCACTGTTCAGGCACTAGGCCTGATGGGCCGCCGCGGGAGCAGACCGCTGAGCAAGATGGACCTCTGGTCTGACTCAGCGGGGGCAACTTCTTATGTTCTTATTAGTCTCTTCCATCAGTAGATCTCTTGAGAATGGCTGATACATTGATACTGTCGTCAGAAAAGATAACTCTCTCACCAACTCCTTGCCCGGATCTGATTGGCAAGAAGTAGCATTTGGTAAGAGGAGGAAAAGGATACTGCATTTGTGAGAGGCAACGCATGTGTAAAATCTCCCGAAGCGGTCCCGAGGTGGAAGATTTTCAAAATCCAGACAAAGTGCCAGATGTCTGGTAACCCTATGTAATAAAAAAAATTAGATTCAAACAATTTTTATTGATGCAAACATCATCAAATACAACAAATACAAGATCAAAGCACATCAATAATGCATCAACTATTATAATATAATATAGTTTCAAGTTCAAGTTTAATAGATTTTTTGATTAATCGCTTAATCATACTTCTAAGCGATGAACAGTTTAAAAATTACATATGAAGGGAAACAATACAATAAAAAACAAAATTTAAACAATGACAAGGGATTAAAATTTAACTTAACATACTCATAACATTGGGTAACTGAGGAGTGAAATACAAATCAATAAAGTAAAGTAGAAACAATAAGGGAAAGATACAGAAGGTAAACAAAATAACAATAAAAAATTATAAGATGAAATTTATTAGGGTTATGGGATATTAAAATTAGTTTTCAAAGGCATCTTTAAAAAGAAATGTTTTTAAATTACTTTTAAATTTTCCAAGTTCCTGTTCTTCCCTTAAAAACATTGGAAGGGCATTCCAAGTCTGTGGTGCGGTAACCGAAAAAATAAATTGCCGTCTTGTATTAATAACCTTTAGCGAAGGAATAGTCAATAAATTCTGTTCATTGGATCTCAAAACTCTATTTGGAGAGTATGGAATTAATAATTTGCATATAAATGCTGGAGTTTTATTACAAAGAGATTTAAAAGTCAGTATGCAAAGCTTATATGTAATTCGATGGATAACTGGAAGCCAGTGTGCATTTTTAAGAAGCGGTGTTACGTGGTCAAACTTTCTGGATTTAGTTATAAGCTTAATGGAAGCATTTTGAATAATAAGACAAATTCCAAATTCAATAATCCCCCACTATATCTATATGTGTTTGAACCTTTACCATCCCTCTCCACTCCCACCCCTCCCCACCCTATAGTACTCTCTACCCAATGATACTCTCTTCATTTAACTAAATAAAAGCCCAATTAAGAGATCCAACTTAAAATCGCACTACGACCCTTAGGATGCAAATCTTGCAAATATGAATCCCAGGTTTGTATAAATAACATCTTTCGCTTTCTTATAATTCCAGCATCTCTAGCTTCCCAAATGGCCAACTGATGTAATTGGTTTCGCCAATGCCAAAACCTCGGAGGATCGGGGATCGTCCAGTATTGTAATATACATTTTCTAGCCAAGAGACTCATTTTCCTACACAACGCCCTATTTCCTTTAGGTAAATGGCCAACAGCCTCAGGCAAATCCAAAATAAAGAAAGAAGGAGAACAGCGCGATGATCTTCCAATTATTTTTGACATATAATTTATTATTTGCTTCCAAAAGTGCTGAATTATGTGGCAAAACCAAAATGCATGACCTAATGTATGACTCTCCCTCCCACATTTATGACACAAAGGAGTAGGAAGACCTGTGTGTAATAGGCACGTAATGTAACCCTATAATACGTTTGTCTTAACCATGAACAAGATGTCACCCCAGATGTCGCTCTTAAAGTACGGGCAACATCCCAATGTCTCAAATTAAGCTGTAATTCTTTCTCCCATTTCTCCCAAATTTCCTGAATCAAGAAAGGGAAAGATTATTTCAGGTTGTAGGATTTATAGAATGAATCATGTACATCCAGATATCTAGCAGTGGCACAATGTTTTGGGTCCTGAGTGCAAGACATGAAATACTGACTAATTTTGGACAGAGACCTATAAACAAGCAGAATAAACAAAACAGTCTTCAGGTATGGTGGTGGATGATGATACAGCCACTGTTCATTTTAAGCTGAGTGGAAGTCCTCCAATAGCATTGCTGCCAGTGGGGTGGGGGTGTCAGCTATGTTTTTTCAATCACTAGAGACAGGCAAGTTCACTGGAGCCCTGCAGAACTTGCCTGCTCCTCACTATTGAAAATGTGATAGTGAAACAGCACCCCCCACTGGCAGGACTGTAGGTGGAGGACACCCACTCAGATTAGAGAAAACAGTGCCTGTATCATCCTCCCCCTCAATATCAGTGTGTTAGCTAATAAAAGTTATGGAGAACTTGGAATACGAGGAACGACTTAAGAGACTGGGATTGTTCTCCCTTGAGAAAAAGAGACTGCGAGGGGATATGATCGAGACTTTCAAAATACTGAAAGGAATCGACAAAATAGAGCAGCAAAAAAAATTATTTACAATGTCCAATGTGACACGGATAAGAGGACATGGACTGAAGCTAAGGGGGAACAAGTCCAGGACAAATATCAGAAAGTTCTGCTTCATGCAACGAGTGGTGGACACCTGGAATGCTCTCCCAGAGGAGGTTATTGCAGAATCCACCGTTCTAGGATTTAAAAGCAAACTAGATGCACATCTCCTTACGAGAGGCATAGAGGGATACGGATGACTAAAATTATGCCAGGTGTACACCTGGCTGGGCCTCCGCGTGTGCGGATCGCCGGACTTGATGGACCGAAGGTCTGATCCGGAGATGGCAGTTCTTATGTTCTTATGTTCATCTCGGTCCACTGCAAGTGCTTGTACTGTGTAGATCAGGGGTCTCCAAACTTTTCGCCATGAGGGCCACATTGGGTGCTTCAGCACCTTTCAGCGGGCTGTAGTGAAAAAAGAAGATAAAATAACTCTAGATATATGAGTTGTATTGAAAGCGGAAAATTTTATAAACTAATTACAGAGTATGCGAGATTAAATTATCGTATATTGATGACGACAAACACTACCAGCAAATTCTCATATTTTCATCACAAATGATGGTACCGTTTTTGTGTTTTTAAAATCATATTAAACTGAGGTTCAAATTTTGAAACGCTAATTGCAAGATTAGCCACAGCGCCAGAGCTACCTCCAACGCCGCAAATTGATCGAGGCCGAACAAGTACGAAGAAATACCGCGACGTATACTACAATTCAGTATTAAATAAAGTTGTGAATAATATTAACATAATATGGAATGCCAATATATTTTGAACACAATTTTAATTAATGCATTTGAAACCTATCAACACCCTGTGGTTTTCTTTTTTTTGCGGATTCTCATTGGAAAATTAGTCCAATTGGCGCATTTCCGCACAATTCGTCTGCGGGCCGGATAAAATCATATTGCGGGCCATATTTTGGAGATCCCTGAGGTAGACCAATATGCATGCACAAAATAAGGAGGGAACGCGTCAGAGGAGGTGACCTGGCAACGTCTGTGTGGCCGCTGGGCGATCAGCTTGGTCAGCCTTTATCTTGTCACAGAAGCAATGCGAGATTGACTTTTTCTCAATAATGGAACAAGTATTAGAAGGTAAATAGCACTGGGTGTACATTTATTGTTGGCTCAAGGCACTTGACATGTGCTACTTAGAAAGCACAGGGTGCAGATTATCTGTACTGCAAGATACATTGCAGAGTTCTCGGTAAAAGGCTCCTCAGGCTCGAAGGGTAATAAGTGCTACTCTGCGACCTTTTGGAGGCTTGTTGTCATGTGCACAGTGAAAGGTGAAATCCTGGCCCTGTCAGACTCCAGGGTTGTATGCGTTTTGGCATTCTACTCTGTGGAAAAGCTCTTTTTATTAAGCCTTTCAAGTCACTGTCACCTTTTCTCTTTGGTTGCATCATTCTCTGTGACCTAAGTTGCTGTCAAGTATTCTCCGGAATGACAGAAGACTTAAGATAAGCACAATAGTGTGGGAAACCTGCCCTACCCCGCTTGAGAGTTCTCATCCACAGGTCAGACAATCCCTGTTGCCTTTTTTTGTTGTTTTTTTGTTATTTATTTAACTATGCTATGATTCATGATAGGCTGGAGAGGAGTCTGTTGTTCATGGTGTGATTCTTTAAAAACTGAAACCCAAGATAAACACTATGGGGCTTTATAATCGAAAGAGAAAAACATCCAAAAACCGGCCTAAATCGGCACTTGGACGAACATTTCTCAAATACGTCCAAGTGCCGATAATCAAAACGGGTTTTGGAACTATTTCTAAACGACCTAGGCCTTCATAGTGCCGCTGAACGACCAAAGCTAAATGGGGCGTTTCGGGAGGAATTTCGAGGGTGGGAGTTGGGAGGGACGTGGGCCGGCTTAGATTTAGTCGTACAGCATGTATAACCGAAAGTTATACATCACAGGATCGACGGAACTTGGACGTAGTGTCTTAGACCATGTCTAAGTCACAAAACCCACCTAAAGTCACCAGATAAGCACTGCAAACACATAATACAGACCCCCACACACTACCCTAGTGATCACCGACCCCCCCCCCATAAAAATATTAATCACACCTTTAAAATTCAGCCTCCAAACCATCATCACTTGGCCGTCTGGCATAGGAAAGCCTAGTCATCCAGCACAGAGGCGGCTTAAGTCATCTTGGAGGTGGGTTAGGGACCCATAGAGAGGAGGACCCATGCTCATAAGCCCCTGTAATCACTGCATTGATACTTAAAACATGTGCACTCCCCTATACACCCCCCAAAACCCTTTTGTACTGACATATAAGTGGCTCCTTCAGCCAAAAGGGCTATTAGGGTGGTAGATAAGTGGGTCTAGAGGATTCTGTAGGTGGTTTGGGGGCTCACCGTGACCTATAAGGGAGATGTAGTGAGGAGAAGACATGGCACCCTTTTTGTGAAGTTCACAGCAGTGCCCTGTAAGGTACCCCACTATTTAGGTGCCATGTCTGGGTGTTCAGTCCATCACTTTGCAAACCCCTCCCACGTCCAACAGGGCTTGTTCTAGGCATTTTGGACTTGGACAAAAAGTTGGACGGAAACGTGCTATAAAGAAGGACGCTTTAGCGACTTGGACGATCAGATCGGCAGGACGTATAATTAGACAATTTTCAAAACAAAAAAATTTTGGACGTATTTTTTGAAAATGTGTCCTGGGCTGTTTTTTTACTTTGGATGACTTGCGAGTTGGACGCAAATGGACTTAGACGTCCCTTTCGTTATGCCCCTCCATCTTTACCGCTTTGTACGCATCTGCCTAAGCTCAGCATTAGGGCTTTTCTGAAAAACTGTTACCTGCAGAAATGGAATGTAAGGAGAACATTAGTGAGATTTGATAAAATACCTACAGTCAGACACAAGGCTCCAATGTTCAAAAGGAATTTAACCAGATAACATCAATAATTATCCGGATAAACATCAGACAGAGATATTGCTACACCATCTACGATGATATTAACAGTAGCTCTTTCAATTGATAAAATGTGGTTATTGAGGCTTTTCTTCAAAAACAAACAGAAAGAATTCCTTGGGTGTAAAATTCAAATGTTTCCTGATCTTTCAGGGGAAACTCAAAAGCGTTGTAGAGAATTTCTTCTCCTGAGACCAGGGGTCACTTCACTGGGGGCAACATTTTATTTTAGACATCCTTGCAAGTGTATTATTTGCCACTGTTCTATTAAATATGTTTTCTTTGAACCCCCAACAATTAAGTGCTTTTTTGGCAATGTCCCGGTTAGATGAAGGAAAATCAAGTGCTCAATAATTATAGAGATGCTACTACCTCAACACTAAGAAGTGTAAGGTCATGCATCTCGGCAGCAGAAATCCATGCAGAACATACACCTTGAATGGAGAAGCACTAGCTAGGACTTCAGAAGAACGAGACTTGGGAGTAATCATCAGTGCAGACATGAAGGCTGCCAAACAAGTAGAGAAGGCCTCATCCAAGGCAAGGCAAATGATGGGATGTATCAATAGAAGCTTCGTCAGCCGCAAACCTGAAGTCATAATGCCACTTTACAGAACCATGGTGAGACTTCATCTCGAGTACTGTGTGCAATTCTGGAGGCCACATTACTGAAAAGATGTGCTTCGAGCTGAGTCGGTCCAGCGGATGGCCACTAGGATGGTCTCCGGACTCAAGGGTCTCTCATACGAAGAAAGACTGGGCAAATTGCAGCTCTATTCTCTAGAGGAGCGCAGGGAAAGGGGTGACATGATTGAGACATTCAAGTACGTCACAGGTCGTGTCGAGGTGGAAAATGACATATTCTTTCCCAAGGGACCCTCGGTCACAAGGGGGCACCCGCTCAAACTCAGAGGAAGGAAATTTAGTGGTGACACCAGGAAGTATTTCTTCACAGAAAGGGTGGTAGATCACTGGAACAAACTTCCGGTGCAGGTGATCAAGGCCACCAGCGTGCTCGACTTTAAGAATAAATGGGACATTCACGTGGGATCCCTATGAGGGTCAAGTTAAGGAACTAGGTCATTAGCACTCAGACTTAATGAGGTGGGTCAGTAGAGTGGGCAGACTTGATGGGCTGTAGCCCTTTTCTGCCGTCATCTTTCTATGTTTCTTATCTGTAGTTATCTTGCTATATTATACCATATTTTCCTTTATTTTTCGTCTATGTGTAATCTTGGAATCCTAGGTTGAGGACTTGAGTGACAATCAAATTTTTTCTTAATTTTTAACTTTCTTTGTAAATGGTATTAAGGTATGATTTACATTGTGTGAAGTAGTATGCAGACTAATTCACTTTCTGTACAAGTGTTGTTTACTTGGTTTGTAAATAATGAAAACTTATAAATAAATAATTTTTTAAAAAAAAAAGAATTATCCAGATAAATGTACAAAATATTTGATTAAATATTAGGGAAGGGTGGGAGATAAGAACATATCATTTGTACCATTGATGATTATTAAATGATATATTTATTGTAAATCTGTTTTAACATATTGATACACTTATTGTAAGTTTGAAAATGAATAAAGATATTAAAAAAAAAAAAAAAAAAAAGAATATAAGAATAAGCCTTACTGGGTCTGACCAAAGGTCCATCAAACCTCATGGTGGCCAATCCAGGTCCCTAGTACCTGGCCAAAACCCAAGGAGTAGCAACATTCCATTCTCGATAACAGACTATGGACTTTTCCTCCAGGAAATTGTCCAAACCTTTCTTAAAACCAGCTACGCTGTTCATGGGTGTTTTAGCAGCACCAGCAACGAAATGTATTTATTTGAAGTTTGAACAAAGAACATGAACAAAACAAAAATGCTGTCAAATATGTGATACATTGTTGTAAGTTTTTATTTTGAATCTGGATCAAAGTCAGTCAAATTGTACCGACTCCAACTCCATCCAAAATAGCTTCTGACTCCAGTTCCACAATCCTGCTTGGAAGCTTGTATCTTTAGGTAACATCTGAATTAGAGAATTGCACTGGGAAAAAATTTGTCCCCATCTCTGCCCCGTCCCCACGAGCTCAGTCCCCATCCTGTTCCCGCAAGCTCGGTCCCCGTCCCCGCAAATTTTTTTCTACCTTTTTTGTCTGGTTTCTGCTTTCCTCATTCAATTCCTTCCATCCACTGTCTGCCTTCTCTTTGCCTCTTCCATATGCTCTGTTACTTGCCTCTCCCTTCCATCTCTCCCTCCACCACCCCCCTTTGGTCTGGCACCCAACTTCTTCCCTCCGCTCCCCCCATGGTCTGGCACCTCTGTCTTCTTCCCTTCCATCTTCCCTTCCCTCTTCAAGGTGGTTTTTAGCATCTCTCTCCTCCTTTCCTGCCCTCAGATCTGGTATCTGTCTCCTCAATCCACCATGTGCCTTTTTTTCTTTATCCCCTCCTTCCATCCAGTTCCCTTCAGTGTCTGTTCCACTCTTTCCTACCCACTTTCCTTCAGTGTCTTCTCCCCTCTCTCTCTCTCTCTTCCCATTTCCATTCAGCATCTTCTCCCCACTCTCTCTTCCCCATTTCCCATCAGCATCTTCTCCCCTCTCTCTCTTCCCAAATTCCCTTCAGCATCTTCTTCCCACTCTTTCTTCCCTTTTCTGCCTTCTCCCCACTCTCTCTTCTGCATTTCCCTTCAGCATCTTCTCCTTACTATTTTTGAAGTGATAGGTGGGCAGGGGAAAATTGTCAGCAGTGGCAGCTGGTTTGGATGCTGCCAATCCCTCTCCCCTTCAGACAAGCAGGCATTGAATAGGATACGCTGATATAAATCCCTCTTTTTTCAGAGACAGCTCAGATGGATGCTAGTCCCTCTCCTTGCAATAATGGCCAACAGGATAATGCTGCAAGGTGAAAGCCAGGTGACACAGAGGCTCCTGGATCCCCCCCACCCCCCTTCAACACCCTTTGCATAGCCAAGCAGCCCCCTCCCTCCCGCTCGCCACGGTCCGAGCATCTCCCTCCCTCCCTTTCTTCCCCTTACTTTTATGGTGAATTTTTAATTTTCTTTCTACAAGCAGCCGGAGCTGCGAGTGGCTGCCGGAAAGTGCTACTCTGACGCAACCGGAAACCAGAAGTTGCGTCAGAAGAGGACTTTCCGGCAGCCATATGCAACTTCAAAGCTCCGGCTGCTGGTAGAAAGAAAAATCGCCTGAAGGTAAGGGGAAGGGAGGGAGATTCCCAGAGGGCGGTGATCGTTAGGCAGGATAGAGGGGCCTGTTAGTCCGCGTGATCGGTGACCGCACGCGTTCCCTCCCTTAACTGCGGAGATAAGGCCATTCACCGCTCCACAGAGTGGTGAATGGCCTTCTTCCCGTACACGTGGCAATCATTTTGTCATTCTCCAATCTGAATCAATACTTTGCAATCAATCAGCGGTGTAGCCACAGGCGGTATTTTACCCTATAACAGCCTCCGGAAGAGCGTTCCAGTTTTCCACAACTCTCAGGGTGAAGAAGAACTTCCTTACGTTTGTACGGAATCTATCCTCTTTTAACTTTAGAGAGTGCCCTCTCGTTCTCTCTACCTTGGAGAGGGTGAGCAATCTGTCTTTATCTACTAAGGAAGAAGTGGATGAGAGACAGTTGGGATGTAGTGTTCTGCTACTTTTGTTTTCTTCATCAGCTGTGGTCTTGTGACATTGTAAAGGTTAAAATGGGGTCATATTGAATAAAGAGAAGATAGTGCTGTTATTTTATATTGAAATAAATGATTTGGGTTAGAAAAAAAGACTTTGTGAAACTGTCTTATCACTTTCCAATGAGGATGTGCTTGAAGAAAGTGTCAGTTAAATACAGTCCTGTCAGGCACAATTTCCATTACTTGTAAAGGAGAAAGCAACACATTGTTTTAACATAACACTGTACGATTCCATATTGAAAAAGACCGAAAGTCCATCAAGCCCGGCATCTTTGCCTCTCACAAGGGCTAATCCAGTTCATAGGTACTTGGCAGGATCCTAAGGAGTAGATCCATTCCTTATTCATGCATAAACGTTAGCTGTCTAAAGGGTTTATGGACTTTTCCTCCAAAAACTTATCTGGACCTCTTTTAAACCCAGCTATGCCTCCTGCTCGGACAATTTGTTCCGGTAACAGATTCCACAGCTTAATTCTATGTTGGGTGAAAGAATACGTGCTCTGAGTTGTTTTAAATGCGCTGTCTGTTAATTTCATGGAGTATCCTTTCTTCGCGGTAGGTCTTGAAAAGATAAACAGTCGTTCTTTATTAACCTGTTCCACCTCTCATATGATTCTATACAGTAGATTTGTATTCTATCCCATCTCAGCCATCTCTGCTCCAAGTTAGGTGCTTAGATAGGTGTGCCTAACCAATCTAAGTGCCTAACAAATATATAAAAAGCTTAATCAGTGTCGATAATTTGCAATGAACAAATTGCAATTGATATTAATGAATTTAATTGGATGGTAGGTGCCTACCACTTTCAGGTAGGCGTCTAATGCAAGGAGCCTACCAGAAAGTAGGCGTGGTTAGGGGGTGGATCGTGGACATGTTT
This sequence comes from Geotrypetes seraphini, assembly GCF_902459505.1. Taxonomy (NCBI): domain Eukaryota; kingdom Metazoa; phylum Chordata; class Amphibia; order Gymnophiona; family Dermophiidae; genus Geotrypetes; species Geotrypetes seraphini. Next base: position 95,458,318 of record NC_047084.1, on the reverse strand, counting down.
TACATGTAGGCACCTGTTTTGGAGTTAGGCGCTGTTAAGTGCCTAACTTAGATGCTGGTACTTAGGCCAAGAAAACCCTGGCATAAATATGATGCACCTAAGGTTGATGCTTAAGACCACTTTAGGTGTCACTAGTCACGATTCTATAAAGTGTGCCACACTACTTGGATTCTATAAACAGCACCGCTAGTTGAGCACCCTAATGGCGCTGTTTTTAATTGGTTTAATTGCCTTCAGTCAGTCAACACAATAATTGATTGCGTCATTTGAAAGCAATTAAAATCTCATAAAAAAAATTTTAAAAAAAGACAGCGCCTTCTGCAGTAGCGCCGGAATCACAACTATGGAGGCACCTACCAGCACCTAAGGGTAAAATAGGCATGGTTAACGCCGGAAGTACCCCATTGCATCGGTAGGTGCCTCTGTAGTCGCGATTCTCATCACAGATAAGCGCCAGAAATGTAGGCCTTGAAAACCCTGGCCTACATTTCCGGCACCAATCTGTGACACAGCCACAATTCTATAAACGGCGCAATCGCGTGATTGGCGCTGCTTTTGTAGGCATCTGACAATTTCAGTGCCGATTCTAGAATCCGGGCCTTGGTGCCTACATTTTAGGTGCCATTTATAGAATCAGGCCCAAAAGCATGTTTAGCTTTGCTTCCTAAGGGAACAATTCCATCTTCTGTTAACATTTGGGTTGCTCTTCTCTGTATCTTTTTAAAACATTTTAAAAAAATGTTTTCTCTCTTTGATAGGTGTACCTGTCGGATGAGCTTCATAAGCAAGAAGACTCCACTTCAAGTTCTTCTAAGAGCAAGGTCAGTAAACAGCACCAATGGAAGCATAAAGGATTGGGTGGTTAAGCTACACATGTTGACTTCTTGAGTTTTGATACTACCAGTTGCTCGATAATCGTTCTTTGTAAGGGGTAAGCCAACATATTGGGTGCTGGATAGGGCAAAAATGAATTAGCTGGAAAAGTGTTAGTTGATGATGTAATGAAGCCACATTGCAATTATAAGTTTACTGCATGTCATCTAGACCTCTATTCTGGTCAGTCAAGGGTTCGGCAAAACACAACAAGTAGGAATCAGCCTCCAGGGGTATTTATAGCATGCTGTATTAACGGGTAGGAACAGCAGCAACAGGACGGCGGGTGTCAGAAGTGCAGAGAATGATGCACAAGAGGTAAAAAAAACCAAACACAGCAGGCCCCAAGAATGGGTATGAAGAAACAGGCTTCATTGGAAGACCTGACATGAGCCGTGTTTTGACGATATGCCTTTGTGAAGTGTTAGGTAAACGTTTCAGCACTGTAAAGGATGCCCAGCTCAGTCAAGTATAAACAGAATAATCCAGCATGTGTGTACTGGTCCCACTGGTTCTCTCCAAGTCCCCCGCCAGCGCACAGTCTCTCCTACAGCCCTTGCACTTCACCTCCCTGCCGAGAGGATAGTAACTGAGCAAATCATGAGCGGAAAATAGGCACGGACTGCATATCTCAGCGCATGCAACTTTCAGAACTTCCACTCGTGCAGTTGATGATGCAAGGGTACCGAGGCCTCAAGAGAAGTTGATAACGTGCATCTGTAACGATTATGTGGTAAAGAAACGTTCTGTATGGTTACAGCAGGGGACATGATGGGCATAAACCCAATAGCACACAGTTTTTGCACTTACCCCCAAATTCTATAAAGGGTGCCTAAATTTAGGTGCCTATATTGACGCCCCCAAGATGATGTAAGCGCCTACCTTAATTGAGTAATAGGCTAAATCGGCACCGATAATTCGCACTCAACACCTCTTAGTTGGCACTAGGGCCCTCTTTTACAAAGGCGCGCTAAGCGTTTTAGCGCGGATTTAGCGCACACAAAATCAACGCATGCACTAACCGCTAACGCATCCATAAGATAACATGCACGCATTAGCATTTAGCGCACGCTAAAAACCTTGGCGCACCTTTGTAAAAGAGGGGGTAAATGTAGCTAAACCCCCCCGACAGATCCAAACCGAACAGATCCTCCCCCCCATCCCCACCCTTCCCCCTCCCCCCTAATCCAAGAGCAATGAGGTAACCAAGGTCAGACAGATGGGGTAGGATACAACTGCAGTCTGCTCAAAATGTGACTACGACTCCTTGGAGGCAGAGGGTCCAAATAAGGAGACCAAATACGAACAAAGTCACTGCTTCTGTGGCGAGAGGAGTAAGCCAGTCTGGCCTCCCATCCCATAAGTTCATGTAATTTATTCACATAATATAAATGTGCATGAGTCGAGTCGCTTTCATTTGAAAGGAAACTCTGCAATGAGAGGGCATAGGATGAAGTTAAGAGGTGATAGGCTCCAAAGGAAATACTTTTTTACAGAAAAGGTAGTAGATGCGTGGAACAGTCTCCCGGAAGAGGTGGTGGAAACAGAGGCTGTGTCTGAATTCAAAAGGGCCTGGGATAGGCACGTGGGATCTCTCGGTGAGAGAAAAAGATAGTGGATGCTGCAGATGGGCAGACTAGATGGGCCATTTCACCTTTATTTGCCATCATGTTACTATGTTTCTATAACCATAAAGTTCTATGACATCACAATGCAGGTGTAAAGAGCTTTAGCCTATAGGAAGAGGAGATGCAAATGTTAAGAGCCTTAGCCAATAGGGAAGACTGGATGGACCATTTGGCCTTTATCTGTCGTCATGTTTCTATGTTAAGGAAGAGGAAGGGATAGTACTGTAGATGGCATGGATAGGCTGACTTGATAGGCCATGTGGGCCCCAATTATATAAACGGCACCTAACTTGTGTTATTGAGTACAATTGTCAATCATCTGCTAGGTGCAGCGCCTCAGCTGTCTTAGGTACCGGTAGGCGTTGAAACCTTAGTTGCGCTCCTCTTTAGGTCAGATTTTCCTTGGCCTAAATGTGGTGTGCTTAAGTCAAACCACATCCCAAATCTCCCAGAATCCACCCCTAACTATGCCCTTGGTGGAACTTCCTGTGGGGTGGAATTTTTAGCACTTGAACCTTATTTGAGTCCATGGCAGGCGGATGCTCGCTTTGGGCTGATGTCTCTTTAACTCCTTGCCGCTGCTGTGCGATGGAATTCACAGTTTTTGATAAAAACAATTGCCAATGAAATTGGGACGAGCAAGGCGCTCCGGTTCATAACATAATTCCACTTCGCAGGATCAGCCATTAACCTGCACGATTTTTGTCTTGCGGCTCTTTATGTCCTCTCTGGGTTTTTTTGTTTTGTATTTTTTTTTTTTGGGGGGGGGGGGGGGTTTGGTTCACTTCTGAGTGAAATTAAATTGCTGCTTTCACAGAAACAAAATGCAAGCGGTGTCTCACTTCCGGTTCACCACACAATTGTTGCCCACGTACTCACCTTTATAGGACCCCCAGGGACCCCTGAAGAAGACTTTTTGTCGAAACGCGGGCCGTGTTGGGTCCTGTATCCCTAGCGGACTAGGTCCTTTAAGGCTTTTATGTGGATGATTTACTTTTATGTGGATGGAATTATTTTATGTGGATGATTTTAGTGTACCTTTGGAACTTTGATACTTTCAAATAAAGTCCACTTGGGAACATCGTCACTCCACAGAGTTTTTTTGGCTTTCACAGAAACATCAAGCATCTTCTATTTAACTGTAAGGTTTCCGAGGACTTAAGAAGCCAAGGAGGAATATGGATTAAATGGGCTTTATTTTCCCCTGGTCCAGTCGTACGAAGTAGATGGTTTTGCACCTCGAAGTGGAGCAGTTTGGATTAATAGGTGCACGGACCTTTTCTTTTCAGTCATTACCCTTGTTCATTACTTTGTTCGTCCTCAAAGTGTTCACGTTTTGTTTTCCTTTTACTTATTTTTGGCTATAGATGAATTTCTTCTGTCAGGATGGCTAGTAGTCTCATCTGAACAGAACCCACCCCTCCTCCTTCTTTGGAAGACTAACAATCCATACGCAGCTGCTTAAAGCCTCATCTTTTATAAGAAAATCAGCAATACGGTTATCCTGGGCCCCTCTGTTCTTTGTGTTTCCCATTGCCGTGGAGGAGCTGGGAGAAGCAAAGCACAAAGAACTGTTACTATTCAGTTGTTTGTTTGCTTTGGACCTGTTGGGCCTGTCCTAATCAAGGGCCTTTTCAGGATCTTCTCCCTCCCCCCGGCCTCCTCCCCCCTCCATTCTTTTTTTCATGTGAAAAGAAGCAACGGGGGTCCCAGGACCTAGTGTCTGAGAGAACTTGTTTCCCACAGAGGGTGGATGCCCAGTCGAGAGACCTCTAACGGCCCAGAGTGAGAGGAGGGGGCACGATCAATCATTCAGAATGTTAAAAGAGGCGGCGAGAGACTAGAGCGACTGAATTGAAGTGGAGGAATTTTTTTTGTTGTTGTTGTTGATGGGAGGGTGTTTTTTTGGACATCTGCCCAGACTCATGCCGAGTTAAAGAAGCGGGATAAATTCTAGAAGAATGAATGGCAGGCAGCAAAAAGGAAAAAAAAAAAAAAACCTTCACCAAATCCCGCTCTAGGGAAGGATTGCAGTGAGGCAGACAAAGGGGTCTTGCAAGGAGAGATCAGAATGATGGTTTTCAGTTTCTTTTCTGTTTCCCCCCCCCCTTTCTTTTCAGTGGGTTTCAAGTATCCCGTTTGTGTAGTGCATATTTGTGTAGCGATATTGACATGCAAACCAAATGGCATTTTAGGGCACGGAAAGAGCTTATGAAGTGGTGCTGCCGTTCTTTGCATTCTTATATTCATAGCTCCTATATTGGCACCTCCAGTGTTTTCTGGAAACAGCCATTAAATCCATCCAAAAATGACAGAGAACAGTTTCCTTGTTCTCTTTAAACTGAGGTAGGATCTTGTGAAGTTCATCTGATTAGAGAATGACACGGTGACAAAATTCATCACCGTTCCCGTCCCCGCGGATAACCGCGGGAAACCATCTTCATTCTTTAAGGAGAGAGAGAAGAATCAGAGTACGAATGGCCACAACCACTGACCCGCAAGCTTTGCTTTGAAGAACGCTGGTGTAGAAGGACCGAGGTTGAAACAGACACTACAGAATGACAGTCTCTGGTATCCAGAGCAGATATTGTGATGTCATAATGCCTCATTCCACCAGTGCCTAAGAGCCAATCACATCAGTGATGTCACAATGGCTTCATTATCCTTGGCTCACATAAGAATCAGAGTATGAATGGCCACAACCACTGACCCGCAAGCTTTGCTTTGAAGAATGCTGGTGTAGAAGGACCGAGGTTGAAACAGACACTACAGAATGACAGTCTCTGGTATCCAGAGCAGATATTGTGATGTCATAATGCCTCATTCCACCAGTGCCTAAGAGCCAATCACATCAGTGATGTCACAATGGCTTCATTATCCTTGGCTCACATAAGAATCAGAGTATGAATGGCCACAACCACTGACCCGCAAGCTTTGCTTTGAAGAACGCTGGTGTAGAAGGACCGAGGTTGAAACAGACACTACAGAATGACCGTCTCTGGTATCCAGAGCAGATATTGTGATGTCATAATGCCTCATTCCACCAGAAACATGATCCCAAAAAGCATATTCAACATCTTGTAACTTGACTAAACATTTACATGGAAATTTCAGGTAAAAAGATGCCTCTAGAGCCAAAACTCTAACTTTTAACCTCAAAAACTCTTTCCTTCTGAATTGAGTAGCTCTAGAGACATCAGGAAAGATTCTAACCAAGTCTCCACAAAACTTTGTTAACCTATTTTTGAAGTAAAGTTTCATTATTAACATCTTACCTATCTCACTCATGCATGTTATCACCAGGGTAGTCCGACTCTGAATCACATCTTGAGGATCTTCCAAAAATTCAGTTAAATTAATTTCGGTTGTGATCAAATGGTCCACCTCCTGGGCAGATTCTTTTTTTTTTTTTTTGAGGAACATAATAATAATTATTTATTGGAAAGTTCTCCACATTGGGCAATCCCAGTATTTCTTTAAAAAATTTCCTTAACAAAATTTCAGGTGATAATAAATGAGTTACAGGGAAATTGACCAAGCGGAGATTTCTCGCTCTATGCATATTTTCCATTGATTCTATTTTAGAATGTATCGCTGTAGAATCTTTAACAGCAGATACTGAGACAGCTTGAAGTGTATTACATTGAGCTTCCATAACGTTTCACGCACAGTACCTTTAGTCGTGTGACAGTCACGAGGCCAGAAACATGGACACTCCACTGCAATATTGCGCCATCAAAGAACAACTTGGAAATTCGCCTTCAGATATTGACTCAGTATGGGCATAGCACCATGAATCAAGGAAAGGTTTATGAGTGGGTAAAAAGGTTTAAAGCGGGAAGAACAGGTGTAACCGACAATGTTTGTCTAGTCGCCCATCAACATTGCGCGCACAAGAAACACGTTGACAGGGCAAATGCCTTGATTAGAGAAGACCAACGGATAAGGTGTCTCGATTGACTACAAATTTGGATATCAGCTATGGATCTGCATTTGGCATAAAGACTTGGGATACAGAAAAGTCTGTGCATGATGGGTTCCCAAACAGCTTCCTGATCTGCACAAACAAAAAGCATATGGAGGTTGCGACCCAGTTCCTGAGTCAATATGGAGAAGATCCGAGTATTGTGGAGAGAATTGTCACTGGCGACGAGACATGGGTGCATCGCTGCGACCCGGAGAACAAAAGATAAAGCATGATGAAGTAAAGGAAGTAGGGCTCACCTGGCTTTGAAGCAATTGAAACACTTCTCTGCAGGAATGCAGACGCTAATTGAACAATGCAAGAAATGTGTCATCTTGCATGGGGACTATGTGGAAAAGTGATATGTTCAATTGCTCACAGTTCTTTTTTTTTTTTTTGTAACTTCTTTATTCCTTTTTTATAAAACTACAATTGTGCACAACAAATGATGCATTTACATAAAATATTAACATTACAACGCAATAAACGTATTAGAAATAATGACAAAAATTACTTTTCCCCACCCATTTATCCAATCTATATATATAAAATCGGAGGTATGTATGTATGTGCCGCGATCACACAAAAACGGCTTGACCGATTTGAACGAAACTTGGTATGCAGATCCCTCACTACCCGGGATGATATGTTCTGGGGGTCTCGCGGCCCACCTGCACACGTGGGCGGAGCTACAAACAGATAATCGGATTTCACCCATTCATGTCAATGGAAAAAATGTAAAACAGCTGCCAACGCAAAAACGACTTGCCCGATTTGAACGAAACTTGGTATGCAGATCCCTCACTACCTGGGGTGATATGTTCTGGGGGTCTCGCGGCCCATCTGCACACGTGGGCGGAGCTACAAACAGAACTTCAGATTTCACCCATTCATGTCAATGGAAAAAATGTAAAACCTGCCTCCGCAAAACCGGCTTGCCCGATTTGAACGAAACTTGGTATGCGGATCCCTCACTACCCGGGATGATATGTTCTGGGGGTCTCGCGGCCCAACTGCACACGTGGGCGGAGCTACAAACAGAACTTCAGATTTCACCCATTCAAGTTAATGGGAAAAATGTAAAAAGCTGTGGGACCGATTTGAACTAAACTTGGTATGCTGATCCCTCACTACCTGGGGTGATATGTTCTGGGGGTCTCGCGGCCCACCTGCACACGTGGGCGGAGCTACAAACAGAACATCAGATTTCACCCATTCATGTCAATGGAAAAAATGTAAAAAGCTGCCATTCTCACAGTAATTCAAAAACGGCTTGACCGATTTGAACGAAACTTGGTATGCAGATCCCTCACTACCTGGGGTGATATGTTCTGGGGGTCTCGCGGCCCACCTGCACACGTGGGCGGAGCTACAAACAGAACATCAGATTTCACCCATTCATGTCAATGGAAAAAATGGAAAAAGCTGCCATTCTCACAGTAATTCAAAAACGGCTTGACCGATTTGAACGAAACTTGGTATGCAGATCCCTCACTACCTGGGGTGATATGTTCTGGGGGTCTCGCGGCCCACCTGCACACGTGGGCGGAGCTACAAACAGAACATCAGATTTCACCCATTCATGTCAATGGAAAAAATGGAAAAAGCTGCCATTCTCACAGTAATTCAAAAACGGCTTGACCGATTTGAACGAAACTTGGTATGCTGATCCCTCACTACCTGGGGTGATATGTTCTGGGGGTCTCGCGGCCCACAACTCTATGTTGCTTGCTCAATGGTGGGTTCACCCAAGATTTTATATGTTCTTGCTCCTGGAGGTGAAACTAAAAATGTTGTTTATAATCAAATTTTGCGTTAGTTGTATTGTATTCATTTTGTCAAATATTTCACATTATAATTTGAATATATGTGTGTGTGTGTATGTATGTATGTTCCAGCATAACTCTTCAATGCATGGACATATTTCAACCAAACTTGACATACACATTACTTACTATCTGAGGACAAACACTGTGGGGGTGGGAAGGGGGATATGTAAAAATGATTGAAAATGACAGATTTTAGTATCTACCCCATAGTGTTTTCGGGCTCACAGATGAATACTCAGCATAACTCTGAAACGCATGGAGAGATTTCAACCAAACTTGGTACACATATGACTTACTATCTGGGGAAAAATATTGTGCAGGTGGGACGGGGTAAAATACTGTGGGGGTGGGAAGGGGGTGATATGTTAAAATTATCAAAAGCGATAGATATTTATGTCCAACCCATAGTTTTCGGGCTCGCTTAGATAAATACCGACACTCCCGATGCCGTTTAAGTCTAAGTTCAGCCCCATAGAGAGGGACATTCCTTTGGGACATGTGGAGGGAAGGGGGTTGGGACATGGGGGTGGGGCATATGGGACATGTGGGGGGGGGATAACGTGGGGGTGGGACATGTGGGACATAGGGGGGTGGGACATGTAGGGGGTTGGACATTTTGGGATAAATAAATATCCGGGCAACGCCGGGTAATCAGCTAGTTGAATAATAAATCATAAAAAATCCTATATACATCTTCTCCATACCTCCTAATCAGTACCAAACCATACCCCCTTCCCCCTCCCCCCCGGATTTGTATGTTTTCTTCATTTAGACAAATAAGTCAATCCTTACAATATTTAGGGCTCCTTTTACGAAGCTGCGTTAGCGGCTTTATCGCACGTACATTTTTAGCGCGCGCTAGCCCCTGTGCTAGCCGAAAAACTACCGCCTGCTCAAGAGGAGGCTGTAGCGGCTAGCGCGGCCGGCAAATTAGCGCATGCTATTATGCGCATTAAACCGCTAACACGGCTTCGTAAAAGGAGCCCTCAGTTAATGGTTCCCAAACATCCATAAATTTTTTTGTGACTTCCCTTCTGAATGGCCATGAACCTTTCCATTTTAAAGACATAACATAGGGATTCCCACCAGAATAAATAATTGAATCTGTCCCAATTTTTCTAATTTTTTAAGATAAGCTGCATGGCAACCCCCGTCATTATAAACTAAAGTTTGTTATTTTTCATCGAAAGTTGACTCACTCAAAAAATATGATCACATAACAACTGCCTTCTTAGACCCTCACTGGCTACCCATACAAGCACGAATCCAATTCAAATTCCACTGCCTGATATTCAAAGCGTTACACGGCTCTTCCCCCTCCTATCTAAACAACCGCTTAAACCAAATCTCCACCTCAAGACACAGAAGAACCTCGAACCCTTTCGCCTTCCCCCCCACTCAAAGGCACACAACGCAAGAAAATGTTTGACAACCTTCTGGCAACACAAGCAGCAAAAATCAACCATTCCATCTCCAATCTTATGACAATATCAGACAACTTCAAAACATTCCGAAAAGAAATCAAAACCCTGCTTTTCAAAAAATTCATCCAAATATCTTAACCCCTCCTCTTTTACCTCCAGAAGATTCACCTACCTTCAGATAACCTTCCCCCAAATTACCCACCTTAACACCTTCCAATTAAACAAATACCATAAATAGATTGTAACCTACCCTCTCTAACTGCATTCCATATGTATTTTTCATACAGTTCTTCACTGTCAGTTTAATTTCCATCCTATAAATTCACATAGAATTTTTCTTTTTTCAACCATCTTTATTTTCTCTTCTTTATTAATTTCCAGGTACTTTAGTTAGATTGTGAGCTTCGGGACAGTAAGGGAATTTTTTAAGTACCTTCTTACTTCTCATTTATAATCTTAATGTATATTTTCTTCAAACCGCTTAGAACCTAACGGATGTAGCGGTATATAAGAAATAAATTACATTACATTAAATGTATTTTGCTTTTACTTTTTGATTTACCCTCGTATATTTTAGCAAGGAATTTTTTTTTTTTTTTTTTTTCAGTTCATAGAAACTTTGATCTCCCAAGGGATTTCATCACAGCAGAGAACATTTTCTTTCGAATACTAGATGAACCACAGGTCCAAAAAAAAAAAAATTCTTGGAGCCTTGGGTTTTTGACCGGTTCTAGGAGGTTATTTGAGGTGCTGATTCTATGCGTTGGATAGACTGCATCAGCTCTAATTTCATAGATATGGTATCCTTGCTTTATATGCCTTTGGGATAGTAGAGCTAAACATGAACACTGGAAAAAAAAAAGATTGTCCTCCGAGGGAATATATGGTGGCTGGAGGACAAAATGTAATCAATGAACCTTTGGTAGCACGAGATAGAATCATACTGCCACCATTACATATAAAACTAGGCCTGATGAAACAGTTTGTAAAGGCTTTGAATAAAGACGTTTCGTGCATTGAATAAGTGGAGGGCCATAATCAAAAGAAACGTCTAAGTCCAATTTGGACATAGGACGCTAGTCACCCAAAGTCAGTAGCCATAAAAGGTCCATTCTCAAAAAGTATGGTGAAAATATTTTTTTTTTTTCCAAAAATCTCTCTGTTCATCCAGGTGTTTGATTGTCCAGACCGCCAGTATGCTTATCTTTATACCACATTCTTGACCAAATATTTGTTCAAGTCTGAAACATCCAGAACAAGACCTTTTGAATGTTGGAGGGGACAGCAAAGTGTTGGACTCGCCACCTAGACATAGCAAGAGAACAGTGGGGCACCTTTCAGGGCCTTCTGTGAACTTCACAAAAAGGCTGCCACATAAATATCTTACCAGAACTCCCTTATAGGTCATGGTGAGCCCCCCAAAAACCCACTAAGAACATAAGAATTGTCACTGCTGGGTCAGACCAGTGGTCCATCGTGCCCAGCAGTCCACTCCTGCGGCGGCCACTAGGTCAAGGACCTGAGCCCTAACTGAGTCTAGCCTTACCTGCGTACGTTCTGGTCTAGCAGGAACTTGTCTAACTTTGTCTTGAATCCCTGGAGGGTGTTTTCCCCTAAAACAGTCTCCGGAAGAGCGTTCCAGTTTTCCACCACTCTCTGGGTGAAGAAGAACTTCCTTACGTTTGTACGGAATCTATCCCCTTTTAACTTTAGAGAGTGCCCTCTCATTCTCTCTACCTGTCTTTATCTACTAAGTCTATTCCCTTCATTATCTTGAACGTTTCAATCATGTCTCCTCTCAGTCTCCTCTTTACCCTCTATACCCGCTTGTCTACAGTCCCGATAGCCTTTATGGCTTCAGGTGGCACCTATATGACATGAGAGTAGCATTTTGGGGCCCTCACATTTTTTACCATAAATACAGTCATTAGAGTGGCTTATGAGCCTGGGTCTTCCTCTCTATGGTTCACTAGCCCACCTCCCAGACTACTTAAGCCACCTTTTTGCAACTCTACTAGGCTTTCCTATGCCAAATGCTGATGTTCTGGAGGCAGGTATGTACATTTTTATTCTGATTTATATGGTGGTTTCTCAATAACAGACTATGGAATTTTCCTCCAGGAACTTGTCCAAACCTTTCTTAAAACCAGCTGTGCTTTCCGCTCTTACCACAACCTCCGGCAACGCATTCCAGAGCTTAACTATTCTCTGAGTGAAAAAAAATTCCTCCTATTGGTTTTAAAAGTATTTCCTTGTAATTTCATCGAGTGTCCCCTAGTCTTTGTAATTTTTGATTGAGTGAAAAATCGATCCACTTGTACCCGTTCTACTCCACTCAGGATTTTGTAGACTTCAATCATATCTCCCCTCAGCCGTCTTTTTTCCAAGCTGAAGACCCCTAACCGTTTTAGTCTTTCCTCGTACAAGAGGAGTTCCATGCCCTTTACCATCCTGGTCGCTCATTTACAGCTCTGTCTCATGTATTGTAAAATCTATGGGCCAGGTTTGGAAAGTGGTTTTCCTTGAGTCTCTCATGTGTCACTTCACTTCATAAGCTAATTGCTCTCCCCACCCCCTTCTCCCTCCCCTAGTTTGGAATACCATTGAATTGAAAAGGAAAACATAATTTGTTTTATGTAAATCAGATCTTTTGCATTATGCAGTTTTGGTAGCCTCTTTGTGAAATGCTAGAGGACCTTTATCCATTTCCTTTATCCGTTTCCATATTTTATGTAACGCTGTTTTGAACAGGGAGAGGCAACTCCAATATGAGATTATACATTCTTTGAAGGGGTGCTGTATTTCTTCACCGAAAGGGTGGTCGATCATTGGAACGAGCTGCCTCAGCAGGTGATTGAGGCCAGCAGCGTGTTGGATTTCAAGAGGAAATGGGATATTCACGTGGGATCTATAGGGGAGTAGAAGTCAGGGAGTGGGTCATTGGTATGGGCAGACTCGATGGGCTGTGGCCCTTTTCTGCCGTCAATTTCTATGTTTCTATGTTTCTATAGTTCTCAGCCCAACCAAGAAGGAATGACATGGAGACATGAAACTTACATGTTATTCCACATATTCACCACTAAGTTCAACACACTTGCCACATCGTGTCTGAAGTTTCTGTAACTCTTTCTAAAAATACTCTGATGTCTGGTTTCTGTTTCTAATTAATGATCTTTCATCTGTCAATTTGATCCCTTCTTTGTTTGAGGGATGAATCAGGATTGGATTGGATTGGATTGGTCACTGAAATATTGCTCCGCTGCTGCAATCACCTCTGAATCGATGAAGTTACAGGGCAATACTTTTAAAACCAATAGTAGGAAATATTTTTTCACTCAGAAAATAGTTCAGCTCTGGAACGCATAGCCAGAGGTTGTGGTAAGAGCGGATAGATTAGCTGGTTTTAAGAAAGGTTTGGACAATTTCCTGGAGGAAAAGTCCATAGTCTGTTATTGAGAAAGACATCGGGGAAGCCTCTGCTTGTCCAGGATCGGTAGCATAAAACGTTGTTACTCTTTGGGGTTCCAGAATCTTTTGTTACTCTTTGGGATTCCAGAATCTTGATATTCTTTAGGATTCTGAATGGAATGTTGTTACTCCTTGGGTTTTGACCAGGTATTAGGGATCTGGATTGGCAACCGTTAGAACGGGCTACTGGGCTATTCTTATGTTCTTATCACTTAAAAATTGTTGCCCTTTCAAACTCTTTCTAAAGTAGGCTATGCATTGTAATCCCAACTTTGTCAAAATGTCCATCATTTTGTGAGCAGGTACATTGTCTTGCAAAAAAATAACTCCTTTCTGCAGCTCCCCTCCCCTTTTTTCTTTCAATGCCTCCTTTAATCAGCACAGCAAGTTACAGTAGTATTCAGCATTAACTGTCTTGCCCCTTGGAAGATAGTCAGTCATTACAACATCTTCATGATCCCAAAACATTGTGGCCATAAATATTCCTGCTGATTTTTGGATCTTGAATTTCCTCGGCCTTGGAGAACTTGAATGCCGCCATTACATGGACTGTTGGCACCAGCTTGCTGAAAATGCTGCAAAATCAACTTGGAAGTGTCCACTTGATGTCATTTCTCATCGGCATTCAAACATTTGGACCCTCATTTAGCTGACATCTTTGGCATACCCAGCTGCTCATGGACTGTACAGCCAACACGTTTTCTGGATATCTGTAGTGTCTTAGCAATTGTTTTAGCCAATATTTGCCGATCTGCCAAAATCAGGTAATAGGCATGGTAAACAATTTCAGGAGCTACCACCATTTGAAGCATCCCAGACTTTGCTGCATCTTTGGTCTCCAAATCTCCATGTTGAAAGTTTGCATACCACTTCTTCACTGTGGAGTATGATGGGCATTTGTCACTCAATGTTCGCATCATGCATTCATGGATTTCCTTTGGAGTTTTCTTCTGCAGGAATAGGAACTTCATAATGTCTGTCTGTCCTGCTCTCTGATTGTCCCTGTCTATTATGGGAGCTGTCCAGACTTTGGTGCTGAACAGCTGTGAAATTCGTATTTATCTGGCCTTGTGGTTCATTAATGGAGCAATATTAGTGCTTAATAGTTAATATGCAAAACAGAAAGGCTCTGATTCTAGAAAGTTTTCCTAAAGTTAGGCTCCGATATTGGTACTGATTCTATAAAACGTAGGTGCCCATTATACGAGTTCTCAGCCCAACCAAGAAGAGAATGATGTGGAGCCATGAAACTTAGAAGTTATTCCACACTTTTCTTGACACTTTTCATTTCAATGAGGCAAATGCATCTAGTAGATGGCCACAAGTACAGGGAAACCAAGCCATTGTGACATCACCGATGAGGTTGGCTCTTAGGCACTGGTGGAATGAGGCATTATGACATCACAATACGAGGGGCCAATGAACAGTTCTCAGCCCAACCAAGAAGAGAATGATGTGGAGCCATGAAACTTAGAAGTTATTCCACACTTTTCTTGACACTTTTCATGTCATATCACTCAAACGATAAGTGTCAAGAAAAGTGTGGAATAACTTCTAAGTTTCATGGCTCCACATCATTCTTTTGGTTGGGCTAAGAACTTTTCAGCGGCCCCCTAATTACACTTGCTCTCAAGTGAGGCTAAATGTCTTCAACTTGGTTATTCAAGTAAGCACGTACAGTAGATTGGCCTACTTTCCATTTTATGGGCATTCATGAAAACTCTGTCCAAACTCCAGCCCTAACCTTTCTATATGGCTTTTTCATGTCATTGTGCATACTGTTATGACGGTAAGTTTGTTTGTTTTTTAAATGAGCCTCTAAGTGCGATATTCATCGCTTAACTGGCCGTGAGTTCCTACGTAAAGATTGGATGGACTTTTATGTGGTCCTATTTATGTGATTAACCTGGCTGGTTATATCCTTAATATCAGCACTTAACCTGCTATGTACAGACTCCGCCCCCAGAGCGGCAAGTTTGCAGTTTGGCACTAACTGGTTAAGTAGAACCCCAGGGGTTCAATAGTGGATACAGGAGGCTAGGTCATGATGTCAGCAGTTCGATTATATAACCCTGCCTTTTTTGGTTTAAACATGGCATTTGGAGTTGTGGAGTCGTTCAGTGAAGCCTGCTTTCAACTAGCTGACAAGCTGTGAATTGGTTTTCTGTCCCTGATGGTTGTCATCAATATTTAATTTAATTTAATTCTTATATACCGCTAATAACCGTGAGGTTTCCAAGCGGTTTACAAAAATGATGCATTAAAGATACAATAAATAAAAACTACATAAATAAGAGAGGTGCTTGGAAATTCCCTAACTGTCCCAAAGGCTCACAATCTAACTAAAGTACCTGAAGAAACAGTATGAAAAATAAAAATAAAAAGACAGAGGCAGAGATAGAGATAGAAATGAAATATTCCAACAAGTAATGAATAAATAATTTAAAGTTAGAATTAAAATAATAATTAAAGTAAACAAAATAGAGATAAAAATAAGCATAGAGAGAAACAGAAACACACTCCAAAAAAGCATCAAGATCTTTGACTTGTAATTATTAGGATCATTTAACACCAGATCTTAAATGCCTTTCCGGAATACATCATATCCCTATCCCTCTCCATACCCACCTCCATCTCCACCCCAATTCACTTCAACCACCATTCCCATTCTATTCTTTAACTGCCATCAACCCCAGTTCCGATGGCTATCATCTGGGTCCCTTATATATTTATAAGGTATGATTATTATTAGGGTTATGTTTTGTATTTTAATTTTCTTAGTTTATGTATTTATAATAGATTCATAATTATAGGACTATAGCTCCAGAGCCCTCTACCCATATGTCTTGTCTCCTGATAACACTTCCCACTCTGAATATTGACCTGAACCTTTCTCCCTGAACTCCAGTAAAAGGAAATTTTTTTGGGGGGAAAAAAAAGAAGAGATCATGAAACACAAAGAACAGGAAATTCTACATTTCAGTTCTGGATTGAAGCCCTAAAGCTCCTCTTTAGAAAAGGTTATTTGATCGGTAGTATGGCCAGCCTCAAAAGCTTGATTTAAACATGCGATCATTGACTTTGTAGCATTTACTGTCAATAGTTTCTCTTCTCAATACATGTGCCAGTAATGCGGGGACTGGTTGCATCTCTACAGAACCTATTACCTCTAGGCCACCAGTTTGAATCACAGCTAAGGTGACCTTTGCGGAATGAGTTGGCGGTCCCAGTAGGC
Organism: Geotrypetes seraphini; assembly: GCF_902459505.1. Lineage (NCBI taxonomy): Eukaryota > Metazoa > Chordata > Amphibia > Gymnophiona > Dermophiidae > Geotrypetes > Geotrypetes seraphini. The sequence goes on along the minus strand of NC_047084.1, from coordinate 95,441,897 downwards.
GCATTCACGACACGCCTCTTGTCAAAGAGCAGTGAATTCTGCTGCATGCCTCATTCCTGACTTGCAACACAGGCATGCATTATAATATTTCTTTTAAAGCTTTGCAGGTGCACACCCTGCCAGGTTTGCCATCTGGTGAAATGTCAGGATTTGTGACTTTATGGCTCGTGCACTGAATGTTTCTAATCTCTGAGCAGGCTCTTTCAGCACATCAGATGGTAATTTATGGACCTAGGTCTCTTAGAAAAGGAAAGGAAGATATTGAAAAAAACTTTAAACCAGATTTCGTTTGGATAAAATAGTCGAAATGGATTTCTTAAATAAAAAAAATATGCATGAATTTCATGTATCTTGTCAGTGTTAAGGCTCAAATAAAAAAGTACCCTCTCCATCATTATGCATTAAGCTTTTGTACACACATAATTCTGCAGATATGCCATTATTACGTAGAACAAAATCTTTTCCAGAGAAAGGAAAATGGTAAAACCAGAGGGCATAATTTGAAGAGTAATGGAGAGGTGTGTAGGGGATCAGGAGTTTATTGTGGTGAGCAGGAGTGGAAGGCAGCCGTGATATATACACTAAATTGAGAAATTTGAAAGTAATTTGAGCAGGCAGTGGAAGCCAGTGTTCAGCCTGAGAAGGGTAGTAGATGCGTGGAACAGTCTCCCGGAAGAAGTGGTGGAGACAGAGACTGTGTCTGAATTCAAGAAGGCGTGGGATAGGCACATGGGATCTCTTAGAGAGAGAAAGAAATAATGATTACTACAGATGGGCAGACTAGATGGGCCATTTGGCCTTTATCTGCCATCATGTTATTATGTTTCTATAACCATGAAGTTCTATGACATCACAATGCAGGTGTAAAGAGCTTTAGCCTATAGGAAGAGGAGATGCAAATGTTAAGAGCCTTAGCCAATAGGGAAGATTGGATGGGCCATTTGGGCTTTATCTGCCATCATGCTTCTACGATTAAAATGTTGCACATTAAAGAGAAGCTTGACTGTCGTGAATTGAACAAGTTTATGGTTTATTTGTGCTTGATAAACTGCATTTTTCAACATATGGATAAATGCAGTTTACATTTGTTACTATTCAGGCACTCTAACTATTTTTCCCTCTCTGTAGGTGCTTAAGTAAGTAGAGAGGGATCCCAAAATAAAGAGCATTGCAGTAATCTAATTGAGATATTCTAGAGCCAGGATAAATTGATAAAGAAGAGAGAATGCAAGGAAGGAGTACTGCACATTGAACGAAAATGGTGGAGGGAAAAGAAAGAGGCTCAAGTGACAGAGTTGATTTGAGATTTAATTGTAAGTTTGTTCTCAAAGATGACACCTACGATCTTGATGGAATCTTTGTAGAGGAGGGACTGGTTCTCAACAAGAACTGTGCTATAGAGCGTGTTAGTTAATGAATCAAGAAAGAGAGACAAGAGTGTGCAAATTAAAAGAGGAACAGGTTGAGAAGAGGGGGTGGGGGATGAGAAGAGGGGGAAGCGGAGAAAGAAGAGGAGGGGGAGACAACAGACAAAAGTGAACGATGGAGGGAGACGGTCTTTTGCTTCCAAGCAAGTGCAAGAGAGTTCAAAGAGAGGCGTGAGGGATCATAGAGAACTACTACTACTATTTATTATTTCTAAAGCGCTGAAAGGTGTACGCAGCGTTGTACATTTCAACATACAGACGGTCCCTGCTCAGAAGAGCTTACAATCTAATTTGACAGTGGATGAGGGTGAGATGGTATGAAAGATCAGAAAGCGAGCTTGCGGGCGGTTTAAAGTGGATGAGATATTTTAACAAGGAATTCCCACTTGGAATTCCTTGTTAAAAGTGGGGAGGGGGGGAGTGTTCTCACCTTTCAGGAGTGCAAAGCCAAATTAAAATGCCAAAAGCGTGAGTCTCAGCGCTTGACTCCTTGAATAGACTCATTTTGGCATGCACCTTTACAAAATCTGGCGCCAACACACTACATTGCAACATCCCAGCTTATAAGAGCAAGTAGCACTACTTACAAGTGTAAACCCTCACAAAATGCTGCTCTGTTTTTAAATGTTTTTCTTTGTAATGTGGCTTCTTCAGCTATACATGCTGTTCTTGTGTTACTAGTGCTACTAAGCATTTCTATAGTGCTACTAAGCGGTACACTAACATGGAAGAGACAGTCCGTGCACGAAAGAGCTTGCAATCCAGTTATGACAGACAAACTGGACAAAACGTTGCATCTATACACAGTGGCATAGTGAGTGTAAGAGGCACCCTGGGTGGTGGTGCTCTTCCCCCCCCCCCCCCCGCATCCTCCTTTCCGCTTCCCCCCTCCCTCTGCTGCTCACCTGCCAGTCAATCCACCCACCACCCCTGTACCTCTAAATCTTCACCTGCATGGGCAGCTTCTCCGGCCTACTGCTCGCGCTGGCGTTCCCTCTAACGTCACTTCCGCAACCCGGAAGTAATTTCAGAGGGACCCAGGCCGGTGCGAGCAGCTGGTCAGAATAGTTGCTTGCGCTGGCGAAGATTTTTAAGGAGGTACGTGGGGGTCGGGGAAGGGAGAGCGCAAGCGTGGCGTGGGGTCAGTGAGGTGCCGGTGCCCCCCCACCAAGACGGCACCTGAGGCGGTCTGCCCCTCCCCCCCCCCTTTTACTATGCCACTGTCTATACGCAATGCTCAGATGGGGAATTGCAGAGGGAGTGATAAGACAGATATGGGTGTTTAGCAGTTGGGTTGGACGTAGGAATTAAAATTAGCATCAAAGAAGTAGGCTTTGAGCATGCATTTGAATACTGCTGGAAACAGAGCTCGATGTACTGAGGCAGGCAGTTTGTTCCAGGCGTACGGTGCAGCAAGATAGAAGGGGCGGAGTCTGGAGTTGGCCGTAGAGGAGAATGTTACAGATAAGTGGGACTGACCCGATGAGAGGAGTTCCCGGGGAGGAATATAGGAAGAGAGGTTGGCAAATACAGATGCATTTTGGTTGTGCTATGCATATTTTATAAAAAGTTCCATCTTCAGTGAGCCTTTTATAAATACTAGAGATTTGGTTTTTTTGTTGTTTTTTAATGTACACTTCTCCCTCTGAATCCGCGGTTTCAGTATCCGTGGATTCGGTTATTCGCGATTTATTTTTTTTTTTGCAAAAAAAACTATTTTCATTTTTTGCCTATTTTTAAGCCGTCTTGGAACCTTACCTGGTGGTCTAGCGGTGAAGCGGGGCAGGAGCAATCTTCCTATGCTCCTGCCCCGTGCGGAGCCGTCATCAGAATGGCTGCCATGAGTTCCCGTTGTAGTCTCGAGGCACGGGGCAGCAGCCATTCTGATGACGGCTCTGCACAGGGCAGGAGCAAAGTTAGATTGCTCCTGGCCCGCTTCACCGCTAGACCACCAAGTAAGGTTCCGGGGATGCAGGAGGGAAGCGGGGGTGAGTCAGAGCCGGCCGAGAAGATATTCGCGATTTTTCACACTTCGCGGTCCAGTTCTGCACCTAACCCCCGCAAATACCGAGGGAGAAGTATATGTTTTCTGACCTATATAGGGTTACCATAAGGCTCCAGAAAAAGGAGGACGGATTGAGACATCCAGGTTTTACTTCTACTGAAAGCAATGGAAGTAAGGAGGAGAGATTTTACTATTTTTACTATTTTTTGTGACAGTAAAACCCAGATGTCTCATTCTGTCCTCCTGACTTCCATTGCTTTCAGTAGAAGTAAAACCTGGATGTCTCAATCCATCCTCCTTTTTCCGGAGCCATATGGTAACCCTGGCTAGATAGTTAGCCTCTTACTTTTCCAAGGGCCAGGGCAGTATCAAGTTTTTAAATCATAAAATAAGGAGCAATTTAAAAGTTTGTTGTCGTGTTTGAAGTCTGGATTTCGAAGTGAGCTCTTTTACATTTTGAAAGGTCAACGCATTTATGGTGCAATAAATTCACAAGTGATGACCTTTTCTTTTTACAGTTTTCAATAAGGACAGCATGATTTAGTTTTCTCAGCAACAGAGGTGGGCGAGCGACTTGTTGAAAATCATATATATTGAAGCCAATCAGCCATAACTTGAATTCTTCAAAAGTCTCTGGTGTTTGAGGCCCTGTTTATTTAATCCCCCCAAATAGTTTATAGGTTCATTGTACTTGAAAAGAGAATACTGTATATACTCGAATATAAACCTAGATTTTTGGGCAAAAAAAGGCCCAAAAATGAGGGTCTCGGTTTATATTCAAGTCTTACTACTTAGCATTTCTATAGTGTAAAATTATAATCTAATTAAGACAGACAAACAACAAATAGGGGTTAGGGAAATTCTCATATAGGGAATGATAAACAGAATTGGACCCATCTCAGGCTTCTCTCCAGGCCTACCTTAAACATTGCTGGTCCAGTGGTGAGCCAGGGAAAGAACAATCCTCCTATGCTCCTGCCCCGTGCAGTCTTCACTACTCAAAATGGCTGCCATAAGTTCCAACAGTAACCTTGTGAGACTACCGTGAGTTCGGTTTATAGTCGAGTCAACCTTTTTTCCTTCTTTTTAGGGGGGAAAAAAGCTTACCTCGGTTTATATTCAGATAGGTTTATATTCGAATATATACGGTACATCTGGAAAATGAAAATTCTGAAGTGGAATTTAAGCAAAAGATGTATAGCAGGGAAACATCTAGAGAAGTGAATTGTAGAGCAATTAGGTGGAAAAACTGGATTTGTAGATTTAGAGGGAAGGTTACTAAGCTATGTTATAATGTGTCATTATACCACAGCAAACTTTATAGTGCCATTTACTAACCTGTGGTACTGTAGGTTAGTAACTGGAGGTTCAATTTCTTTTTGCATAGTTGCAGTTAGGAGCCTTATACATTTCTGACCCTAGAGGAAAGGAGGGACGGGGGCAGATATGATTCAGACGCAGGTATTGACGTAGAACAAAGTCTTTTCCAGAGAAAGGAAAATGGTAAAACCAGAGGACATAATTTGAGGTTGAGGGGTGGTAGATTCAGGGGCAATGTTAGGAAATTCTACTTTACAGAGAGGGTGGTGGATGCCTGGAATGTGCTCCCGAGAGAGGTGGTGGAGAGGAAAATGGTGACTGAGTTCAAAGAAGTGTGGGATGAACACAGAGGATCTAGAATCAGAAAATAATAGTAAATATTGAACTAAGGCCAGTACTGGGCAGACTTGCACGGTCTGTGTCTGTATATGGCTGTTTGGGGGAGGATGGGCTGGGGAGGTCCTCAATGGCTGGGAGGGTGTAGATGGACTGGAGTGAGCTTCGACGGAGACTTTAGCAGTTGGAACCTAAGAACAGTACCGGGGAGAGCTTTAGATTCTTGCCCAGAAATAGCTAAAAAGAAAAAAAAAAATTTAAAAAATTTAAATTGAATCAAGTTGGGCAGACTGGATGGACCATTTGGGTCTTTATCTGCCGTCATCTACTATGTTACTATAGCAATGCAAAGACAATGGACTGATTGTCCATTGTCTTTGCATACCCCCCTCCCCCCACACACATACAATTCCAGTCCTCCTGCTCACAAAACACCCAACCCATCAAGCCCCTTACCCCCCGGGAAAAACATCTGGCCGCCCCTGCCTCAATGGTGTCAATGTTCAGACTGGTAGTCAGAATCACCTAGTGGTAGTCTCGTGATACTAGGAGTCAGTTTGGTCCCCACTAGCCATCAGAAAGACTGTCCCCTCCCCAGTAACATAGTAAATGATGAATAATATGACCCATCTAGTCTGCCTAGTAAGTGCTAGGATATGTGGAATGGGTGGTTCATGGATCAACATAAGAATTGCCGCTGCTGGGTCAGACCAGTGATCCATCTTGCCCAGCGGTCCACTCACGCGGCGGCCCTTAGGTCAAAGACCAGTGCTCTAAATGAGTCCAGCCTTACTTGCGTACGTTCCAGTTTAGCAGGAACTTGTCCAACTTTGTCTTGAATCCCTGGAGGATGTTTTCCCCTATAACAGCCTCTGGAAGAGCGTTCCAGTGTTCTACCACTCTCTGGGTGAAGAAGAACTTCCTTACGTTTGTACAGAATCTATCCCCGTTCAGCTTTAAGGTGTGGAGGAGTTTGATTAATTAATTGCCGTCAAGTGAAAGCCGACTCCCAGTGACTACTCCCAGAGGCTTTTTTAATGGAGAATTCATTGATGCTGTGATTGTGTCAATCCGTCTTGTTGCCGGTCTTCCATGCCCTCTTTTTCCTTCAACCTTTCCTATAATAATTGCTCGTTCTAGGGACTTTGTCCATCACCTAATATGATCGAAATACGATAGTTTCAGACTAGTTTTATTTAGTCAAGGATCCATCCGTTCGCTTTCTTGGCTGTCCATGGTATTCATAACTTTCGTCTCCGGCATCACGACCCAAATGCCTCCATGCTGCTCTTTCTGCTCTGCTTCTTCATAGTCAAACTCTTTTGTGTAAAGACGCTTTTGAAACCTAAGGGCTCCTTTTACTAAGCTGCGCTAGCGGTTTTAGCGCACACTTAGGGCGCGCTACACTGCCCCGCGCGCTACATGCTAATGCCTCCATAGAGCTGGCGTTAGTATTTTCCACGTGGCGCGGGGGTTAGCGTGAGCTAAAAACGCTAGCGCAGCTTAGTAAAAGGAGCCCTAAGTCAAGATATTTTTTTTTTCAGATTTTTCTCTTTTTATCGCTTTATCCCTCCCTCTTGGTTTGTTCCTTTCCCAAACCCCGTTATTTTTTTCCCCTCAATATAATGTATCCCTTTTACCGACTCCCCTTTGTATCCAGTGTAGTCTTTTCAATGTTTTTGTGGTTTTTTTAAAAAAACATTTTTATTATTTTATTAAATTACAATAGTGTAATACATTTAATTGAAAGTAGTAAAACATTACAAATAGTACACTATTTCAAACTAATATTATAGAATTATAACTATACCCAACCCCCTTCCATCAATTATTAATATTGACAATACTAAACATCTTTAATATGAAAATTTGATATCCATTTTTCGGTACCTTTCCCTCCCCTCCCCCATCCCATCCCAGATGTATAATGAAAAAACTCAATGTTTTTAACATTTTGTGTTTGTTTAATAATAATAATAATAAAAAAAAAATTTATATCTCGCAATACCTTACAGTTCAGAGCGGTTAGCATCAAGAGGGTCTGCAAAAAAAAACGCAGCGAAGATACATACATTTCAGCCACCTATCTTGGTGTGATTCACGGCTATAAATCGCCTAACACCACTTCGGGCGTTGGCCACGCTTACTTTGGTGTTAAGCGATCTAAAGCGACAACCTAGCGGCGATTCCAGTGGCCATTTTAGCCGCCTTTTATTTAGACATCGGTAGGCGCTTCAACCCTGCCATTTCTGACCATTGGCCTATCGACGCCTAAATTTATGCACTGGTTATAGAATCAGGGCCTAAGTTTGTATATAATATTCTGCCTTGGAGACATGTAAATTTGCTGGCTTGGGAGTGCATTTTTATTTTTTTTTTTTGTCAATGCACATTCGCATCTTTGTCATCTTTATAAAATGAACTTTAAATAGGCACCAGTTTCACAGTTTTTTAGACCCCCCTGCAATAAAAGTATCCCAGTTATTTTTCTTTTAACTGATAGAAAGGGATTTCTGTCTCAGTTCTGAGCACTGAGTTGCCAGCTTGGATTAAAGTCTCTTTCTGCTGGAGGTAGTGTTACACAGTGGTTCATAAATCATGCTATCAAAAGCACACCGATGGAGAGCAGAGCATGCACCAGTATGCAGCTAGCTAGTAATGGATAACCTCATGCTGCAGTACCATCCCGCACTGACCTCCTCAGGGCAGTTGATGCGGCCTGGTGGGCCTAAGTACCGTATTTCCCTTTAAACAAGCCTGGAGGTCGAATTAGATGCCCGGGAATGGTCGCTGCAGACCTAGAAGGAGCTCAAATTACAGCACTGTGCTGGCCTGGCCGGGGTGATGTTTGGCTCTTTCTGTGCTGAAATGAAAACCAGCTGGCTGACTCACTTGCCCTGTTTAGACTGGTTAGAGAAATGCCTGATGTTATGCAAGCCAGGACTCCTATCCCTTTCTCCCTCTTCTGAAGCCTTCCACATTTTTTGGTTTTAATCACATCAGATGTGTCTGGAAGAATTCCAGGTGTTTTTCTTTCTCGGATTGCAAGAATTCTGTTTAACCCGTTAATACTGGGTCAGCATGCTACCAGCTTGTCATTATTTTAAAAAAAGGCTTTTGTTTTACATGAGAGACCAGATATTGCTGGAGCTTGCAAATAACTCAGTGTTACAACCTACATATCTGAGCATCTAGTACGAATGAGAACTGCCAAGCATTTCTTTGGGTTATACACTTCCCCCTCCCCATTCGCGGTTTCGGCAATCGCGATTTCACATATTCGTGATTTTTTGGGGAGGGGGAAAAAGAAAAAAAACATCGTTAAGTCTTACCCCCCCCCCCCCGGCATCCCAGCCTTACCTGATGGTCGAGCGGGCTTTCGGGGCAGGAGCGATCTTCCTACACTCCTGCCCCGTGCAGATCGCCATTAGGAAATAGCTGTAGGGAGTTCCCGTCGAAGTCTCTGTCCTTAACTATGCCTAATTGCTGGTAATGCCTCGGTGTAGATGCCTATATTGAAATTTGTGGCCGGGTGTGGGCTTGATAGTGTGGGTCAAGCTGCTATGCCCAGCACATACACCTGACCAAGCATATAGTTGGAGTTGGTGGAGAGTGAGGCACTATGAAAAATGAGGTTCACCAGTCCTAGACATTTCACTTGGAACAAAAACTTTATTCTTTCCAAAGGCTGTTCTCAAACTGGTTCTAATGCAGCAATCCAAGGTTTGGGTTCTACCCTTCTAGATAGGTTCCACTATTTGCTGCCACAGCTCAAACATTAATCCAGTGCATGAAAGAGAAAAAAAAAATGCTCCAAACAAAAAAAAAAAAATAATAATTCCTTTACTTTTATGTTGCTTAAATATTCCATCATCCATCTGAGGATCTGGGCTTGGCTTGTTACCAGGAGTCCAAATTATCTCCTCCTTCAGAAAAGGCAAATAACCCTTTTAAACTATTGCCTTTCTGGAATTCATACAGTTCATTGCCCAACCCACAAGCTCTAGTCATGGGCAACTTCAGCAAGTCCAGGCAAAAAGAAAAACCTCTGTATGCAACCGCTTTCAATCTCTTCCTAAACTTTTATCATTCATTAATTCCATCAGTCTTTTGTAGAAAGGCCTGAACACCACTGAGCCTGCACTGGGTCAGTACTCAGTGATTTGGGATCAAACCACCCAAAAGATTAGCTGTTATAATCCCACCCCAAAAAATCCCATTCAGGCTTTTAAAGTTTCAGAGCCAAGCATTATATCATTATCACAGAAACGCCTCTTTTTTGGTGCTTTAATTCCTGTTAAGTATTTTCCTTTATCCCTGAAACACAGTCATAATATTGCAGGGCTATTCTTCAAAGCAGTATCTTCTGAATCTTCACCTACTTTGAGTTTTGTGTCTCCAAAGCACACAGTCTTAGCATACTTTCTTCAGAAACAAACTCAGAAGGGCTTTCCTCATAGTCCATTGCCTCTTCTCTATTAAATGTTATCGTCCTATCAGAATGCAATGACATTACCTCCTCCTGAAACTCTAGGTCAGGATACTCTCCCTTGCATGCTGGACTGTGTTTCAAAAACTAGTGCGGCTTATCTTCTTGGTCTGGCTTCTACTGTGTGTATCTGCTCTGCTCTCTTACACACACCCTTTGCTTCTTCACAGTGGGACATTTAAGGCTCCCCTCAGGTGTGTATTGCTTCCTAATTGGCTGAACCTTCTGACCCAGTTTTCTGCCTTGCATACTGTGGGGTTTTAACTGGACCATGTTTTATCTTTTCTTTCTTAGAATAACTCCCTGTACTGACTTTCTTTGGCAACTGATTGGAAAAAGCTAAATAGGTCTCTGATGGTGTATGCTCTTTGCCAATGTGTGCCCCTGTCCTGTTCCTGTCTGGGCTTTAGAATGGGCATATCAGAAATCTGGGTTGGCATGGCTTTTGTTCTGTAAGTATTCTGGCTTCCTGGGCTTCTACGGGAGCTCACAGGGGCTTCCCTGTGACATGTTGTAGGCACCTTCTAGGGTAGGCGCCTATTGGTAAATTTTATTTTTGATAATTTTAAATTGGTTTTTAATGGCACATTCAAGTACTGCGCCATTTAAGCTAATTGAAAAAAAAAATTAAGGTAGGTGCCTAGATTGGCTAAGTGTACCAATCTAGGTGCCTACTGGTAGGTGTCTTTTATAGAATCAGGGTCTATGTGTATAAATTTAGGTGCAGGATCCACCTAAATTTTATTTGCAGGTCTAGAAGGGAGGTGCGGAAGTAGAAAGGTCATAGGTGAATCGGGATTTATGTGCGGTTATAGAATAATGGAGATCCATTTCTAATTTAGGTGCAAGGACTTCCACCACATATTAGATGGGGCCGCTTGTAAGTACTATAAGCGGCATCTAACGTTGAGTGCTGTCTGTAGAATATCTCTCAGTGCTGTTTTTCGACACCATTTATAGAATTGACTCCTAGACGCTATTTTAGAAAATGTGCACCTTAGTCAGCATGTTACAATCGGTCACCACCATATCTGGATAATTATTTAATACCCTACTCATCAGTACGTACACTTCACTCTTTACAGCAAAACCTCTTAGTGATTCCATCGATTTGGCAAATAGTATATTCATCCACTAGAGCAGGGGTAGGCAATTCCAGTCCTCGAGAGCCGGAGCCAGGTCAGGTTTTCAGGACAGCCACAATACATATGCATGAGATAGATTTGCACCTCAAGGAGGCAGTGCGTGCAAATCCATCTCATACAGATTCATAGTGGAGATCCTGAAAACCTGACCTGGATCCGGCTCTCGAGGACCGGAATTGCCTACCCCTGCCCTAGAGATCATTCATTTGCAGTCATTGGTCCTGAACTCTGGAACGTCCTTCCAAATTACATTTGAACTAGAGGTCTGCATGGGAACGGGGATCGTGGGAATCCTGCTGGTCCCGCGGGGGTCCCCCCCTAACCCATGGGACTCCCACGGGGACCCCCCTCTGGCTCACAGGACTCCCACGGGGACCCCCCTATAGCCAACGGGACTCCCACGGGGATGGAAGGCTTTGGAAGCAGGTTCATCCATATAATATAATGGATACGTCAGCCTTAGTAAAAGAGGGGGTTTATAAGTTAATTACCTGAACAGAAAACAAAAAAAGGATTCCACCAAAGAGATTCCACAAGGAAAACAGCAGCGCAAACACAAAAGAAACTGTGGAATTGATGATCCTGTCAGAAGTAATTGCTGCTTTTTATGGGAACGGGAGGGGATGGAGGTAATTCCTTGCGGGGATGGGTGGGAACGGAGAGGATCCTGGCGGGGACGGGTAGGGATGGGTGGGATTTTTGTCCCCGCGCAACTCTCTAATTCGAACCAGAACACAAATCTACAACACCGCAACCAGACATAGGAAAACTCACACCCCATTCTCATACCCCCCAATTAAGGAGGTCAAACGGAAAAAAACTATATGATGGCCTCCTGGCCACTCAAGCAGCCAAACTAGACAACCAAATCGCCAATCTACTGACGGCATCCCTCGACTACAAGACTTTTAGAAAAGAAATAAAGACCATACTCTTCAAGAAAACTCTGAAAAAAGAAATAATACTGCAAGTCTCAAACTCCACCTCTCACTAAAGCCAACTACCCCAAACAAATAACCTTACCAATTTCTTACTCTTTTTTGAAAATGATCCATTTTTTTTTTTTTTTTTTGTAAGTTCTTGTTGTAATACATCTTGGATAATTCTTTTGTAATCCGCCTTGAACTGCAAGGTAATGGCGGAATAGAAATCCCTAATGTAATGTTTTAAAACCTTTCTGTTTACAGATGCATTTGACCAATGATTTGCAAAATGAAATAAGAGGCCTATCGTAGACCAGTCTGAAACAAGAAGCGCAAAATCAGTTCTTAACCTTTAACTTTTTTACTTTCTTACTTTTATTATTGACTAGCTGATTTCCCGGCGTTGCCCGGATCTTTGTTTATCCCAATCTTCCAGTATCGATAGACTTGTGTTCAGTGATTACACCTGGAACTTGGACTTAAAACGGTATTGGGAGTGTCAGTATTCATCTCAGCGAGCCCGAAAAGTATGGATTAGACACTAATATCTACTATCACCCCCTTCCCACCCCCACAGCATTTTTCTAAGTGATATGTATATCAAGTTTGGTTGAAATCTCTCCATGTGTTTCAGAGTTATGCTAATCATTCAGCTAGGCGAGCCTGAAAACACTATGGGGTAGACACTAAAATCTGTTGTTTTCGATAATTTTTACATCATCTCCTTCCCACCCCCACAGTATTTTCCCCCACATAGTAAGTGATATGTATACCAAGTTTGGTTGAAATCTGTCCATGTGTTTATGGATTAGACACTAATATCTGTCGTTTGATTTTCCCCCCTTCCACGTCACCCCTTCCCACCCCCACAGCATTTTCCCCCAGATATGTGTACCAAGTTTGTTAAAATCTGTCCATGCGTTTATGAATTAGACACTAATATCTGTCGTTATTGATGTCACCCCCCTTCCCATCCCCCTTCCCCTCCACCCACAGTCACCCCCTTCCCATCCCCTTCCCCTCCACCCACAGTCATCCCCTTCCCTCCTACACAGTATTTGTCCCCAGATCATCATATGTGTACCAAGTTTGGTTGAAACCTGTTCATTCGTTTCAGAGTTATGCTGAGTATTCATCTCTGCGAGCCCGAAAACTATGGGGTAGACACTAAAATCTGTTGTTTTCAATCATTTTTACATGTCACCCCCCTTCCCACCCCCACAGTGTTTGTTCCCAGATAGTAAGTGATATGTATACCAAGTTTGGTTGAAACCTGTCCATGCGTTTCAGAGTTATGCTAGAGCATACATGCACACCTCTGATTTTATATAGAGAGATTTTGGCTCCTGTTAAATTGGGTTATACATTTTCATGTTTCATTGGGGTTTAAGATATTTATATTTTGTTTTTTTTATGTCTGCAATGTCGAAAGCCTTTTAATGTATCATATTATTTATTGCAAATTATAGGGAGATATCGCAGGTTTTTGGATTTGTGAACTGTTACCTATATTGAGTACCTTTCATGAAACCATATAGCAAGTTTCAAGTTTCTTAAAAGATTTTTTAAACCGCTTATTCAGGTTTCTAAGCGGTTTACAATATAAAATTACATAAAAACACGTAAAAACATGGGATGCTAAATAACATCAAAATCTAAGTATAAACTCTGATAAAATGTACGGACCTACTTCAAACAATAGGGTAGTGGGGATGAACTATAATTATTATAGAAAAGGTGTAAGATAAAAGGGAAGAAACAATGGAAATGGGAAGGTAACAGTTTTATTTAGTTTTGTCCTTAAAAGGACAGTTGTTATCCAAAGGCGTCTTGGAATAAGAATGTTTTTAACTGCACTTTAAATTGTTTTAAATCGGACTCACTACGTAAGTGCTTAGGTAGTGAATTCCACAAAGTAGGGGCGGTAACAGCAAAGTTATTAGAGCGCAACGTATTAATTGATTTCAATGAAGGAATAATTAGGAGATTCTGAGATATTGACCGGAGAGATTTTAATGAGTTTTAAGGAATTAGAAGCCTGTTGATGAAATCTGGTTGATTGTTTGATTTTGTATTGAATGTTAGAAGTAAGATTTTATAACTGATTCTATGTTCAACTGGAAGCCAATGCGCCTTAATCAAAAGGGGTGAGACGTGATCGTAATTTTTTGCGCCACAAATGATCTTGACAGCTGTAAATGTATCGATGTTTTATTTTAAATACGAGTTTATCCCCCTCTTTTACAAAGCTGCGCTAAATATTAGCGCGCGCTAAACGCCAATGCGTGCATGTTATTCTAATGCGCGCATGTTATCCTAAGGACGCGCTAGCGGTGAGCGCACGCGTTGATTTAGTGCACGCTAAATCCACGCTAAAACGCTTAGCGCACCTTTGTAAAATGTTGAGAAAGCACGCCCATCGCGAAATTCGAGTCGAAGGGAGGACTTGCGTTTCCCGGCTTCCAGGAGCTTTTTAAGATTTTGCACGAGCACTTTATAAAACTGTGCCGCCTGTTTCGTGGCCGTCCGTTATGAAATTACCACCAGAAAAGATAAGTTCATAGAGATACTATTCATGTAAATTGGATTATCAGAAAATAAGGTGGTACAGACATAAATGGTGCTATGATGGTCTGATGGCAGCCGGTGTTTTGTTTTATGCAATTAAACACTGTTGGTTGTGGGTCTGAGCACTATTTAAAAATATTTATGAATATTATAAAATCTATAATATTGTGATATAAAGGTAGTTATTTATGGTATTATCACAATTATATAACACTAGTGTTCCCTAAGCGTAGTAGAAACATAGAAATAGACGGCAGATAAGGGCCACGGCCCATCTAGTCTGCCCACCCCAATGACCCTCCCCTACCTTTCTCTGTGAATAGATCCCCCGTGTCTATCCCATTTGGCCTTAAAATCAGTCACGCTGCTGGCCTCAATCACCTGAAGTGGAAGACCATTCCAGTGATCAACCACCCTTTCAGTGAAAAAGAATTTCCTGGTGTCCCCGTGCAGTTTCCCGCCTCTGATTTTCCACGGATGCCCCCTTGTTGCCGCAGGACCCTTGAAGGATATTTTATTTGGATCACATGTTCATGTTTGTATAGGTGTTTTTACCTGTTTGTATATTTAGTACTTTAGTTAGATTGTGAGCCTTCGGGACAGTAAGGGAATTTTTCAAGTACCTTTCTTATTTCTAATCTTAATGTATATTTTCTGTAAACTGCTTAGAACCTAACGGATGTAGCGGTATATAAGAAATAAATTACATTACATTACATTTATAGACTCCCGAAGAAGGCACTTAGGGCTCCTTTTACTGAGGTGCGTTAGGGCTTTAATGCGAGGAATAGCATACGCCACATTGCCTTGCGTGCTAGACCTTAACACCAGCATTGAGCTGGCATTAGTTCTAGAAGTGTAGCGTGCGGTAATTTCCTACGTGCGCTAAAAACGCTGAAACACAGGCCATGTTGAGTCAGTTGTCTCAATAATAAGTCCTGGTTGAGGCATCTACATAAGAACATAAGCAGTGCCTCTGCTGGATCAGACCAGAGGCCCATCATGCCCAGCAGTCCGCTCACACAGCGGCCCATCAGGTCCAGAAACCTGTATTTATCCCTCTATCTATACCCTTCTATCCCCCTTTTCCTTCAGAAAATTGTCCAAACCCTTCTTGAACTCCAATACTGTACCTTGTCCTATCATGCCCTCTGGAAGCGCATTCCAGGTGTCCACCACCCGTTGGGTGAAGAAGAACTTCCTGGCATTGGTTCTAAATCTGTCCCCTCTTAACTTTTCCGAATGCCCTCTCGTTCTTGTAGTTTTCAAAAGCTTGAAGAATCTGTCCCTCTCTACTCTCTCTGTGCCCTTCATGATCTTGTAAGTCTCTATTATGTCCCCTCTAAGTCTCCGCTTTTCCAGTGAAAAGAGCCCCAGTTTCTCCAATCTTTCTCTCTCTATTTCTGTCTCCCTTTCTGTCTCTCTTTCTTTCTTTCTCTCTCTCTATATCTCTGTCTCTCTCCCTTTTTCTTTCTTTCTTTCTTTCTATCTCTCTCTTTCTTTCTTTCTATCTCTCTCCACTTTCTCTATGCCCTTCATGATCTTGTAAGTCTCTATCATATCCCCTCTAAGTCTCCGCTAAAAGAGCCCCAGTTTCTCCAATCTTTCAGCATATCTCTTCCATCTCTGGTTCTGTTGGTATTTTATTTATTATTTATTTAAAAGATTTTTAATCCGCCTTTATCTAAGGTGGCTTACAAATTTCCATACATAATAAAATAGGCAAAAAGACATACATCAGTTAGAGGAAAATACAAATGGCTCCTTATACTAAGGTGCGCAAGCGTTTTTAGCGCACGCAGGATATTACTGCGTGCTACGCGGCTAGAACTAATGCCAGCCCAATGCTGGCGTTAGCATCTAGCGTGCGCGGCAATGTAGCGTGCGCTATTCTGCGGGTTAATGCCCTAACGCAGCTTCGTAAAAGGAGCCCAAAGTTACAATATTCTATCTGCATAGCCTCAACATAAGAATTAGGGCTCCTTTTACGTAGGCGCGTTAGCGGTTTGACGCACGTGCTAAACTTCCAGCCACGCTAGCCGCTACTGCCTCCTCTTGAGCGGGCGGTAGTTTTTCAGCTTGCGCAGGGGTTAGCGCGTGCCGAAAAGTCGCACGCGATGAAGCCTTTCGTTCGGATGCAGTTAAGTACCATCATTCTTCAATTTAATAAACCATTTTTCGGTAAAGACATCACTCGTCTTATATATTCACTAAAAAAAGGTTTGAACAAAGAGATGGGTTTTAAGCAACTTCCTAAATTGCAAGAGGTTTCTACAAAGACGTAACGTCCCTGACAAGACATTGCACATCAGTGGGCCGGATAAAGAGAAACAAGAGCTCTTCGTTCGTACATATATCGGACATTATTCTCTCTCTTTGTGTCCAGCAACAGATGATTCTCAGCTCTCAACTTCCACGGTGGAATGTACAACATCAAACATTTTTCCAAATAATATGGTAGAAAATCATAAACACCCTGATGTATGCGTTTCAAAACTTTGAATTTAATGCGAAATGCTGTGGGCAACCGATGCAATTTTTTCAGAATAGGAGTGATATGCTCGTGTCGGGCTGCTCCCATAAGCAGTCGTGCGGCCGAGTTTGTGTATCATTTGTAACGCTTTAATACGCGTCTGTGGTCAACCCAGGTCGGTCTGTAAGGACATTAGGACAAAATAATGATCTTATTTATTGTAATTCGCTTAGAAAAATTTTTAATTAAGCGATTAAATCAAAAAATAAATAAAACTTGAAACTTGTGTATTAATTCATGACAGAATGAACAGAGGAAATGGCTTCTTTTAATTATACGAGGGCCATTTCATAAATAATGCACACTGTTTAAAAAAAAAATTTATATGTTTTATTTTTTTTTCAAGTATTTCTTTACAGTCATTCAATATAGTCTTCCTGCTTTGCAGTGACCGAGTCCCCCAACGTCCGAGAATCTTCATTATTCCAATCCAAGACACCGTTTTTGTTCAGTTGCCGAATAGCTGGGGTAACAGCGGAAGAAAGGTTTCAGGTTTATTTAAAATTTGATATACCGCTTTATCAAAATTCAAAGTGGTTTTACATAGTATATATAAAAAACAAGCAATTATAAAAATATACATTAAAAACAAATTTCATTAAAATAACATTAACAGACTGATACATTGACAAAAAATGACATACTGGTACAATGACAAAAAATGACATACTGGTACAAAAGGTGACCGGGCAGAAATACAAAATTTAAATAGGAAAGGCTGGGAAGAGGGTAAAATGATGCAAAATGATGTCCACGCATAGGTTGTTTCAACTTTGGAAAAGGTCGAAGTCTGGTGGACTCATGTCTGGACTGTAGGGAGCATGAGGTAACACCTCCCAGCCGTATTCGCTTAGTTTTTCAATGATGACATTCCCTATGTGCGGGCGAGCATTGCCGTGAAGAATGAGTGGTCCAGCCAAGAGCAACTGAGGTCGGGGGTGTCAGGTCAAAAGTGCGCCGAGACAAAAGCGTGCGCAGACAATTGAGCGCAGCGCGGAGGTGCACGCCGCAGAAAATTACTCTTTTTACGGCTCCGACGGGGGGGGGGCGTGGGGGGAACCCCCCCCACTTTACTTAATAGAGATCGCGCCGCGTTATGGGGGCATTGTGGGGGGTTGTAACCCCCACATTTTACTGAAAACTTCACTTTTTCCCTGTTTTTAGGGAAAAAGTTAAGTTTACAGTAAAATGTGGAGGGTTACAACCACCCACAATGCCGGCGTGATCTCTATTCAGTAAACTGGGGAGGCTCCCCAACAAAACCCCCCGCCGGAGCCCCTAAAAATTGTAATTTTCTTCGGCGCGCGCCTCCATCAGTTGTCGGCGCGCGCCTTTGTCTTTCGCCGAGTTGTCTATGAACCGAGGTCGGGTTTTGTGTATTTTTCTGCTCATGTTTTGCAAAAAATCACAATAATACACTGCTGTGGCACATCTTCCACATGGAACTTTGTCTGTGATGATGATGCCTTCATGATCCTAAGGAAAAATCATCATTTCTTTGACTTTTGATTGAGCTTGTCAAAATTTGGCTGTAGGGAAGGTGGAGCTCTCCACTCGTTGATGTGATTTCAGCTCCGGTTCAAAGTCTCTGACTCCACATTTCATCAATAGCAACGATGCGATTCAAGAATGCCTGACCTTCAACGTCAAATCTTTGTTTCAGCACGGTTGCATTGTCCAGGCGTCTCTGCTGCTGTTCAGCGGTCAAGAAGTAAGGGACCCATCGCGCAGAAATTTTTCTCTTTTTTTAAATCATTTGTCAGAATTCGGTATACTTTAACGTGGAAAAATGCAAGGTCATGCATATAGGAAAAAAGAACCCGTTGTTCAACTACAAATTGGGGGGGGCATTGTTGGGAGACAGCAGACTTGAGAGAGACTTGGGTGTGCTGGTGGATGCATCACTGAAGCCATCTGCACATTGCGCAGCGGTCTCGAAAAAAGCCAACAGGATGCTGGGCATCATAAAGAGGGGCATAACAACCAGGAAGAGGGAAGTCATCATGCCATTGTATCGAGCGATGGTGCGTCCACATCTGGAATACTGCGTTCAGTATTGGTCGCCGCACCTCAAGAAGGACATGGCGGTACTTGAGAGAGTCCAAAGGAGAGCAACGAAACTGGTAAAAGGGCTGGAACACTGCCCATATGCCGAGAGGTTGGATAGGCTGGGGCTCTTCTCTCTGGAAAAAAGGAGGCTCAGGGGAGATATGATAGAGACCTTCAAGATCATGAGGGGCATAGAGAGGGTGGATAGGGACAGATTCTTCAGACTGAAGGGGACAACAAGTACGAGGGGGCATTTGGAGAAACTGAAGGGAGATAGGTTCAAAACAAATGCAAGGAAGTTTTTTTTCACCCAAAGGGTCGTGGACACTTGGAATGTGCTACCGGAGGAAGTGATCAGGCAGAATACGGTACAAGGATTCAAACAGGGATTGGACGGATTCCTGAGGGATAAAGGGATCATGGGATACTGAGGGAGGAGCTGGGATGTAACACAAGTATAGAAAGCTAACCAGGTAATAAGTATAGAAACCCAACCAGGTCGTGCATGTGCAAGACCGGAGGGTTAGGACTTCGATGGGAAGATGGACTTCAATGAGAAACCAAGGTGGCAAGGGAGCCCCTTCTGGTGATTCAGACAGGTCGTGACCTGTTTGGGCCGCCGCGGGAGCGGACTGCCGGGCAGGATGGACCTATGGTCTGACCCGGCGGAGGCACTGCTTATGTTCTTATGTTCTTATGATGTCGGTGGAATCCCTGTGGTTTCAGAAAGCTCCTCGCATGTCGCACGACAATCTTGTTCAAGAGAATCAGCCACGAGTTTCACACATCGTTCTTCGGTTGTTGATTTCAGCCTTCCTGGTCTTGCGTCATCATCATCATCATCATCTATGCTCACACAACCGCTCCGAAAACGAGTTGCCCACCGAGAAACTGTACTACGGTCCACTGTTAACTCACCACAAACTTCACGTAAAAGCGCTGTGGATTTCCGTCGGGTTGTTGCCACGTAGAGTTTCAATCTTAATGCATGACCTCTGATCGTCAACAGACGCAGTACCCGAGACACCTGCAGCCTCCATTTCCCACACTTGTCACAGCCACACTATGTACGCTACAGAGCTCCTAAGCACACGTCTTGCTGCCTCAAGCACTTAAGTGAAAGTGAAACAAGGTTTACTGCAATTGCATCATCCACTCTTCAATGTTGCCAACCTGTGCATTATTTATGAAATGACCCTCGTATATATTGTAGATTAGTGGTCTCAAACTTGCGGCCCGGGGGCCACATGTGGCCCACCAGGTACTATTTGAGGCCCTCGGTATGTTTATCATAATCACAAAAGTAAAATAAAACAGTTTCTTAATCATATGTCTCTTTAGCTATAAATTACAATATTATTATTAAGATTTAGCCAAAAGGAAAGATTTATAAACTATAAAGACTTTTACCTCATGCAGAATTGTCATTTCTTTAATAAGACATTAAGTATTTTTTTCTGCAGCCCTCCAAGTACCTACAAATCCAAAATGTGGCCCTGCAAAGGGTTTGAGTTGGAGACCACTGGTGTAGATCATTTGTTCAACTCATGTTAGCACTTTGTTTTATTTTTTGTTGATTCCCTACGTCACATGCAAACTAATTCTCCAGCTTTCATTGATAGATTATTGATCCCTTATGACCCACCAAGATCTTTGAGATCCATAACCCAATCTAACCTTAATATCCCTTCATTGAAGATGATTGGCACACGTCGTACTACCATTTTTTCGGTAACAGCCCCAACGATTTGGAATTCTCTTCCGTTGTATTTAAAAATGGAAAATAATCTAACATCATTCAAAAGCAAATTAAAATGCTTCCTATTTAAAGATGCTTTTAACTGAAGTTTTACTTTATCTTAAATTTAATTTTAACTGACGTCTTAATTTTAATCTCTTTTTTACTTTTTTAAATTAATTTCCCTGCCCTTTTGTTCTTTCCATTAATGTCTCTTCCATTTACTATAACTATTGTATTTCTCCCATCTTTACCTTGTGTGTCTTTTGTTCGTTCGTCCACAACAACTTTGTATGTATTATAGTTCGTCTGTAGTTTTCCTTTTTTTCTTTAAAAAAAGTATATATTAATTGTAATATTGTTTGTCTAAAGGAAAAATTTTTTTTTACTCTGTACAACGCTTTGTAGAATCGATAAGGCGTTTAATCAAATAATTAAATAAACAATAAACAATAAACATTCTATTTGATGTCTGTCCATTTGTTGTTGATGTTACGATTAGGATTATGCATGTTTTATCGTGGCCCGTCAAATGCGCGCACGACAGTTTTCGCAATTGACGGGGTGCAATTGCGCTGCGTGCATTTGTCGGTGTACCATGTTTGATTGTACTCAGCTTAGCTATAAATGCAGAAAAAAAATAGACACATTTCTGTCTGTATCGTAGCATCCCAAGAAATGATCCTGTTGCTCTCTTGCAGCTTATTTTATGCATCCCCTGTTAGCATTTAAAGAGTAATCCACAGGTTCCCATCTTATCTGGCGACTTGAATGCAGGCGTCATGTGCTTATTGCAGAGGAGTCGCCGTTCAAATCTCTCTCACTCGACCCTCTCGCCCATTAGTGTCCTTTGAAGTATTGGGTTACCTTGCCGATGGAAATATACAAGCTCACTGTGTGATATACCATAACTGCTATAGCAGATCGTATAATTTTCCCCGAAGGCTTGTTGCTGACTCTGTCGAGCCATTTGTATTTATGACAGCTTGGGGGTGATTTAGTGCGACCTCACTTTGATAAAAGCCATTTAGAGCTCATAAATATGTGTAGCACGCTGCCTCCTCGGCTTGGATTTAAACGAAGAGCTTGCCATTAGCATTGCCATTCAGCTTTTGTTGTCAGGAATAAAAAAGGCAAGGGATGAAAGAAAACAGAGAGAGAGTGTGTGTGTGAGAGAGAGAGAGAGAGAGAGAGACGAGTAGAAAAACTTGAGAAATAAAGCTACAGCTCTATTTAGAGCTGCCGTAACCACAAGCAACTAAAACGTCTCCCTTTGGGTTAGGAAGTTAATCTCTGCTCTTTGCCCCAAGTGGATGGATCATCAATGGTGGAAGAGTAGCGGGAATGCGACAAAGCACATAGCATAATGAAAAGAGGTTTGTGGTCTATAGGGACATTGTTTTTCACTTTTAAAAGAACCATTAAATGGCAGAAAAATTATTGAGATGGGAAGGAACTAAGGTGTGAGGGGGAGGGATTCCATTTCTTGGCATCAAGATTCTGTTACAGAATACTGTTCCTAGACGCCATCGACCTCATGCTCGAGTCCTAGCAACTTGGAATTGAGGATCTAAAAAGAAATCGGCATTGGTGCTAGTCCGGAAAGGTCCTCCAGCGTCATCCCCTTGGCTGTTTTCAGTGTGTCCAGCCATCTGATCGCAGGTCGCCCTCTTCACCTGGATCCTACCACCTTTATGCAATTTTTCACCCAAAGGCAGTACACAGCAAAATTTTAAAATCAGGTATTATAATTATTTTCCCTATCTGTCCCAGCAGGCTTACAATTTAACTATGGTATTTGGGGCAATTGAGGGTTAAGTGACTTGCCCAGAGTCACAAGGATCGGTGCTAACCACTAGGTCACTCTTCCACACCAGTGATGTCATCACTGGTGCACCCATGTCTAGGCATACCCTTTTACACCATGTCACTGGCAAGCCTGTGTGGCCAAGTGACATACATAATCTATAATAATTATATAAACTATCTGGTCGATATTTTTAACTATTTAATTGAAAACAAAATTGAAAAATTCACAACCAATGGCTACAAAAATCAAAACAAAAAAAAATACAAAACTGTAAATGTCAGACTGGAAAAATATATATCGATTATCTCACACATCCTAAGCAGAGTTAGAGAATCTTATGAAGAGGAGGAAAGGAGGAAAAGCCTTAGAAAATGTGTCCAGTTTCACATACCAGCCCACTGGCTGTTCACCTGATATGGACAACAATTTCAATCACTGGCCTTCCTCCACCACCTCAGGCTCCTCAGCCAATCAGGGCCTTAGGCCCCCACCCCGTGCATCACAAGATGCACCGGGGCAGGGCCTAAGGCGTCAGACTCATCACGGGAGGCATTGGAGCAGGAGGGGTTGAGCACCCCTCCTGCTCCTTGAAAGGTATGGGGTGGGGGGTGGGGAGGGGATCAGGAATGGGGAGGGGATGTCCGGGGGGGTGGCAGGAAGAAGCTGGCATCCCTCATACCGTTAGTTTTTGGATGGGACTGATGGCAGGAGGGAGTAGAAACCTTCCTGCCATAATTTTAAGCGGTGTCGGCAGCGGGGCAAATTTTTTTGTGGGGTTCGGGGAGGGAGGGATGTTCAGGGCACTTGTAAAAAGCCGACAGAAACCCTGACAGCAGTGACAGGAGGCTGTTTCTCCTGTCACTACTGTCATGGCTTTAGCGATCCGTGCAGTTGGCTGGGGGCGTGCCAACAATCGTCTCCATTTGCATGCAGGCCTTTAGTGAATTCGGCGGCCTGCGTGCAAACGGACATGGATCGGACACGGATCAGAGGTTACTGAATCTAGCCCCACATGCCTGGCACTTATGCCTAACTTTTAATTAAATCCAAGCCAGTTATGAGGTGTTAACTGCCAGTTATTGGCACCAATTAAGCCTGTTAATCAACTAAGTTAGACGCCTATATCGGTTAAGTGCACCAATGTAGGCATCTAACTTTAAGCAGACTATATAGAATTTGCCAGTTAATGTGCAAATTAGTATGCGCTGACTTGCCACCACAGGAACAGTTGCCGAACTTATCTGGTAACAATGCACGCTAATTCACATTCAACCAGGCACAGGAGAACCCACTCACTATTCACACACCCATCATCCAAAAATGTCAAACAAAAAAACTATATGACAACCTAATAGCCTCCAAAGCAGCTAATCTGGACAGACAAATCACCATTCTGTTGTCATCGACCACAGACTACAAAACCTTCAAGAAAGATATTAAAACCCTACTCTTCAAAAAATACATA
Source organism: Geotrypetes seraphini (assembly GCF_902459505.1). Lineage (NCBI taxonomy): Eukaryota > Metazoa > Chordata > Amphibia > Gymnophiona > Dermophiidae > Geotrypetes > Geotrypetes seraphini. The sequence goes on along the minus strand of NC_047084.1, from coordinate 95,418,089 downwards.
AAACCCATCTAGCACGACCAGTCCCTACCCAAACCCCTCCTACCCTCTCTATACCTTAATACACTCTAATGTGCTTCTAACTACCCAACAAAGTCTAAAATGCTTCTAATTACCCAACATTTATCACCTTAAGATCTCAACAACTCTTTGGTACTTCTTAAGTACCGTATTTTCACCCATATACCGCGCACCCGTGTAAAACGCGCACACGGGTATAGCGCGCGGGGAACACAAATTTATGTAAAAAAAAATTTCATATAGCGCGCACACGCGTATACCGCGCATGCTAAAACCTCCTCCTGCCTACTCCGAACCGGCATCCTCCCCCCCGCTCGCTTACCCGAGAGAGCATTTTTTTTTTCATTCAAATCCGGCATTCCCCCTGCGAACCGGCATCCGCCCCCCCCCGCTCGCGTCACCCCCCCCCCGCAATCCTACATCCCACCCAGCACCGCAAAACATCTCTTACCCGATTGGGCACCGGCACCAGCACCAATGCACAGGATGTGCCAGTGCCAGTGCCCGAAGATCCTCCCTCGTTGGGTTGGGCTGGGTGGGCTGGGCTAGGCGGTGCGGTGCAAGAGAGATCCTCCTTCTTCCTGCGCCGCGCTGGACTAGGCTTTGAGCATTTGCGCATGCTCAAAGCCTTCTGGTCTCGCTCTCTCCAAGATAATCTTGGAGAGAGCGAGACCAGAAGGCTTTGAGCATGCGCAAATGCTCAAAGCCTAGTCCAGCCCGGCGCAGGAAGGAGGATCTCTCTCGCACCGTCCAGCCCTGCCCAGCCCAACCCAACGAGGGAGGATCTTCGGGCACTGGCACTGGCACATCCTGTGCATTGGTGCTGGTGCCGGTGCCCAATCGGGTAAGAGATGTTTTGCGGTGCTGGGGGGATGTAGGATCGCGGGGGGAAGGGGGTGACGCGAGCGGGGGGGGGGGCGGGAGGAGGGCGGTTCGCAGGGGGGATGCCGGATCGGATTGAAAAAAAAAGTTGTAAAACGCGCTCACACGTATAACGCGCTCGGTTATGCACGGTTTGTAAAAATCGTATATAACGCGTGCGTTATATGCGTGAAAATACGGTAAATATTATGACATCGCTTATGCTATTCCTGCAAACGTTTATGTAATTCTTGATAACTTTGATGTATTCCGCCTTGAACCGCAAGGCATTGGCGGAATAGAAATCACTAATGTAATGTAACTGCTTAATGCGCTTTAGAGAAAAGACGCCATGTCTCTTCCAAACTAAGTCCTGCCCACAGTTATGCTCGAGTCTACGAATGGAGGGAGTAGAGATGAAAATGCACACTGAAAAGTGGTACAACACAACGTGTTGTTCTTATTTGAGCTTTAAAATTTAAAAAAAAAAAAAAAAAAAGAACTGTTATGGTTGTTATAACTCTGCTCTGCAGACCCCCCCAATGAACAGAGTATTGCATTTCACCAAGGACTAGTTGAGGCCCATATTCTAGTCAATTCAGAGCTTTATCTGCTTAAAGTATTACCAACAAGAGACAATTAGTTTGCTTTTATGTTTTCTTACCTGTTGGATTGAAAGACTGATCACTGAAGAGACAGTTCTTTCACCAGGAGACAATCCCCAGTCCCATTACTTTGCAAACAGAAGAGTAAGGCAATAGTGCAAAGTTTCAGTAGACATGATGTCACTAGTTTTGGAAGTTGTTTAATTTATTATAAAGTTTAAAGGCTAAATGTTGGATTAAGTAGACAGCTGTTACCGCTCACGTACTCTGCAACACTGGAAGATGTAATGGGTCAGTTTGACAAATTGAACAATAGCAAATTGCCTGGACCGGATGGTATAGAACACACTTTTTTCCTTTCAAAATACACTTAAAATATGCGCCGGTAATCAGAATTACGAGTTGAAATTTCAGTCAGTCTAAAACTTCTGTTTTATATTATACCGTCAACGTTTTTTTCTGCTCTTGGACACTTCGAGGTCTCACAAGTACACACTGTGCACACACATCATGCTGTTTCTGGGTTTTGAGGATGAAGTGTTCCCTAGTTATATTTTTTGTAGACATAAATAACTATAAATTTAGTACAGTAAATCATTATGGAAATTCATGAAAAATGTAGAAAATTATTATTTTTTTCTTAAAAATGTGTATGAAAAAAAGGGGGGGTTATTTTATACGCCTCTGCGTCCTATAGGCCGGCAAATACGGTAGATAGCCATGGGATAGGAGGTAATGTCCTTTTATGGATTAAGAACTGTTTGAAATTTGGAAAACAGACAGTGGGCTTAAATCAGTGGTCTCAAACTCAAACCCTTTGCAGGGCCACATTTTGGATTTGTAGGTACTTGGAGGGCCACAGAAAAAATGGTTAATATCTTATTAAAGAAATGACAAGTTTGCATGAGGTAAAACTCTTTATACTTTATAAATCTTCCCCCCAACCGAAGGCCTGCATATTCCCCCCTTCTTTGCAGCGTCCAGCTTTTCCCCCTGGCCTCCCAGTCTTAGTTTCAACTAATTACTACAGCCTGCAGAAAGGATTGCTGGTGCTGTAGCGTTCCTTGCAGGCTGCCATCGGCCTCCGCAGCATGTTCCCTCTGCCACGGTACCACCCCTCCTCTAACGTCAGGGGCAGGATTGCGGCAGAGGGAATGTGCTGCTGAGGATGACAGCAGCCTGCAAGGAGCGCTACAGCACCGGCAATCCTCTCTGTAGGCTGCGGTAATTATCTGAAAGTAAGAGCAGGAGGCCAGGGGGGAAGCCGGAGGACGCTGCAAAGAGTGGGCAGCACTAGTACAGACCGTGGGCCGCAAAATAGTACCTGGCGGGCCGCATGTGGCCCTCGGGCCACGAGTTTGAGAACACTGGTTTAAATGGTCAATATTCTCAATGGAGAAGGGCAAATAGGGTTCCTCCACACAGGTCCCAAGTACCCAGTTAGACCCCAAGTAGTAAAACAGATTTTATGCTGCTTATCCTAGGAATAAGCAGTGGATTTCCCTAAGTCCATCTCAATAATGACCTATGGACTTCTCTTTCAGGAAATTATCCACCCCCAGTTATAAACCCCGCTGAGCTAACTGATTTCACCACATTCTCCGGCAACAAATTCCAGAGTTTAATTACACGTTTATTTTCTCCAGTTTGTTTTAATTCTACTGCTAAGTAGCTTCATTACATGCCCCCCTAGTCCCAGTATTTTTGGAAAGAGTAAACAAGTGCTGTATATGTCTAGTAGCAATTTTCACACTTAGGGCTCCTTTTACGAAAGTGCGCTAGGGGCTTAAAGCGCGGGATAGTGCGCGCTAAATTGCTGTGTGCGCTAGCCGCTACCGCCTCCTTTTGAGCAGGCGGTAGATTTTCGGCTAGCGCGTGCTAATCCGGCGCGTGCGATAAAAACGCTGGCGCACCTTCGTAAAAGGAGCCCTTAAACATGGTTTAGCCCATTTTACCATGTAATCTTTCTAGGTACAAAATTAAGGGATGTTTCAACTTTGATAGAATGCCTGATCAATGGCCAGATTACATTTAGGTACGTTCTAGGGTTCACAATCCCTTTTCCCCCTCATTTAAACACTCTCACCCTTCCAGCTCGCATGGCATGCCCCAGCTGCTCAGGGGCCTTCAGAGCAGGTATAAATTCTCTCAATGCCGCTCTTTGGCTGTTAAGGAAGACCACGATGGCAGTAAAAACAGTAATAAGACATAAACTTAATAAAACATAAGTAGTAATCATATCTCTCTTTCCAGCGCTTGAGTGCACTGAGTTTTTGCGGCATGCTTGAGCCTGTTAGATGACAGAGTCTGCTGTGCGGTACCATGCAGCTCTACTATTACTACTGTTAATTATTTCTATAGCGTTACCAGACGCACGCAGCACTGCACAGAGTCACAAAGAGTACAAAAACAGTCCCTGCTCGAAAGAGCTTACAATCTAAACTGGCAAGACATAAACAGGATGTCATAGATGCAGTTAAGGGGAAGGGTTAATCAGCTGGCTGGGTTGGAGGGCAGAGGGGAGTACAGGACAATCAAGCCATTGTGACATCATTGAGGAGGTTGGCTCTTATTGGTGGAATGAGGCATTATGACATCACAATCTCAGCTCTGCTTCCCAAAGACTGAAACTCTTCACACTGCTGCTACTATGAATTATTTCTATACCGCTACTAGGCATATGCAGTGCTATAAAGAGTCACAAAGAAGACAGTCCCTGCTCGAAAGAGCTTACAATCTAAAGAGACAAGAGAGACAAACAGGATGTCATAGATACAATTAAGGGGAATGGTTAACCAGCTGGATGGGTTAGAGGGCAGAGGGGAGTACAGGACAATCAAGCCATTGTGACATCACTGATGAGGTTGGCTCTTATTGGTGGAATGAGGCATTATGACATCACAATCTCAGCTCTGCTTCCCAAAGACTGAAACTCTTCACACTACTACTACTACTACTACTATGAATTATTTCTATGCGCTACCAGGCATATGCAGTACTATAGAGAGTCACAAAGAAGACAGTCCCTGCTCGAAAGAGCTTACAATCTAAAGAGACAAAGAGGATGTCATGGATACAGTTAAGGGGAACGGTTAATCAGTGGGCTGGGTTGGAGGGCAGAGGAGTAGGGTTAAGAATTGAAAGCTATATCAAAAAAGTGGGTTTTCAGTCTGCTTTTAAACAAAGGGAGGGGCCTGACGGACAAACTCGGGTAATTTATTCCAGGCATAGGGGCAGCTAGATGAAAGGAACAAAGTCTGGAATTGGCAGAGGAGGAGAAGGGTAATGTTAAGAGTGACATCTGAGGAACGGAGTTCTCTGGGAGGTGTATAAGGACAGAGAAGCAAGGAGAGATATTGAGAGGCAACAGAATGAACACACTTGTAGGTCTGTGTTTCTCTAAAATCCCCCTCCTCCTGTTTTTTGTTCCTCCCCCCCAAAAAAAATGGACTTAATTAATAAATTCTGCAGTGAATCTGTACAAAACCTGCCAAGAATTCTGAGAATCAGTAAATTTCCACTGGTTTACACCAAAATTCATTGTGAGTCATTGTACATATTCAGCTCAATTTTCGCATGGCACATTTGATTTAATGTAGTTCATACATCCTTTCCCATAATGCAGTAGGCAAAAGCAGTCATGTGGAGATAGAACCACCGTTTCTTTGTGTTACTAATCAAGGGATTTTTTTTTTTCCTTTAAGTTATTTGAAGGATGAGAATCGAAAGATGCCAAAAGGAAGCCAAGGGATTGCGGAGAGAGAGATGGAGCTTTTGGTCTCATGACTAATGGCTGATTTCCTCTTTAAGATCATCAGTCATTGAAACTCTGAGTAAATGTTCAATGAGGCCAAAAGTAATGTTCTGGAGCAAATCATCCATTCAACTTATATTACAGTGCTCAAAGGGTCATTAAGGATTATAGGCTACCTGAACATCAGGCAGATCACATGGAAACCCATGCAATTTTGTTTTTAGAGGATGTACCATCAATAAAACAGGTTGTGCTGGCATTGTTTCCATTTCCTTTCACTCCAGTGCAGTATAAGATTGAATGATCATGCACATTAGCTTTATATGACCCTTCCTCATAGAGAAACAATTATTATATTTAATTCTTCTATAATATTCATTAAACCATCTGTATATGCTTTCAGGTTCTAAGCAGTGCCACTGTTAACGGATAGGTCCAAACTATATGTTTGATCAAGAAGTGTCGGGTCTTATGTTCACAAAATGATTGAAGAAATAATAAATGAAATTATTTAACGTCAGATTCTAGGCTTTGAATAATGTGATTAAGCGACTTGCATAATTCCAGTCTAGAGAGTGAGTAAAATTCTCTGTTGGCATTCTTTTCAAAGTAATTTCCCAGTGGACAACAGATTTTGTTTATGTTCATTGATCATCTCTCAAGGGCACTCAGCGCAAAAAGACGTTTGATAACCTTCTGGCGACGCAAGCAGCAAAACTTAACCACTCCATCTCCAACCTGTTGACGGCAACGGGCGACTTCAAAACTTTTCGAAAAGAAATCAAAACCCTACTTTTCAAAAAATGTATCCAGCTATCTTAACCCAACCCTTCCCCCTCCTCCTAGATAAATTCTCCCCCAAAACCTCCACTTAAATAATCTCTTCCTCCCCAAAACACCAACCAAGTATTCAGATCCCTGAAATGTAACGTAATCTTATTTGTACTCTAACTATAATCTATTTGTTATATCATACAGTAACGTACAGTCCATTTAATATCCAATTTGCAAGTTCTTCCGGAATTAATCCAGGTACCTCTCCTCCCTTGTAACCAAAACAAAACAAAAAAAAAAAAGCTGTTGTAACTTCACTGGAAATGTCCAGTTAGCTCTTTTGTAATCCGCCTTGAACTGCAAGGTATAGGCGGAATAGAAGTCCCTAATGTAATGTAATGTAATATTATAGCTCAACAAGCATCAATAACGTTTAACAAATAAAATAGGTATTCATAATTTAAACATCTCATTCCCACCCTCCATAAGATCAACAATCAAATTAAATTATACAATAATAATCAATTCAAATGGTGACCTCTCTCTTCTGTCTACATTTGAGCCATGACCTTCAATTGAGAAAGATGAAATGGGAGAATTCCTTTTGAAAATATCATATAGCATAGTCACATAGTTTTTAATTCTTTTAAAGATTAACCAATTCCTACCGATATCTACTTTAAGAACATAAGAATAGCCTTACTGGACAGACCAATGGTCCATCTAGCTCAGTATCCCATCTTCATAGGGATCAATACAGGTACCCAAATAGTAGCAACATTCCATGCTATTGATCCTTTGGTTTTTAAAGTATTTCCCTGTAACTTTGAGTGTCCCCTAGTCTTTGTAATTTTGTATGGAGTAAAATATTGATCCACTTGTACTCGTTCTACACCACTCAAGATTTTGTAGACTTCAATCATATCTCCCCTCAGCCATCTCTTTTCCAAGCTGAAGAGCCCTAACCTCTTTAGTCATTCCTCATATGAGAGAAGGTCCATCCCCTTTATCATCTTGGTTGTTCTTTTTGGAACCTTTTCCGAGATAAGGTGACTAGAATTGAACAAAATATTCAAGGCAAGATCACACCATGGAGAGATACAGAGGCATTATGACATTCTTAGCCTTGTTTGCCATCCCTTTTCTAATAATTCCTAGCATCTTATTTGCTTTTTTGGCTACTGCCACACATTGAACAGAAGGTTTCAGCATATTGACTACAATGACACCCAGATTTTTTTTTCTTGGGCCTGACCCCCAAGGTGGACCCTAGCATCTGGTAACTATGATTTGGGTTATTCTTCCCAAAATGCATCACTTTGGGCTCCTTTTACTAAGGCGCGCGCTACAATATTGCACGTGCTAAACGCTAACACCTCACCCTTATCATTAATCTCCAAGTATGTAGTGATGGTATGAAGAACATCTGCCACAACCTCAGGGGAAGTAAGCAGTGAATCATTAAGTCTCCAATACCTAGTGCCTCCCCCCTGATACCACCCCCAAACAATCCACCGAGACTGGGGCATGATCCAAGATTAGGATCCCTCCAATCTCAGCTTCCCGCATCTTACTCCATTGGTTCCGATGTACCCAGATCCCATCTATTCGGGTATATGTATTCTGAGCATGAGAATAATATGTGTAATTACGTTGAGATGCATGAAGAAGACGCCAACAATCCACCAACCCCAAAGCCCGCATGAATCCCCTGAAGACTCGGGACTGCCCCCCTTGGGAACTCCTACCCCCTTTGGAATGATCCACCTGTCCATTTGGAATCACATTAAAATCCCCACCACAAAACACCACTCCCTGTAGAAACAGCAATAAATCAGTCTTCAAGCCTCTATAGAACTCTCCCTGAGCAGCATTAGGGCCATAGATATTGACGTTAGTATTTTTCATTTAGCGCATGGTTAGCATGCGCTAAAAATGCTAGTGCACCTTGGTAAAAGGAGCCCTTTGTGTTTGTTCACATTAAGGGCTCCTTTTACAAAGGTGCGCTAGCGTTTTTAGCGCATGCACCGGATTAGCGTGCGCTAATCAAACTACCACCTGCTCAAGAGGAGGCGGTAGCGGCTAGCGTGCGTGGCATTTTAGCGCACGCTGTTCCGCGCGTTAAGGCCCTAACGCACCTTTGTAAAAGGAGCCCTAAATTTCATCTGCCATTTGGATGTCCAGTCTGCCAATTTCCTAAGGACTGCCTGCAATTTTTCAAAGTCTGCATAGGTTTTAACAACTTTGAACAGTTTTGTGCCATCTACAAATGTAACCACCTCACTCATCATTTCAATTTACCGAACATTTATCAATAAGTTAAATAGCACCAGTCCCAGTACAGATCCCTGTGGCACTCCACTACTTACCATCCTCCATTGAGAAAAATGGTCATTTAACCCTTCCTTCTGTTTTGTGTTTGATAACCAATTCCTAATCCACAACTAAACATTGCCTCCTATCCCATGACTTGGGAGTCTCTCATGAGGAACTTTGCCAGATCTGAAAATGTAGCTACATTACATCAACCAGAAACATAGTAACATGATGGTAGATAAAGGCCAAATGGCCCATCTAGTCTGCCCATCCACAGTAACCATTATCTCTTTCTCTCTCTGAGAGATCCCACATGCCTCTCTCCCAAAGCCCTCATTTTATCAAAGTTGCCCTTTTGAAAATTAAATGTTGGTACAGTAGATTTCTGTGGCGATGTTTCAAGTTTATTCAAAAAATTTTTAGACCGCTTAATCAAATTTCTAGGCGGTGTACAGTAATAAAAAAAATATCTTAAAAGGAACAAAACAAGTTGGAGTTAAAATACTATACAGAACCGGGTTAGGTTAGTAGACACATACAAAAACATATATACTAACTGCACACAATTAGGAAAGAAGGGTAGAACTACAATCTTTGAGAAAAAGCACACTTAAGGGTAAAACAATAAGTGAGGGTAGAAGCTGTAATTGTTTTAGTCCTTAAAAGGACAGTTTTTATCCAAAAGCACTATGATGTTTTGTCTTTTCGTACCGTTCTGTTTATTTTGATAAACCTCAATAAAACTTATTGAACTTAAAAAAAAAAAAAAAGAATGTGTTTAGTTTTGCTTTAAATTGCTTTATCGTGGATTCGATCCGTAAATGATTAGGCAGCGGATTCCAAAGAGAGGGCGCAGTGACAGCGAAGTTGTTGGATCTCAGCGTGTTAATTAGTTTTAATGATGGTACAACAAGGAGATTTTGTTACTCCCAACTATCAACTAAAATTTGATCATGCAATACCATTGCTGATTGTTCTGCATTGGTTGCCAGTACAAGTGCAAGTTATGTTTAAATTGACATGTTTAGTATTTCAAATTTATAGCAAAAAGAACTCGGATATGTGAAAAGTCAATACTATTACAAAACACTCTTTCACAAGAAAGAAAAACAATGTCATATATGAATGTAGACAGTACTGCTTTAGTTCAAAGGGGTGCATTTCAAAAAAATGGAGGAAAAGCCTCAGACAGAAGCCCTCCCACCACCACAATGGTGGATAAAGGTGGTAGGGTGATAACCTCACTGGCAAAAAACCTCCATTGCACTCCCAAGTGTAAAAAACTTTAAGAAGGGCTGTCTATGCGAAGTTGATAGAAGAAAAACTTTCAACTTATCTCTGTTGATCGGTACACCGACGGTGGCCAGCGTTTCACAAACTTGCTGCCTCAGGGTGTATCACAATCCGATCAAGCTAGGGCCAGAAAAGAAAATTACATCAATAAACTGGACTTGTGCTTAACTTCAAAAAAGTCTTCAGAAGCCGCTATGACATACCTCTTAAACGGGACGCCGAAACGTCTCTCCTGATCAAAAGATGGCTGCACCATGACTGTACTGGGTTAAGAACTCCCGGGAGGTGACGTCAAAACTGCACAACCACAGTAAAACTGCACAACCACTTCTGGGTTTTGACGTCACCTCCCGGGAGTTCTTAACCCAGTACAGTCATGGTGCAGCCATCTTTTGATCAGGAGAGACGTTTCGGCGTCCCGTTTAAGAGGTATGTCATAGTGGCTTCTGAAGACTTTTTTGAAGTTATGCACAAGTCCAGTTTATTGATGTAATTTTCTTTTCTGGCCCTAGCTTGATCGGATTGTGATACACCCTGAGGCAGCAAGTTTGTGAAACGCTGGCCACCGTCGGTGTACCGATCAACAGAGATAAGTTGAAAGTTTTTCTTCTATCAACTTCGCATAGACAGCCCTGCTTAAAGTTTTTTACACTTGGGAGTGCAATGGAGGTTTTTTGCCAGTGAGGTTATCACCCTACCACCTTTATCCACCATTGTGGTGGTGGGAGGGCTTCTGTCTGAGGCTTTTCCTCCATTTTTTGAAATACACCCCTTTGAACTAAAGCAGTACTGTCTATATTCATATATGACATTGTTTTTCTTTCTTGTGAAAGTGTGTTTTGTAATAGTATTTAAAATTTTACAGGGTGGAGCCCCAGGGGATATGATGGAGTTAGTTCAAGTCTCTTCTGAAAGAGGGTTACTGATGTCACAATGCATTTTGATTCTGATATTTCCATCATTTTAGAGGAACAAAATATAAGGGTTTACTTGAGTCCACTTCTGTTTATCAAGCTGTATCGATATTAAATAATTTTCTTTTATCAGTTAGGTCGAATTCCTTTTCTGAAAAATTTCATAAGAGTCTTAAAACTGAATTGTTTCAGAAAATTTTTAACTTTGATTTTTATTGATTTTGGCTTTCTGTTTATGATTGTTGGTGTCATTTTGATTTGATTGTTGTAAACCATTTTGGACCCAATTTTGGGGTTAATAATGGTGTATAAAAATCATATTAGATTAGACTTAAGACGCAAAACTCTACCTAAAACCACAGAGCAGAAATCTTGGGATTCTGCTAGACTCAGCACTTACTTTGACTCCACAGATTCAAACAACCTTTAATAACATTTTTTCCACCTGCTGCAACTATGAAACTCTTCATAAATCGAAAAGATTAGTCTGATCACAGAGTTCCATACTATGATAACGTCATAACGAAACTATCATAACACTCTCTACATTGATCGTACTAAAAAGAGTTTGCCCCAGCTCCCTCCGTATTTGCTGTGATAGGGGCTTAACAGAACCGCAAATACAGAAAAACCGTGAATAACTTTTTCATATGTTATTCGCTGTTTTCTATTAAAAGCCATCGTGAATATGGTGAAACCGCAAATAACACGGTGGGAGACCTGGCCTGCTCCTGAAGGAGAGGCAAAACACGGTGAAGAAAGTGCTGGGAATCGGCGATTTTCTCTGTAAACGCTTGGAATAGGCGATTTCTCTGTGCAAGCTGATGTAATTTTGGGGGGAGGAGCCAGAAAGCTAAAAACCGAGAATAATCGAAACCGCAATTGCTGAAACCCCGAATACGGAGGGAGAAGTGCAATTTAAAATATGACGGCACAGCTGCTAGAAGGCTGCTAGCTGCACTGGCTACCAGTACCTTAAGGGCCAGATTTAAAAAACTCTATAGTTGATTTACAAGGCACTTAGACCAAATGGGAAAGAGTACCTAAGAACAAGTTAGCCCTCTACACGCCTTTGAGGCTTCTAAGGTCCACTCAGCTAGCATCACAAACTGTACTGTGGCAAAAGAAATTGCATCATGTGGTAATTGCCAATGAGCCTTCTCAGAAGTAGCCCCTGCACTCTTGAATTTACTCCCAAAGGGGCTGCACTGGGCTCAAGACTACCTCTATACTTCAGGAAGCAGGTAAAAGTCTGGCTCTTCTCTCAAGCTTTAATACATGAGGTAATGGACTGTCTACTCACTATGCATCTGGACCAGCGTGCTGTAGCTAAGTTTTGTTCATACCTTCAACTGTACATATAATTTACCTTCAGTTTAGTCACCCACTTATTGCAATGTATGTCTAAATTTCACTTACCCTTTGGCTGCCAATTAAGATTTTTATTGTATTATATTGATATGTCATGTGATTGTTCCAATGCTTGCTTATTCAGGTGTATCATTTGTATTGTGGAGAGACAGTGATTATCATATCTATGTCGTCTGAATGTTCTAGTATGAGCCTGTTAAGGTGTTTCATTTGTATTGTATTGACATTGTGAATATCTTATCTATGTTATATAAGTGTGGTTTCATGTTACTTATGATGTAACAGTTGTACTTTATCATTTATCATCATTTTTTGTATATGATTTTCTTCACTGAAAAACTGCTGTCATCACCTTTGAATCACTTGAAAGTTGCCGCCCTTTCAAACTCTTTTTAAGGTTTGGAAACAGAAAATTGTCAGATGGAGCAAGACCTAGTGAGTAGGGTGGAAGATCTATGCACTGAAACCCCAACGGTTCATAGACAAAATCGCGCGAGACAACGGTGCGCAGACAACGGTGCGCAGACAACGGTGCGCAGACAACGGTGCGCAGACAACGGTGCGCAGACAACGGTGCGCAGACAACGGTGCGCAGACAACTGAGCGCAGACAACTGAGCGCAAGGTTGACGGCGCGCCGAAGAAAAGCACTATTTTAAAGGGTTCCGACGGGGGGTGTTGGTGGGGAACCCCCCTACTTTACTTAACAGACATCGCGCTGGCGTTGTGGGGGGTTTGGGGGGTTGTAACCCCCCTCATTATACTTGAAACCGAACTTTTTGCCTGTTTTTTTAGGGAAAAAGTTCAGTTTTAAGTATAATGTGGGGGGTTACAACCCCCCAAACCCCCCCACAATGGCACCCCGATGTCTCTTAAGTAAAGTGGGGGGGGTTTCCTCCCCCACACCCCCCGTCGGAGCCCTTTAAAATAGTGCTTTACTTCGGCGCGCCGTCAACCTTGCGCTCAGTTGTCGGCGCACCGTTGTCTCGCACAATTTAGTCCCGTCACCAACCCCAACAGCGTCAAAATATCCATTGTTTTGCCTGCCTTGTGAGCAGTTGCATTGTCTTGCAAAAAGAGAACTCCTTTTCACAGCTTCCCTCTCCTTTTTTCTTTCAATGCCTCTAATCACCACATGAAGTTACAGTGATATTCTGCATTAACTGTTTGGCCCCTTGGAAGACAGTCAGTGATTATAACACCTTCCTGATCCCAAAACAAGTTGGTTTTACATCAGTGATCTTCAGTGGAGTGTTCATTGTCCGTTCCCACTTCCCTTTGTACTGTTTTATACCCGTGGGTTCTCTTTCCTGTTGGACTTTTTGCTGTTTACTCCCAAAACATTGTGGCCATAGCCTTTCCTGCTGACTTTTGGGTCTTGAATTTCCTTAGCCGTGGAGAACCTGAGTGTCACCATTGCATGGACTGTTTTGTCTCAGGATCATAGTGGTGTAAACTAGTCATTCCAAAATGTTGGCTAATCTACCAAAATCAGGTATGGACATGGTCAACAATTTCAGGAGTTGATACCGTTTGAAGCCTCCCAGACCTCACTGCATCTTCAGTTTCAAAATCTCCACGCTGAAAGTTTGCACACCATTTCCTCACTGTGGAGTAGGATGGGTATTTGTCAAGCAATGTTTGCATCATACATTCATGGATTTCCTTTGGAATTTTCTTCTGTAGGAATAAGAACTATGCATTATGATTCTGCAAACTGGCACTTTGCAAAATAAAATACAGTCAAACCTCGGTTTGCGAGTGTTTTGCAAGATGAGCAAAACACTCAGCAAACTTTTGACTTGCAAACCGAGTGTTGACTTGATTGCGAGCACCCCCCTCCCCGATAACCGGCATCGCTCACCCCCCGCTTGCAAAGGCCCCCTCGCTCCAACTGGCACCCCCCCTCCGCCCGAACTGCCCCCCCTCCGCTCGAACAACTTAAACTTACCCACCCACCCCCCGTCTAGCACCGGCACCGGCATGCAGGCACAGATCGTGTGCCTAGAAGATCTTCCGGCTTTCGGCTTCTCGGCGAGAGGGAGAATTAGAAGTCCTTATGCTCAAGGCAGGCAGGCAGGCAGAAGCTGGAAGATCTTCTAGGCACACGATCTGTGCCTGCATGCCTGTGCCGGTGCTAGAAGGGGGGGTGGGTAAGTTTAAGTTGTTCGGGAGGGGGGGGGCAGTTCGCGCGGTGGAGGGGGGGTGCTGGTTGGAGCGAGGGGGCCTTTGCGAGCGGGGGGGAGCGATGCCGGTTATCGGGGGTGGGGGGTGGGAACGTATCAAAGCGAGTTTCCATTATTTTCTATTTGGAAACTCGCTTTGATAAAGAGCATTTTGGATTACGAGCATGCTCCTGGAACGGATTATGTTCGTAATCCAAGGTACCACTGTAACACTCTTTTCAGCTACAGTGGCAAAATAACACTCAGAATTTAGGAAGTTGGTTGGGCTAAGAACTTTTCAGCACCAGAAATACAAATAGATCCCACAACAAGATATAATAAAGTGAGTATTTGAGGATGAAGGGTCTCAGAAACCCGTTTGATTAAGAGTATGATACCCAAACTCAATGGTTTTAGAGTCTCAATCATTGACCCTAATGACCTCCTCCACCCGGTGCTCATCTTAATTCTTACTGTGCTTCATTATTTTTAATCTATTCAATATTATATGCACAATATGAAGTGCTACTTATCTTTAAAGTGCAGAGTTTCTAGCAAGCCCGATGGGGACCCGTTTCGCCACAAAATGGCTTTCTCAAGGGTTTGTAGGATGCTCTGCAACTATTTTTAATACTTCCTTCCTTACTTGGGGCAGCCCATTCAGAGTGATTCCATTTCTCGCCATCTACCGCCACCACATTTAGGAGGCCACGGAAGTATGTCAGGTCTGACCGGGGGGGTGGGGATGTTGGTCGCTGAATCGGTGAGTTTGATTTTCTCGGACACCGAATCGATTTGAATCGATTCACCAAAGTGAATTGGTGAATCGATTTGAATCAGGCAGCACTACCTCTGACTAGTGCAACAGACTGAACCTGACTCCCAGAACCTTTTCTATTTTTTTCTTTTCTTTCGCTTACTTATGCTTTATTATCTTAGCTATATTGTAAACTCCTCTGATGTTTCAAGGAGTAGAGGACTGGCCTAGTGGTTAGAGCAGCCAGCTCCACACCCTGAGGCTGTGAGTTCAATTCCCACTGCAACTCCTTGTGAGACTGGGCAAATCCCTTTAACACTTCATTTTCCCAGGTACAAAGTAAGCACCTGTCTAAAATATATAAACCACTTTGATTGTGTAAACCATACAGAAAAAGCAATATACGAGTCATTTCTCCGTTACCCCTTCATACAAAGGGCAGAATATCAAGTGTTATATAAACACTAGCTGATGCCCCGGCGTTGCACGGGTATTTAATTATAGCAATAACACTGTAAATGGATTCAAATAAAGATACTTTATAGTGGTGAATGAAAGTATTTTTTTACAGCTTAATAAAAAGTAAAATATTCAATCTGATTTTCTGTTTGTAGCTCCGCCCACGTGTGCAGGAGGGCCGCGAGACCCCCAGAACATATCACCCCAGGTAGTGAGGGATCTGCATACCAAGTTTCGTCCAAATCGGTCAAGCCGGTTTTGAATTACTGTGAGAGTGGCAGCTTTTTACATTTTTTTCCATTGACATGAATGGGTGAAATCTGATTTTCTGTTTGTAGCTCCGCCCATGTCCCTAGTGGTTATTGTGTCATAGAAAGTGTTTTATACTTGGAATTACAGTGAGAATGGCAGCTTTGTACATTTTTTATATTGACATGATTGGGTGTAATCTGATTTTCTGTTTGTCGCTCCGCCCACGTGTGCAGGTGGGCCGCGAGACCCCCAGAACATATCACCCCAGGTAGTGAGGGATCTGCATACCAAGTTTCGTGCAAATCGGTCAAGACGTTTTTGAATTACGGTGAGAATGGCAGCTGTTTACATTTTTTCCATTGACATGAATGGATGAAATATGATTTTTTGTTTGTAGCTCCACCCAAGTGTGCAGGTGGGCAGCGAGACCCCCAGAACATATCATCCCAGGTAGTGAGGGATCTGCATACGAAGTTTCGTTCACATCGGTCAAGCCGTTTTTGAATTACTGTGATTTTTCTGTTTGTAGCTCCGCCCAAGTGTGCAGGTGGGCCGCGAGACCCCCAGAACATATCACCCCAGGTAGTGAGGGAGCTGCATACCAAGTTTCGTTCAAATCGGTCAAGCCGGTTTTGAATTACTGTGAGAATGGCAGCATTTTACATTTTTTCCATTGACATGAATGGGTGAAATCTGATTTTCTGTTTGTAGCTCCGCCCACGTGTGCAGGTGGGCCGCGAGACCCCCAGAACATATCACCCCAGGTAGTGAGGGATCTGCATACCAATTTTTGTTCAAATCGATCAAGCCGTTTTTGAATTACAGTGAGAATGGCAGCTTTTTACATTTTTTCCATTGACATGAATGGGTGAAATCTGATTTTCTGTTTGTAGCTCCGCCCACGTGTGCAGGTGGGCCGCGAGACCCCCAGAACATATCACCCCAGGTAGTGAGGGATCTGCATACCAATTTTTGTTCAAATCGATCAAGCCGTTTTTGAATTACAGTGAGAATGGCAGCTTTTTACATTTTTTCCATTGACATGAATGGGTGAAATCTGATTTTATGTTTGTAGCTCCGCCCACGTGTGCAGGTGGGCCGCGAGACCCCCAGAACATATCATCCCAGGTAGTGAGGGATCAGCATACCAAGTTTCGTTCAAATCGGTCAAGCCGTTTTTGCGTGATCGCGGCACATACACACACACACACACATACATACATACATACACACATACATACCTCCGATTTTATATACTGTATATAGATTAACTTCTCTTGTATCTTCTGCCCCCAGTGCATATTTCAGTAGGCGCAAGCTGAACTCAACTCCCATACTGACATTGTTAACCTTTCTCATTCATTATATCCACTCTGCCACCCCTAACACCTCTTTCCAATTGTGTTACTACTGTATTTCTATAGTGCTGCCAGGTTTTTGCAGTGCTTTTTAGACACACAGAAGAAACAGCCCCTGCTCAGTTTCTGTGTCCAAATTGTCTTCATCTCTTAGGGAGATAAAACACCTCTTTACTGCTGGCATAAAAGTGATACAGATTAATCCGGGGTCAACAGGATGCTTTCTTTCACAACTGCAGCCAGGATAGCCAGCAGCTAAGCACAGAGCTAGGTCATTGCTCTCAAAACAGGCTACAGAGGGTATGCATCCTACAGAGAAGGAAGAATTCACAAACTGAGAAATACCTATTTAACCCACTTCACCAGACTAAAAAAGCTTGAAACATAGAAAATGGCGGCAGAAAAGGGCTATAGCCCACCAAGTCTGCCCATTCCAAGTATCTGCCCCCCTGAATTCACTCCCTTAAACATCCCACGTGAGTATCCCATTTTCTCTTAAAATTTGTCACGCTGCTGGCCTCAATCACCTGCATGGGAGTCTGTTCCAATGATCCACCACTCTTTCGGTGAAGAAGTACTTTCTGGAGTCGCTATGAAACTTCCCTCCCCTGATTTTCAGCGGATGCCCTCTGGTGGTCGTGGGTCCCATGAGACAGAAGATATCATCTTCCGACTCGATACGTCCCGTGATGTACTTTTACGTTTCAATCATGTCTCCCCGTTCTCTTCTTTCCTCAAGTGAGTACAGCCGCAATTTTTTTAGTCTTTCTTCATACGTGAGATCTTTGAGCCCCAAGGCCATCCTGGTGGCCATTCGCTGAACCGACTCGATCCTCAGCATGTCCTTGCGGTAGTGTGGTCTCCAGAACTGAACACAGTAACAAGTGAGGCCTCACCATGGAATTGTTGATGTACAAAAGAAACTATGGGCTAGATTCACTAAACAAACCCATCGTGTACCGATCGGTTTGCGACCCCTTTGCAACCCGATTTCCCTCCAGCCCGATTCATTAACCTCATGGCCGATCACCTCCGATCCGATTCTGATCCGTGCATGCAAATGAGGGTAAACGGCATGCAAAGTAGGAAGGGCCGCGATTCACTAACAAAAAGCAGGCACGCCGACTGGGCTGGCCAATCCCAACCAAGCGACTGCTCAGGACCAGTCGCTTGTGTAAAAACCCTGCTCTCTGCCCTGGTCTCCTGCTCCTGTCTGCCCCGATCTGCTGCTCTGGCCACCCTGCTCTGGCCACGAATCTCTCCTGCCTGCCGCCCTGCTCTCGCCCCGAATCTTTCCTGCCGCCCCGACTCTCCTGCTCTTTCCCGCACTGCGAGCCCGTGGTTTTAACCTGCGGGTTTAAAGCAGGTTACAAACACGGGCTTGCTGGGCTAGTTAAAAGTAAAAAAAAGAAAAAGTCACTGCTCATCGACGCATGCGCAGACCATCTACAAATGGTCTGCGCATGCGTCGGGATCGCCACAGAGCGATCTCAGAAGTCGTTTGGGGGGGCGTGATTCCGATCACCCTCATTTGCATGAGGGCGATTCGTGAATCAGCGACACGGATCGGATCCCTCATGGATCGGATCGGATCTGTGCCCTTAGTAAATCTAGGGTTCATAGTCATTCGCGTGTGAGACTTCAGCGTGCCGACAATTCGGCGCAAGACACCAGCGCGCTGCCTAAAAAGTGACTTTTAAAGAGCTCCAACATGGGGTGTGAGTGGGGAACCCCCCCCCAGTTTACTTCATACTCTTCATGCTGCCGTTGGGGGGGGTTGGGGGGTCTGAAGTAAAGTGGGGGATTCCCCCCACTCCACCCCCATCGAAGCTCTTTAAAAGTCACTTTATAGGCGGCGCGCAGGTGTCTTGCGCCAAATTGTCGGCGCTGCAATGTCGGCGCGCTGAAGTCTCGCACGCATTTGTCCCATCACAGAATCTAGTCCTATGCTATTTCAAAGTACAACAGCGTCAACAATTTATTATTTCTAAATTAAACTAAACTAAAACTTAGTTTTATAGACCGAGTTATCAACCAAGAGGAGCTCAACTCAGTTTACAATTTGACAAGAAAAAGTAGACAAATGAAAAAGTGTCAAGAAAAATGTGGAAGAAAAGTATGAAATAACTTGTAAGTTTCATGCTCCACATCATTCTCTTCTTGGTTGGGATGAAAACTGTTCATTGGCCCCTCGTATTGTGATGTCATAATGCCTCATTTCACCAATGCCTAAGAGCCAACCTCATTGGTGATGTCACAATGGCTTGGTTTCCCTATACTTGTGCTCATTTACTAGACTCATTTGCCTCATTGAAATGAAAAGTGTCAAGAAAAGTGTGGAATAACTTGTAAATTTTGTGTCTCCACATCAAATTTGACCACGTGACACCACTGCTAAAAAAAAGCGCACTGGCTATCGATCATTCATAGAATCTCAGTCAAAATAATACTGTTATCTTTTAAAACACTATCATCAAAAGGTCCATCAAAAGAATTCTGCATTGAGGAGTGGGCCAAACTTTCCTCAGACCGGTCAGAGACTGGTAGATGGCTACAAGAAGCATCTCACTGCAGTTATTTCAGCCAAAAGGGGGTGACACTAGCTATTAGGGTGTAAGACATCCTAATTTATTCCTCAGTTAGAATCAGGGCTGTGAAGTCGTTAGATAAATCCTTCGCCTCCGACTCCTCAGTTTCTGGTACCCTCGACTCCGACTCCAGGTACCCAAAATTGTCTCTGACTCCGACTCCACAGCCCTAGATAGAATGCACATTTTTGTGGATGTCTTTTCTTTCATGAGCAAATCAAGGAAAATGTTTGTCGTTTACCTGCAATTACGTCACTTTCTTTTCCAGAGATAAATTAAAAAAAAAAAAAAAGATTTGACATCGATACGTGAACATTTCTTAAGAAAGAACTGAATATTTCATGGGGTGTCCTAATTTTTTCACAGGACTGCATATGGGCCCTGATCCAGTCTGTAACGGAGTCAATATTCAAAGCCTCCTGCCGGATTTCAACTGCTTGTGTCTGCTTAGCCTTTGATACTCAATGGCCCTTCAGCGGACAGTAGAGAGTTGCATGGGGACAGAAATCCCACCCATCCCCGGCCGTCCCTGCCAGAAACCTCTCCGTCCTCACCCGTCCCCACTAGGATCCTCTCCGTCCCCACCCGTCCCCGTCAGGATTTTCTCCGTCCCCGCCCAATCCCAGCAAGGAATTACTTCCATCCCCATCCGTCCCCATAAAAAGCAGCAATTACTTCTGACAAGATCATCAATTCCACAGTTTCTTTTGTGTTTGCGCTGCTGTTTTCCTTGTGGAATCTCTTTGGTGGAACCCTATTTTTGTTTTCTGTTCAGGTAATTAACTTATAAATCCCCTCTTTTACTAAGGCTGACGTGTCCATTATATTATATGGACGAACCCTGCTTCCAAAGCCTTCCATCCCCGTGGGAGTCCCGTCGGCTAGAGGGGGGTCCCCGTGGGAGTCCCGTGGATCAAAGGGGGGTCCCCGTGGGAGTCCCATGGGTGGGATTCCCGCGGGACCCGCGGGATTCCCACAATCCCTGTTCTGTGCAGACCTCTAGCGGACAGTTCTGCTGAATACCAGCCACGTCCCAAGAAGACTTATATGAGGCAGAGCCTGCAAGGAGCTGGGAGTTTTGCGAGTGCCAGCAGTAGTCGGTGCTGGCATCTGCTTAGCTAACTGGTCATGTAGGATCATTGGCGTAGCAAGGGTGAGAGGCGCCCGGGATGGTGGCGCTCCTCCCCCGCCCTTTCTACACCCCCCTACCCCCATCCGCTCCTTCCCTGCTCCCCCTCCTTCCACGCACGCTCCCCTTCCCCGTACCTTTTTAATGGCTGCGGCGCGAGCAGCGACCCTAACCTGCTGCTTGCGCCCTGCGTCAGCTCTTCGTCTGACGTCGCTTTCTAAGCGCGGGTCCAGGAAGTGACGTCAGAAGAAAAGTCAACGCTGGCGCGAGCAGCAAATTAATCTAAAAAAAGGTACGGGGAAGGGAAGTGGCATGCGTGCACAGTAGTAGGATAGGACGGAGAGGACAGGAGCTAGCGCACCCACCAGGGGGGCCGCCCCCTTACCATGCCACTGTGTAGAACCACATAAAAAGCAGCCCAATTTTTTTACGGGTTAGCTCTACAGATGCCAGCACCAAATAAGGATGTCCCCTGCATAACATCTAGCTACTGGCCTGTGGTATAAAGTGTCCTGCCCTCCATCTCTCCTACTCTGGCAAACTGCAATCCCTCTCCCACTCTCCACAACCTAACACAACGTACAATCACCCCTTCCCCTATAATTAGAGGATTCCCCCCCCCCAGGCCTACCGTACTCCCTGGCTAAAGGTTATGGTAGGCCATTTTTACTGTGGAGCTGCAAGAGGCAGGTACAAGTGGGGATCACTCAAGTAGGCCCAGGGAGGGGCCTTCTCTAACTGGGCAGAGAGGTGATTGGTCTTGTGTCAGAGGGATTAGAAACATAGAAAATGATGGCAGAAAAGGGCCACGGCCAACCAAGTCTGCCCACTCTAATGACCCACCCCCCTAATTTCTTCCATGAAGAGATCCCACATGCTTATCCCATTTTTTCTTAAAATCTGGCACGCTGCTGGCCTTGATTACCTGCAGTGGAAGATCATTCCAATGATCAACCACCCTTTTGGTAAAGAAATACTTCCTGGTGTCGCCATGAAGTTTCCCACCCCTGATTTTCAACGGATGCCCTCTTGTTGCCATAGGTCCTTTAAGAAAAAAGATATCTTCTTCCACCTCGATACGGCCCCGTGACATATTTGAACATCTCAATCATGTCTCCCCTCTCTCTGCGCTCCTAGAGTGAGTATAGCTGCAACTTACCCAGCCGTTCCTCATACAGGAGATCCTTGAGTCCTGAGACCATCCTGGTGGCCATTCGCTGAACCGACTCAACTCTCAGCACATCTTTTTGGTATTGTGGCCTCCAGAATTGTACACAATATTCCAGATGAGGTCTCACCGTGGATCTCTACAATGGCATTATGACTTCCGGCTTTCGGCTGATGAAACTTCTCCGGATACAGCCCATCATTTGTCTAGCCTTGGATGAAGCTTTCTCCACTTGATTGGCCGTCTTCATGTCTTCACTAATGATTACCCCCCAAGTCTCGTTCTGCTAAAGTCTCACCATTTAGGGTGTAAGATATGCATGGATTTATGCTGCCAAGGTGCATGACCTTACACTTTTTGGCATTGAAACTTAGTTGCCAAGTCGTGGACCAATGTTCCAGTAAGAGTAGGTCCTGCGTCATACTGTCTGGCACTGTACTATTGCCCACTATGTTGCATAGTTTGGCGTCATCGGCGAATAATGTAATTTTACCTCGAAGCCTCTGAGCCAGGTCGCTTACGAAGATGTTAAATAGGATCGGGCCCAAGACCAAGCCCTGCGGTACTCCACTAATCACCTCCGACGTTTTGGAGAGGGTACCGTTCACCGCCACCCTTTGAAGTCTGCCTCTAAGCCAGTCTTTAACCCATGCAGTTAATATTTCACCTAACCCCATCGAACTCATCTTGCTCAATAACCTGCGGTGTGGGACGCTATCAAAAGCTTTAATGAAGTCCAAGTACACGACGTCCAGGGACTCCCCCATATCCAGCTTTCTTGTTACCCGGTCAAAGAAGCTGATTAGATTGGATTGGCAGGATCTTCCCTATGTAAATCCATGTTGATGGGGATCTCGCAGATTCTCCTTGTTCAGGATCGTATCTAACTTGTGTTTGATTAGTGTCTCACTATCGAGGTGAGACTCACCGGTCTATAATTTGCACCTCCGTCCTGCATCCCTTTTTGTGGAGTGGAATAATATTGGCTGTTTTCCTGTACTTAGGGAAAGATTGAAGAGCGTGGATAACGGTTCCACCAGGACATCACTCAACTCCCTAAGCTCCCTGGGGTGTAGATTGTCTGGTCCCTGGGGTGTAGATTGTCTGGCTTTGTTCACTTTGAGTCTAGATAGTTCACAGTAGACGTTGCTGGGCGGAAACTCGAAATTTCGAAACAGGTCTTCCGAGCTTTCCCTTGACTGCAATTGTGGACCGGACCCCAGCACCTCGCAAGTAAAGACTGAGCAGAAGTATTCATTTAGTAGTTCGGCTTTATCGGGATCCGATTCTACATAATTCCCGTCTGGTTTCCTAAGGCGTACTATCCCATCTGTGTTTCTTTTTCTGTTACTAATATACCTGAAGAAGGATTTATCCCCCTTCTTAATGTTCTTTGCCAGATTCTCTTCTATTCGGAGTTTGGCCTCTCTGACTGCTGTATTGACAGCTTTAGACTTGGCCAGATAGTCCTCCTTAGTCTCTCGTTTTCCTGATTGTTTGCAGGAGATAAATGCTCTTTTCTTCTTTTTACAAGGTCCGAGATCTCCGCAGAGAACCATTGAGGTTTATTGTTTCTCCGCCGTTTACTTACTGTTTTTATATAGCGGTTGGTTGCTTAGTGTAGGGTAGATTTCAGCGTTGACCACATTACCTCTACATTATATGTTGCGGCTTGGTTTTGTAGCGCCCGATGGACAAAATCTCCCATGCTTTTGAAGTTAGTGCCCTTAAAGTTGAGGACCTTTGTAGATGTGTATGATCTAGTGAAACCTTTCTTGAGGTTGAACCATACCGTGTTGTGGTCGCTGGAGGCCAATGTATCGCCCACTGAAACCTCTGTGACACTTTCTCCGTTGGTGAGTATCAGGTCCAGTATCGCCTAATCCCTAGTGGGCTCCAATACCATTTGTTTGAGGCGTGCTCCCTTTATAGAGGTTAATAGCCTTTCGTGTTGTTCCAATCTGCATCAGTCATATTGAAGTCCCCTAACAATACTGTGTCCCCACACAAAGTGATGTTCTCTATGTCTTCGATTAATTCTATATCCTTGTCTTCCTGTTGTCTTGGAGGTCTGTATACTACACCAAGATATAGGCATTTGTCATGTCCCCTGGCCAGGTTCACCCAGAGGGATTCCCCGCTGTACTTGACATCTGCGATTCTGGTAACTTTGATGTCCTCTTTAGTGTATAGTGCTACCCCTCCTCCTAATTTGCCCTCTCTGTCTCGACGAAGTAAGTTGTATCCCGGTATTGCCATATCCCACCCATGTGAATCCGTGAACCAAGACTCGGATATCGCCACCACGTCTAGGTCGGCGTTCCTTATTTCCGTCTCCAATTCCAGAATTTTATTGCCTAAACTGTGTGCATTAACGTACATAGTACTCCATACCTCGTTTGCTAAGTCCCTGTGGAGAATTTCCCGCCCGAGTTAGTGTTCCTCCTATAGTATTGTTTTCAACGTGTGTACTTACCTCGGACTCAGGAATGAGAGGAGGATCACAGCTTTTGTCAAATAGGCGCGAGGGGGATTGCAGCTTGTGTCGGAGGGGTAGGAGTGGGACACGACACTCAGCTATTATTCATCTGGGACCTGAATAAAGTGCCTAAAAGAGCCGGCAGCCTGACTGCATTTGATTGTCAGGGCTCCGCATTGAATATCAGAGCCCAAAACCAGCTGAACATTGACTGGAATATATTCAGTTTGAAACCAAAATGCAGCTGGCATTCTCCTTCCTGTTTTATTTGA
Source organism: Geotrypetes seraphini (assembly GCF_902459505.1). Lineage (NCBI taxonomy): Eukaryota > Metazoa > Chordata > Amphibia > Gymnophiona > Dermophiidae > Geotrypetes > Geotrypetes seraphini. Next base: position 95,393,557 of record NC_047084.1, on the reverse strand, counting down.
ATAGTCGAGTTCTGGCTGAAACGGAACAATTTCTCAGTCTGTCGTCTTCCGCCGACTGGAATAGATAACATGGCCGTTCTCTTTAAAATGCAACGCAGCAGCTCAGTGACCTCTCTCCCGAGCAGTGATTTCTGTTCCAGTGTATTTCATAGATTTGAAATGAAGGTAGCAAGACATGACTTGTGTTATAATGGTGGATACGTGCAAACATTTTATAATGGAACTGCTGGAACCCTCAAGTCATCTTTGGTGCAGGATACAGGAGTTGTGTACAGGTAAAATACAAAGGAAGGGCATTTTCAATTTAGCTGATGTGCTTTTGTTAGTAGCTCAATGCAAATTACATACAGCTCCAGTAGGTAGCCTAATGTTTAGTGCAGTGGACTGAGATCGTGGTAAACTGGGTTCGGTCCCCATAGCACCTCCTTGTGACCACGAGCAAGTCACTGAACAATACCATTAAAATTTATTTTTTTTAATTGGTAATTTAAGTTACGTGCGGATATCCGTGTCGCACATAGTGACACCTAAGTGGAGTCACCCTCAGATGTCTAATGACGCCTACCGTTGCCCAGCAGACTGGATTTTCGGCTTCTTGGCAGCTGCCGGCTGTTTCTTCTTTGCGCTGGCCAGGACTGGATCACGGAGGCACGCAGCTCACCGCTTGCAACTCGACAGCATTGGAGCTCCGCGATTGAGGTGTGTGGGCGGTGTCCTGGGATGGAGCAGCGCTGTTTCCAGCTTTTGGCCTGAACGTCGGTAAGAACATAAGAACAGCCTTACTGGGTCAGACCAATGGTTAATCAAGCCAAGTAGCCAATCCAGGTCACCAGTACCTGGCCAAAACCCAAGGTGTAGCAATATTCCATGCTACCAATACAGGGCATATCTTTCTCAATAACAGGCTATGGACTTTTCCTCCAGGAACTTGTCCAAACCTTTCTTAAAACCAGCTACGCTATCCACTCTTACCACATCCTCTGGCAATGGGTTCCAGAGCTTAACTATTCTCTGAGTGAAAAAGAATTTTCCTCCTATTGGTTTTAAAACTTATTCCCTGTAACTTCATCAAGTGTCCCCTAGTCTTCGTAATTTTTGAAAAATCGATTCACTTGTACCTGTTCTGCTCCACTCAGGATTTTGTAGACTTCAATCATATCTCCCCTCAGCCATCTGTTTTCCAAGTTGAAAAGCCCTAACCGTTTTAGTCTTTCTGAATACGAGAGGAGTTCCATCCCCTTTACCATCTTGGTCGCTCTTCTTTGAACCTTTTCTAGTGCCACTGTCTTGAGATAAGGAGACCAGAATTGAACGCAAGACTCCAGATGAGGTCGCACCATGGAGTGATACAGAGACATTATAATATCTTTAGCCTTGTTAACCATCCCTTTTTTTAAATAATTCCCAGCATCCTGTTTGCTTTTTTGGCCACCGCCGCACATTGGGCAGAAGGTTTCATCGTATTGTCTACAGTGATACCCAGATCCTTTTCTTGGGGGCTAACCCCCAAGGTGGACCCTGAGGAGGAGTGCTGATCATTAAACCAATCTTAACGGAAGAACATCAAATGAGGAGTACCTGAAGTGACTTTGAAACTGACTATTAATTTTTATTTATTCTAATATTACTTTTATTTTCTAGTTTGTTAAGTTATGTTAAGCCCGGTGCCGTTGCTGAGATGCTGCTAATGATGGGTCTGCTGTCAGCGGTTTTTTTTTTGCCTGCCATGAGGACCCTGCTCCTATATGCTTCACCACGCATCCCTCTCTATGTGCATCCTTGTAATATTGTTTTATTTATTGTTTTATTTTCTTTTATACATAATCCTACCATTTACTTCTTTGGCACTTAGCTTAAATTGTGATCCCAACTTGGGGACAGACAGAGAAATTCTTTGGGCCTTAATATTCTAATAATTTTCAATGTTAAAAATTTTTCCTCTTCCTTGTAACCGCGTTGAACCGTAAGACATTTAGCGGTATACAAATAAAGGGCTCCTTTTACTAAGCTGCGATAGCGTTTTTGGCGCAGGCAGGATTTTAGCGCGCGCTAAACCCGCGCTGCGGGGCTAGAACTAACGCCAGCTCAGTGCTGGCGTCAAGGTCTAGCGGGCGCGCTAAAACCGCAATCGCGGCTTCGTAAAAGGAGCCCAAAGTGTTATGTTATCTGAAAAGTAGAGGTGGAGAATAGCTGTGGTAGACAAGGTATCGCTAGGTTCTGAGGTAGACGCAGGTAAATTAGGCCTGGTAAAACTAGGTGTGATTCTTTAAAGGGCGCCATGCAGTTCATTGATAAACGCGCGGAGCGGCGCCTGTAACTCTCAGCATCTTTCATAGAATCTGCTGGTTAGTGTGCGCTAATCATCAAGAACATAAGAATTACCATACTGGGACAGACCGAAGGTCCATCAAACCCAATATCCTGTTTGCAACACAGGTCCCAGGCTCCTAGTTAGATCCCAAGTAGTAAAACAGTTTTGTTTTGTTTTTTTTGCTGCTTATCTTAGGAAAAAGCAGTGTATTTCCCTAAGTCCATCTCAATAATGGCCTATGGATTTCTCTTTTAGGAAATTATCCAAACCTTTTTTAAACCCCGCGAAGCTAACTGATTTCACTACATTCTCCAGCAACGAATTCCAGGGTTTATTTTCACGCTGTGTGAATAAATATTTTCTCCAGTGCACTAAATCAGTTGTTAGCACACTTTAGTGAAAGAACCCCAAGGTGAGGTATTATAGGGGCATAATGCACATATTATAAAGGACTTTTATCAGAAAACTCCAGTTCCAGACCATTCCAGTGCTCTGCCATAAATATTTTCAGTCCCCAGCAGGCAGGAGCACTGACTTAGTGTGAAGCCAAATATTGGCATCTCAGTCAGTGGCTTAATTGGATTCATATAGCTCACTGAAGAATCTGTCAGGCCCTTTCATGTGATAAACACAAGTTCTTTCTCTCTCTCCTTATATTTTTTGACATGCATGCCATTTTGAGGGAATAATACATGTATGCCATGTATATTTTTTTTTCAGTCAAATGTCACATTCATTCAATTTTCTATACCATTCTCCCAGGAGAGCTCAGAGCGGTTTACATGGGTTTATTCAGGTACTCCCTGTCTGTCTCGGTGGGCTTCTATTCTATCTAATGTACCTGGGGCAATGGGAGGATTAAGTGACTTGCCCAGGGTCACAAGGAGCAGCGTGGATTTGAACCCACAACCTCAGGGTGCTGAAGCTGTAGCTTTAACCACTGCACCACTCTCTTCCCTCGTGTTTTGCTGTACTTGCTAGGGGCTCTGGTTCTTCTTCTACATATGCCGTGAGCCAACTGTTTGGCTTTGTTAAGTCAAGGTGATGTGTGGGCATGTGAAGAACCTGCTCTGGTGAGAAAGATGAGAGGAAAACTGAGTTAAAATAACAGCAGCAACAAACAAATCTCTGAAAAATTGAAATATTGAAAAGGGCAGTTTCAGTCAACAACTTCAATAGAAAACCATACCACCCTCATAACCACCTTTTATCAATCGGCCATGGAAGGGAACCCCAAAGCTCCTTCCCCTCCTTGTGAAGTTGGCCAGCAGGAGGGATGCCCACTCCCACCCACTGGAACCCCCAACACACCTGAGAAATCCCCTGGAAGAAGGTTTGCCCACTACCTCCCTAGGAACCCCCATTCCACCTGAGAAATCCCCTGGCAGGAGGGATGCGCACTCCCTCCCACCAGAACCCCTGATACCTTTACCATTCCTTATCTTTCTTTTTATTTTGTAAAATATGAAGAAGAGGTACTGCTGTAAGATACTGCAATACGAACAGCCACTATTTAGTGGAAATTAGTCTTGTTAGACCAATATGGAGGGAGGAGTTTTGATTCTTTCTGTGTGAGTCAGATTTTGTTCTATATGGAACCTGGGGTCGGGGAAAAGGAAAGGAAAGTCATATTGATGATGCTAAAAAGGCATAGAGCTAGATAGATAGATTTTTTTTTAGTTCTCTTCTTTTTCCTTGTTATTACCAGAGGAGAAGAAAGACAAAAAAGCTGAACATGTGTCGGGAAGGAACTGCCACATCTCAAAAATGAAATTCTGCTCCACAGTAATATTTTGAATCTGGGCTGTTTTGGAGAGCGGTGGAACGTGCCTGGAATGAAAATTCATAGATGGTTGGTCATAGATGCAGGCTCTTAGGCCCTGATTCTACAAAGTGCGTCCCGATTTTAGGCAGCTGTAGACTAGGCACCTGGGCCAATCAGGCCTTAGGATTAGTGGGGATGGGCGGACCTGCTATGCATAAGGCCTGATTGGTCCAGGCTTCTAGAGCCTGGGCCAATCAGGCCTTAGATTTAGCGGGGATGGGCCGGGAAGGGGCGGGCCTGTCTCATTTCCACGAGGCAGGCCTGTAGGCTGGACGGCAGCAAGACCCGTCCAGCCGACCAACATTTAAAGGTTAGTTGGGGGAGGGAGATTAGTTGGGGGGGGTCGTCGGGTTTTCCAGCAGGAGGAGTTGGGCATCCTCCTGTCGGTGATTACGAGTTTGGGGGGAGGGGGGGTTCGGGGTTCCGACAGGAGGAGTTGGGCATCCTCCTGTCGGCGATTACCAGTTTGGGGGGGAGGGGGGTTCGGGGTTCCGACAGGAGGAGTTGGGCATCCTCCTGTCGGCGATTACCAGTTTGGGGGGGGGGGGGGGGTACGGGGTTCCGACAGGAGGAGTTGGGCATCCTCCTGCTGGCCATGGGACAGGCGGGCCGCTATACTTATTGCAGCAGGGAGAATCCCTTGCAGCGATAAATGTAGTGACTGTGTCTAATTTAACCCGATTCTCTAACCGGCGTCTGTACCATGGACGTCGGTTACAGAATCGGGGTTTAGTGTAGGACTGATTCTGTATAGGACACCTCTCCTGGGCGTCCTATACAGAATCAGGGCCTTAGTGCCATTGGGTCTCATAGGGAAGCTTAAGGGCAGTGCCTGCTTTTTGCATGTAATTCTTTCCTCAGATAGGCTCAGATACTTGTAGGGAAAGGAAGAAGCGAATGTTTTCATTCGCATTATACTGACTGAAGTCCAGGCCCTAGCAGCTGAATTTTTATTTTTCTCCTATTTGACCTGCCTGAAACTTGATACGCCCTTCGTCGAGGCGTGGTGGTACCACATGAAATAAGTTTTCTGCTTTTGCCCAGTGTATGGATTAACAGTTTGTCCGTGCAATTGCAGCCTGCCACCGTGAGTGGATCAAAAGCACAGTTACGATTCTTGGAGCAACACCTCCTCATGAAACTGGGAGTGGTACATCAAACATTCTCTCCTTTTCCGCAATAATGTGCAGGTTCATTTATTAAATACTGTTCTGTTGCAAAGACATAGGGATCTGTACTGAAGCTATTGTCCTCTTTTAGTCGCGAACTTTGCAGAAGTGTGTCACTCTTAACTTTTTACTCTTCCTCTTCACCAATGGAGAATAGCTCCCTCTTCAGTTTTTCCTCCTGCAAGTGAACTGAGAAGGTGTGTTTTGATCTGCTCTGCTTCATTTTTATTATTTTGGGGGCTGTCAGACTTGGTCAGTCTCTTGTGGAGAGCCTATTTGACAGGCCCTGGGAGCGCTGCACTGCCTGTGAGCATGCCACCACGAAGGCTTCTCCGCCTCGGAACAAACTGGCTGCAAGCATCGGTGACCAATCGGAGCAGGGCTGGGAGGACTGGAAATCCATTTCCATGCCTTTTATTATCCCAAGGCTCAGCTGCGTCCTTGGATGATTCGGGGGTCCCTATCCGGGGCTGGAGGTCAGAAGGCTGTGGCTGCTCTCGATCAGGGTGACAATCCCTCTGGGTGCCATCTTTTCAAGTCCGGAACAGTTTTCACATGTTATTTCGGATACACCCTGTGAGTTGAAGTTGAACCCTCAGCAGTCTTCCACCTCCCAGTTTTCAGTCATGAGCAGCACGAATGCTCAGACTACCAAATTTATTTTCCAAATTTATTTCCCAAATTTATTTATTTATTTTTAAAATATATAACCGCTTAAATCTAAGTGGTGTACATATATCATACATGCACAAGTTATAAAAAGTTATAACAAATAATGCACAATAGGTAAATAATGAATGAGATATTGTAAAATACCGTATTTTTCGTTCCACAGGATGCACCTGATCATAAGACGCACCCAGGATTTAGAGGAGGAAAACAAGAAAAAAAACATTCTGAGCCAAATTCTCCCTGCCAGGCTCTGCACCCAACCCCACACCCCTTGAAGGCTCTGCACCCTGTCCCTCTCCCTGCCAGGCTCTGTCCCCTGTCCCCCCTCTGGTGGTCTAGAGGTAGGCCAGGACAGGGCAGGCCAGGCAGGCCTAGTAATAGTCAGGCAGGCCTAGCAGCCTAGTGATAGGCAGGCAGGCCTAGTGGCAGGGCAGGCAGACAGGCAGGGCCCCCACCCCTCCCCCCGACAGGGCCCCCCCCCCAACCCGAGGCAGGCAGGGTCCTCCCTTACATTAACTCAGAGAACTGGGGCAGCCATTCACAGAGCGGCGCAGGACAAGGCAGGAAGCGAAAAACTCGCACCTGCCTGCTTGCCGATGCCGGTGCCGCTCGGGGGGAGAATGCAGGAGAGAAGGGAAGGAGGCTGAAAGCTTCTGCCCTACAGCGCTGGACCGCCATTCACGGAGCGGCAAAGCAGGAAGCGAAAAATTTGCGCCTGCCTTCTTGCCGCTCCAACTCTGCCTGCCACTGGGGAGAAAGCCGGAGGGAAGGCAATGAGAGAGTGCACTATTTTGAGTTGGGTGAAGTAGAATTGGCAATCAACAGTGGAACCTTGAAGTAGGTGGGTTGTTTCATGCAGATAGAAACATAGAAGATGACGGCAGAAAAAGGCTACAGCCCATCAAGTCTGCCCACTCTGCTTACCCACCCCCTGTCTATGCCCTAATGACCCAATTTCCTTATCTTGACCCTCGTAGGGATCCCACATGGGTATCCCATTTATTCTTAAAGTCTGGCACGCTGTCTGCCTCGGTCACCTGCACTGGAAGCTTGTTCCAATGATCAACCACTCTCTCTGTGAAGAAATACTTTCTGCCTGGTACTTGGAACCTGGGTTGGCCACTATTGGAAACAGGATCCTGGGCTTGATGGACCTTTAGTCTGTCCCAGTAAGCAATTCTTATGTTCTTATTTTCTTATGAGTTGATAATGGAAGCAGCTAAGGAGGTCCCCAACATAGACAAAATAGCACTGATGACAAGCATTGGGTTCATAGACAAAATCGCGCGAGACAACGGCGCGCAGACAACTGAGCGCAAGGTTGACGGCGCGCCGAAGAAAAGCACTATTTTAAAGGGTTCCACTATTTTAAAGGGGGGGTGTTGGTGGGGAACCCCCCTATTTTACTTAACAGACATCGTGCTGGCGTTGTGGGGGGTTTGGGGGGTTGTAACCCCCCTCATTATACTTGAAACCGAACTTTTTGCCTGTTTTTTAGGGAAAAAGTTCAGTTTTAAGTATAATGTGGGGGGTTACAACCCCCCCAAACCCCCCACAACGGCAGCGCAATGTCTGTTAAGTAAAGGGGGGTTCCCCCCATCCCCCCGTCGGAGCTCTTTAAAATAGTGCTTTTCTTCGGCGCGCCGTCAACCTTGCGCTCAGTTGTCTGCACTCAGTTGTTGGCGTGCCGTTGTCTCGCGCGATTTAGTCCCGTCACCCAAGCATTGTCATACAGAAGAAAAGGATGTAAGGATGAGAAAGAAGAGGCATCATTTGGGGTGGGAGATAAGGTGGTACTGCACAAATATGCGATTAGATTTAGGAGGGAAGAGGTGTGTGAAAGAAAAGTAAATGAGTCAGCCATAGTACTTGGTGTCCGCTTCACTGCATCTGGGTCAGATTTTTTTTCCGGCCAGTTTTAGGTCTGGTTTCAGTTGAAAGCCTCACTAGTTAGGTTCAGTTGCAAATGTTTAACTGCCTAAAATTAGATGGTAATCTTGTCCACTGAGCAGCTGTTTGAACATGAGTCTCATATTCCCTGCTGCCTGCCAAATTGTATTTGGAACGAAGCTTTTCTTCTGTATGACAATGCTTGTCATCAGTGCTATTTTGTCTATGTTGGGGACCTCCTCAGCTGCTTCCATTATCAACTCATAAGAAAATAAGAACATAAGAATTGCTTACTGGGACAGACTAAAGGTCCATCAAGCCCAATAGTGGCCAACCCAGGTCCCAAGTACCAGGCAGAAACCCAGAGAGTAGCAACATTCCAAAGCTGAGATTCTGATGTCATAATGTCTCATTCCACTTATGCCTAAGAGCCAACTTCATCGGTGATGTCACAATGGCTTGATTATCCAATACTTGAGTCACATAAGAACATAAGAATTGCCATATTGGATAGACCAAAGGTCCATTCTGTTTCATGCAGTGGCTAACTCATGTCCCAAATACCTAGTTAGATCCCAAGTTGTAAAACTGATTTTACACTGCTTCTTCTAGGAATAAGCAGTGGATTTTCCAAGTCCATCTCAATAATGGCCTATGGACTTCTCTTTAGGAAATTATCCAAACCTTATTTAACTGGTTTGGATAACTGAATTCACCACATTCTCTGGCATCAAGTTTCAGAGTTTAATTACGCATTGTTTAAAGAAATATTTTCTCTGGTTTATTTTAAATCTACTACTTGGTAGCTTCATCGTATGATCCCTAGTCCTAATATTTTTGGAAGGAGTAAACAAGTGATTCATATCTACTCTTTCCACTCAGTATTTTAAAGATCTCAGTCATTTCACCCTGCCACATTTAAGAACATAAGAATTGCCATACTGGGACAGATCAAAGGTCCATCAAGCCCAGTATGCGGTTTCCAACAGTGGCTAACTTGAAGGATACTACTCTTCTGTATTCAACATCAATTAAATTCTTGGCGTAATTATAGATAATACTTTATCTTTTCATTAGCATTTTCTAGTGTCATTTCTTCCTCTTTTTTCAAATTGAGGCAAATTCACTCTGTACGATGTCTACTAAATCAGGATTCCATTAGAATTCTCTTACATTCTATGATTATATTCCGATTGGACTACTGTAATTCTCTGTTAATAGGACTTCCTCAGTATCAATTCCAGCTTGTCCAGAATACGGCTCTTCGCTTGCTTTATCGCCGCTCCATATTTAATCATATAACTCCGCTATTTAAAAATTGAACATATGCTTCCAATAGCATATAGGATTCCTTTCAAATATAATGTTCTTACATTTCAAATTCGATCATCTGGCCTTCCTATGTCTCTGTACAGTCATCTGATTCCTTACATGCCAACAAGGAATCTTCGTTCCTCTTCTCAGCATTTGTTACATCCGACAAATATTCCTGGATGCTAACCGCGAGTCAAGTTTCTCAGTGATGGCCCTGAGCCTTTGGAACTTGTTACCACTTTATCGGAGATCGGAAAAATCTCTTAGGACCAGATTCACTAAAGATAGCGACTCAATCGCTGTTGGCCAATTCTCTGGTTGATTTTCAAACAGCAATTGATGCACTATCGCATGCAAATGATTGCACGGAGGTACAAATCATATGCATGTACACTCACCGACTCAATTGCTCAGTGATTGAGATATGCGCAGAACACTGACAGACTCCTGCCACTGCTGTCAGGGCTTCTGCCGTTTTTTTTTTGTTTGTTTTTAATGCCCCCCCCCCCCAAAAAAAAAAAAAGCTCCCACCGACAAAGCGCTCCCTTTCCCGAACCTAAAAAAATGGCAGGAGGGATGCCCACTCCCTCCTGCCGCCAGACACTCCCCCCAACACTCCCCCTCCCCGCACGAATATGGCAAGAGGGAGGCCCACTCCCTCCTGCCATCGGAGCCACCCCCCTCCGCCTTCGCCTCCTTGTACCTTTGAATTGGAAGCAGGAGAGGTGCTCAGTCCCTCCTGCTCCTCCACTGGCTGCTGGCTGCAGCTGAGCCAATCAGGGCCTTAGGCACCTCCCCGTGCATCAGATGATGCACTAGGGAGGGGCCTATGACCTGCATTGCTGATGGTGCCTAGTGGAGGAGCTGGAGAGACTGAGCACCCCCCTGTGCCTGACTTAAAGGTATGGGGGGGGGGTGACAGCGATGGGGGGCGACCTGGCCCTATGGCAGGAGGGAGAGGGCATCCCTCCTGCCATACTTAGGTTCTTTGGCGCTGGGTGGGGGTGTTAGGGGGAGCAGTGGTTAAAGCTACAGCCTCAGCATCCTGAGGTTGTGGGTTCAAACTCATGCTGCTCCTTGTGACCCTGAGCAAGTCACTTAATCCCCCCATTGCCCCAAGTACATTAGATTTATTGTGATCCCGCCGGAACAGACAGACAAAAATGCTTTGAGTACCTGAATAATTAATGTAAACTGTTCTGAGCTCCCCTGGGAGAACGATATAGAAAATTGAATAATAAATGAATACATAAATATGATGGCAGGAGGAAGTGGGCATCCCTCCTGCCATATTCACATGGGAGCATGGGGGGAGTGTGTGGTGTCACAGCAATTGTCGGGGGAGGGAGCATGTGATTGTCAGAGGGTCGTTGAGGAGGGCTGCGGCAGCGGTGGGGGATTTTTTTATTTTTATTTTTTAATGGGACAGATATTTTGTATGTGTAATACACACAAAATATCTGTGTCATTAAAAAAACAATTTTAAAATATCCGGCACAGCTACTAGAAAAAAGGGCTACTTTATTTTATGACCATCTTACCCGAGTCACGATATAATATAGAAAAAAAAGGTGTATATTATGGATGTTTCAATGGGTTACTAAGAAATTTTCTTATATGCCTACTAACACAGGCTAACTTCAATGTTCCTATCCTAAAAATGTGAAATGTGAATTAATGCAGTGGCATACCAAGGGGGGGGAAGTCGGCCCTGGGTGCACGCTCCAAGGGGGTGCACAGCCGGCCGGATCCGGAACCTCCCGCGCTGCTGCAAACGGCACCTCAGCGCGGCTGCCGTACTTAGAGCAGAGTTGGAAGCCGCGCTGAAGTTGAACGAAGGTCCCGCAATGACTGCGCCGTCTACCACCTCTGTTCCGGAAGAGGTAAGTGACATGGAGGGGGGGGGTGGACCAGCAGCTGCAGTCATGTGGGATCTTGCCGCAACTAACTTCGGCTGCTGGCCCACCTCCCTCCGATGTCACTTACCTCTTCCATCCGGAGCAGAAGCAGTCATCGTATGACCTTTGGGATGGAGAAAGAAAGGAGCATAGTAGGGTGGTGAAAGAAGGTCAGGGTGGCATGGAAGGGTGTGGAGGGTGAGAAAGGGAGTCAGGGTGGTATGGAATCATGCTGAAGGGTGATAAAGGGGGATCAGAGTGGTATGGAATCATGCTGAAGGGTGACAAGGGGGTCAGGGTGGTATGGAATCATGCTGAAGGGTGACAAAAGGGGTCAGGAAGGTATGGAAGCATGGTGGAGGGAGAGAAAGGGGCAGATGCTGATGGAATTGCAGGGAAAGAGAGATAAGGGGGAAGGATACTGCATGGAATTAGTTTAGAGAGAGAGAGAAAGGGGGCAGATGCTGATGGAAGTGGGGGGAAGGGAGAGGAGAGATTGAAATGCCACACCATGTGGGTGTGGGAGAGGGAAGGGAAGAAGAGGAGAGGAGAGATGGCAGACCATTGGAGGAGGGAAGGGAGGAAGATGGATGCCAGACTAATGGGGGTGAAGGGAGAAATGGAAAGGGGAAGCATAAAGATTCTAGAACGGGAATAGAAAGAGAGAAGATGCCATATAGAAGGGGCAGAGAGAGGGTAGACAGTGGATTAAAGGAAGAGAGTGACAAAAAGATGAGGAAAGCAGAAACCAGAGAAGACAAGGTAGAAAAAAATTATATTTATTTATTTTTTGCTTTAGGTGAGATGCATCGCTGTTTCTGTGATGTTGCATTGTATGCAGAGTCCAGCTTCTGGGTGCTTCAGTTTAACCTTTGTCTACGTATTTTTATTCTATCTCCCCATTTACAAAACCGTAGAGCGTTTTTTAGCGTTGGCATCTGAGCTGTTACCACCGTGGCTAAAAACCACACTACAGTTTTGTAAAAGGGGGAGTGGTTAGTTTGTGATTACATACTAGGCGAAGGTGTTTTTCTGTATTCTATGTGTTCGAAAAGACATGGTTTTCTGTTAGGATTGATTGTGTAGGATTGATCTGTACTAGTCTGGCTTGTTTAGTTTTACAATGGGTGTATTGATGTTGTACTGCTCACTGCAGTATGTAAGATGCTGCCTTTTCCTAGGTACTCATGTGTGACATGTGGTTTGTTACTAAAAATCATGTTTTTCATACAGATGGGGGGCTGTCAAAAAATGATGGGCCGCGGGTGTCACATATGCTAGGTACACCACTGAATTAATGTATAAAACATTTCTTTTTTCTAAACAAGTTACTGACAGGTCTATAGCAGTCGGGTTTTTATGATTGTAAAACCCGATGAAAAATAGCCACGCAATGTAAGTGAATCAATCGCTTGGCTATTTTGCATGGGGTTTTACTAATTTGCATGGCTGGATTGGAAAATGGGCGATTGAGGGGAAAAACACGCGGTGGGCCATTTTGTGAATGGGGTTGGTTAGCAGTGATCTTCACTAAACCTTTGACGATCACTGACTTTAGTGAATTGGGGCCTTAAAGTCTTCAAGTCACAGCTGAAGACTTCAGAAAGGATTTTGATTGTGCATCCCTACAGATGATTCCTATACCGGAATAAACAACAACAAAAAAAATCCTTTATCCCCTTAACCTCTTGTGTTTTTCCTTTGTTTTATTAATTTCCCCTTTCCCTTATAAATATTGTAACTCATCCCATCCCTGAATATCTTTTTCTCCCAGTTTGTTTACAGTATTGGTCTGTTTTTATTTTTTTTAACTTGTACCCATTGTTTTTAACTTTGTTAACCGGCCTTGATTTGACTACAATCTACTCTAATGAGACCCTTACCCGCACATGCGCAGTTGCAATGGCGTGATTCCTGCCACCATGAGGTGTGCCTCCATGGCGTATTCTACTTGCGTGCGTCGGTTTCAGGCGTGTGCAGCTATTTCAATAGCACCGGCAGTTTGTCCCCTGTTAGCTGCGGTTTGTGTCCTGTTGCCTGGCGCCTACAGTAACGGCAGGAGGGTGTCGGTTGCGGTGGTGGTTTGTCTTCTGTTAGCTTAGAGGAACGGCAGGAGGGTGTCCAGTGGCTGCTACAAGGTAAAAATTGCCATGTTGCTAAAAAAAAACTGCTACTGCTTAGAGAATTGAAGGGGGAGAAGGAAAGGGGGCTGCTTTGGGGGGAGGGGGCCACGAAGAGACAGAGAAATACAGGCAGGCAGGGGGCCAGGGAGAGAGACAGACAGAAAGAAAGACAGGGGGCCAGGCAGAGAGACAGACAAAACAGACAGGGGCCAGAGATACAGATGGAAAGAAAGACAGACAGACAAACAGACAGCAGCCAAGGAGAGAGAGAGAGAGGGAGAAAAACAAAACAAAACCCAAGACTGACAGACAGTGGCCAAGGAGAGAGAAAGAAAGAATGACAGACAGACAGGGGGCCAGAGAGACAGAGACAGAAAGAATGACAGGGGGCCAGAGAGACAGACAGAAAGGAAGATAGACAGACAGACAGACAGTGGCCAAGGAGAGATAGACAAAGAAAAAAAGGACAGACAGACAGTGGACAAGGAGAGAGAGAGAGAGAAAGAAAGACAGACAGAGCGTCCAAGGAGAGAGAGAGAAAGAAAGAAAGACAGACAAGCAGACACACACATCTATTCTAGCACCCGTTAATGTAACGGGCATGAAGACTAGTTGTTAAGAAATGTGGTATATCAAATAAACTATAACTGTAACAACAGGCTTTTCATAAGTTGTGTTTCCTACATTGTTTCTAAGTAGCACATTGCTTCACAGTATCTGGCAATGGAGGCATTTTATGTTGCTATCACCCAGGTGACACCAGAATTTCAATACATATTTGTTTTTTTATGGAAAGCTGTAAGGGGATACACCCTAGCTGTATGCATTGTATAAAACTCTTAGCATGGATAAAAGTGTCTATGTTTACAGTGCATTTAGTGTTAATTTGCCTGTCATTCAATCTCATATTGAAAACCTGTATGTAACATATTAATATCAGATTTCTCACTGAAGGTAAGTGAGGATTAAAACTTCTTTGAGAAATAAATAATTTGGTATCTTTAATTTTAACAACAGTTTGTAAAACACAGTAATTTAGTATTTTTAATATTTCCCTTGGGCCATTTTTAACATCAATGAAATATTTATAGTAATTTTTTGCTTAGCTGTGAATTTTCAGAGGCAGTGCTGTAGATTGGCACTATACTGGCATCTGTCTGCCAAGATGCCATTATAGAATACTGGTCTCCCTTCATATTTGTGGGGGTTAGGGGCACAGCTCCCTCACAGCTATTAAAAAATCGTGAATAACTTTAGGGCCTTCACCCTGACTCCCTCCCAACTCCCAAACCCCTCCACAGCTTACTTTGAAAGTCCTGGTGGTCTAGCCATAAAGCGGGGCAGGGGAAGTCTTCCTACGCTCGTGCCCTGTGCAGATCCGCTATCAAAAGTAACTGCCTCGTGTTCCCGCGTTGGTCTCACAAGACTGCAGGAACTCACCAGTCCAACACGGGAACTTGTGGCGGCCATTTTTTGGTTGCGGATCTGCACAAAGCAGAAGCTGAGGAAGATTGCTCCTACCCCACTTCACAGCTAGACCACCAGGGCTTTAAAGACAGGCAAGAGGCAAGAGGGAGGCTGCTTGTTTGGAGACTCATGAATAAGTGAATTCACAAATCCCCTAACCGTGGAATGTGGAGGTAGGCCTGTGGTAGTGTAAGTTGCCAAGGGCGCCTGCAGTATAGGTGCAATTAGTTGTGCCTTGTTAATGGCGGGTATAAATGGATGTGCCTACATGCCAAATGAAATGCATAATTGATAGCTTTCGAGAAGTTATGGGTGTCACCTGAAGATGCCCATGGCCTACCTGTGCTTTGCCCACATGGCCTCCTGCTGTTATGCACTATGGCAGGATTCTGTACAGCTTGCTAAATTTTGCAACAAAATCAATTCAAAATCAATCAAAGTGATGGACTAAATTATTTATTGATGTATTCATTCATTCCCTTGTTTAGCCCGTCCTCCCAAAAGAGCCCAGTACGGGTTACAGGAGTACACACAAGGCAAAGTCAGAACAAATATGGACAAGCGAGTGGTACAAAGACTGAGTTATGATAAATAGAGAACATCAGAGATACAGTGGGGGATTTTACATGCTATAGTAAAGATAAACAGTCGAGATACTTTAGTTGAATACACATGCTATAGTGGGTATAGACATCTGAGAACACTAAGGGCTCCTTTTACTAAGCTTCGGTAGCGGTATCAGCGTGCGCTAGACACTAACGCCTCCATAGAGCTGGCATTAGTTTTTCCACGTAGCGCGGGGGCAGCGCGCGCTAATCTGCAGCACTTGGTAAAAACGCTGCCACAGCTTAGTAAAAGGAGCCCTAAGTGACTATAGAAGGTATGAACATCCAAATTATTCTAATTTACTTTTATATGTTTTTGCTCAGGAACTCAGCGTTATGCATACGCCTGAGATCAGTCTGGCTTGGACTTTTCATGGGGCTGGATTTGTTAAGAGGAAGGTTTTCATAGCCTTCTTAAAGTTCCATAGGTTGTCCAGTTCTCCGATGGTTGGGGGGGGGGGGAGTGCAGGGGAGATGAGGTTCCAGAGTTTGGGCATGAAGTGGGAGTAGACATGCCTGTGGGCTGATTCTATTCTGAGGGCACGTCCAGAGGGGTAAGGACAGCCGTCTTTCATTCTGGGATCTTAATGGTTGGCTTGGGTTGTAGATTGGTAGCTTGGGAATCATATAGAAACATAGAATATGACGGCAGAAAAGGGCCTATGGCCCAACAAGTTTGCCCACTCAAATAACCCTCCCCTCTAAGTTCCTCTTTGAAGTGAGCCCATGTCAACGTTGATCCCATTTGATCTTAAAGCCTGGTACCAATTTCTTGAAGGTTTTGAATGCCATGACTAGGGCTTTGCAGATGCAACGCTTCTTGATAGGTAACGTGGTGGTGGATGCTCCAGTTTTTTAATAGGCGGACTGCAGCATTTTGGACACTTTGGAGGTGGGATAGGTTTTTGGCAGACAGGCCTACTACTACTAATAATAACTTTATTCTTTTATACCGCCATAACCAAAAGTTCTAGGCGGTTTACACTAAAAAGAGCTGGACAATCAGCGAAATACAATAATACGGAAAAAATATACAAATATTTGTAAAATAGAATTTCAATAATAAAACTCTCATTAAGTAATAAACTTATCAAACAAAGTGGTCTTAATTAATTTCCGAAAAAGCAATAGGATAACATAACTTGCTGAATACATTTACCTAACCAAGATTGTTGCCTACCAGCTTGACATGCCAGGGTCCTGTCTGAGAAGGTCTTATAGCTACACCCATTAATTTTTGGATAAGCAAATAAGTAGAAGTTTCTAGTTTCTCTTGATGGTCTATGCAACACAAAATGAGGAAAAAGGTAAGCTGGAGACAATTCCGATATCAGCTTAAAGCAGATACAGGAAAATTTGAATACTCTTGCCTCCAAAGGCAGCCAATGAAGTAAACGATAATATCGACTAATATGGTCATTCTTTTTTAAACCGAAAATCAATTGAACAGCTTCAGAATCGCTCAGCTCTGGAATAGTCTCCCTTCCCCTCTCCGCATCTTGAGCCCCCTTCTACCATTCCGTAAGCTTCTGAAGACTTGGCTCTTCTCCAAAACGTAACCCGTCCCCTCCCTATTATTATCACACCTAACCTCTCTCTTACTTACTTCTATATATCCACTGGAGTTCCGTTGCTTTCCTAACCATGTAAACCGTGTCGAGCTCCACCTGTGGAGATGATGCGGTATATAAACCCAAGATTTAGTTTAGTTTAGTTTAGTATTCTGAATTATCCTTAATTTCCTTAAAATTTTTTGGGGTGCTCCTAAATAGATGATGTTACAATAGTCTAAAATAGATAAAATTAATGCCTGCACCAATAGTCTGAACGATAAAGGATCAAAATTTTTTTTTATGGTTCTTAATTTCCACAATGTAAAAAAGCATTTTTGTACCACTAAGTTCGTGTGTTCTTCTAGTGTTAAATGTTGGTTTAGTGTGACTCCCAGAATTTTGATAGATTTAATAATCGGGTAATCATGACCATTAAGATGAAGCAATGAGTTTGTTATTTTGTCGTTGGGACAAGCCAAGAAAAGTTTGGTCTTTTCCGTATTGAGTTTCAGTTTAAAATTAATTGTCCACTGTTCTATCTGAGTCTTAATAGAAGATATCTGGTTTAAAATTTCAGTGGTAAAATTTTAAATGTCCTAAAGGGGAAATGTAGATGTTGAATAAGGTAGGTGATAGCAGAGAACCTTGGGGCATACCAGATGGGTTGCTCCATGAATGAGAATAGTTACCGTCACAAATCACTTGATAAGAGCATTACAGTAGTCCATGCGAGACAGTGCCAAGGCATAGAGTAACTGCGCAAATTCAGGTTCATAGAAGTATGTATGGATGCTCCTCAGCTGCCGGAGGTAGTCTCTTCTTTTTAAAGTTTTTCTGCTTTTTCCTTGCAGGTTAGTCGGAGGAGAGGGAGGAAGCAAGAGACACAGAGGGGAGGAGGACATAGCAGGCAGGCAGATCAGGGTCGCGGCGAGAGTTAGCTCCGCCCACCCCCGCGCGTCACAGGTCACATCGGCCCGGGCTCCCTTTGAGAGAAGGAGAGCCGGGGCACGAGGTGAACTGCGGCGGCGTCTCTTCTTTTTAAAGTTTTTCTGCTTTTTCCTTGCAGGTTAGTCGGAGGAGAGGGAGGAAGCAAGAGACACAGAGGGGAGGAGGACATAGCAGGCAGGCAGATCAGGGTCGCGGCGAGAGTTAGCTCCGCCCACCCCCGCGCGTCACAGGTCACATCGGCCCGGGCTCCCTTTGAGAGAAGGAGAGCCGGGGCACGAGGTGAACTGCGGCGGCGTCTCTTCTTTTTAAAGTTTTTCTGCTTTTTCCTTGCAGGTTAGTCGGAGGAGAGGGAGGAAGCAAGAGACACAGAGGGGAGGAGGACATAGCAGGCAGGCAGATCAGGGTCGCGGCGAGAGTTAGCTCCGCCCACCCCCGCGCGTCACAGGTCACATCGGCCCGGGCTCCCTTTGAGAGAAGGAGAGCCGGGGCACGAGGTGAACTGCGGCGGCGTCTCTTCTTTTTAAAGTTTTTCTGCTTTTTCCTTGCAGGTTAGTCGGAGGAGAGGGAGGAAGCAAGAGACACAGAGGGGAGGAGGACATAGCAGGCAGGCAGATCAGGGTCGCGGCGAGAGTTAGCTCCGCCCACCCCCGCGCGTCACAGGTCACATCGGCCCGGGCTAACAGGGAGCCCCAATACGTAAGTAACATCCAGTTATTGTCTATTGTTCTTTTGTTTTTTGTTTATTATTACCTAGCCACACAGCACACCGCGAGACAAGCACTCCCAAACAGCTCAACAGCACCAGCACAACCAAAACCAGCGATCAACAAAAGGACTGCTATCAAGAGGACAGGACACACACAACTGAGAAGGAGAATAAGACATGAGCGCCCACGGAAGCCAGAAGATGAGCTTTCCAGTCTTCTGCACCGGCTGCAATATGTATGACTACCTCCCCTCGGGGACTAGGGCATACATTTGCAGCCGATGTGAGGAGCTGGACAGCCTGAAACTGCAAGTTCGGCTGCTGGAGGGAACTGTGATGGAACTCGAAGAACTCCTTGCCAGGAAGGAAGAAAACTGCATGCAGGAGAAGTTGCTAGGGGAGCCCGAAACCAGCGAAGGGATCGTGGAATTAGAAAGATTCATCGAGGAAGCCCACCAGCAACACGTAGAGATCCCAGGACTGGAAAGCTGTACCCAGGATACCCAGAAAGATGGACTGGAAGAGAGGAGAGAAGACACACAAGCTAACACAGAAAAAACCAAAGATGAGGTAGGAGATATCCGCACACCAGAAGGAAGAGAGACATCACAGGAAGACGTCCCCCCATCTGAAGAGACGAAAACAATTTCAAGAGTAGCACTGGAAGAAGAAGACTGGCCCTATACCGAAGACGTGGACTTACGACCCCCAAGAAACCCCCGAATAAAGAAGATGGGGATCATCGTAGGAGACTCCATTATACGTCACGTGGACAGCCACACCGCAGGAGGAAGAGAGGACAGAATCGTCACCTGTCTGCCTGGAGCAAGAGTGAAGGATGTGGCCAACAGGATCTCCAGGATCATAGACAGTGCAGGGGGAGAGGATACTGCTGTGCTCATCCACGTGGGAACAAATGATGTAAGCGGACGGAAGTATGACAGGGAAGAGATGAAGGGCCAGCTCCGCTCACTTGGAAGACAGCTGAAGATCAGGGAGGTGAAGGTGGCCTTCTCCGAGATCCTCCCAGTACCAAGAGCGGATGGAAAGAGACAAGGGGAATTGCAAGCTATTAACGCCTGGATGAGACGATGGTGTGAAGAAGAAGGCTTCGACTTCGTGCGCAACTGGACGGCGTTCTGGGGGAAAAGCAAGTACTATAGAAAGGACGGACTACACCTCAACAAGGAAGGAGCGAGAGTATTGGCAGGCAACTTGAAGAGGGCCATCGAGAAGGCTTTAAACTAATAAATAGGGGAAAGCCGACAGTCGACCACCAGTCGATGGCACGGACGACAGGATGCCCCGATGTAGGAACAATGGGCTACTACTCATACACAGGAGAGGACGATCTCACAGCAAATAAGGAAGACAAGGCAGAAAGGGACAACTCAGACATAGGAGAGGAAGACCGCACAACAAACAAGGGAAACAACACTGCAGCGGTTAAGGATACCGTGAAAGTAACAGTAAGGACAGCAAAGAGTAGAAAGTCCATAAAAGTAACTCGAAGAGAACTCAAATGTATGTATACGAATGCTAGAAGTCTAGGAAACAAAATGGGGGAACTAGAGACAATAGCAAGAAATGATAAGTTGGAAATCATTGGCATAACAGAAACATGGTGGAATGAAGAAAACAAATGGGACACAGTACTTCAGGGATACAAACTATATAGAAGAGATCGAGTAGGGCAGAAAGGTGGAGGTATTGCCCTATATGTGCAGGAAGGAGTAGAATCTGTTGAAGTGGCTACGATGGAAACGAAAGAGAAGCTAGAGTCCCTCTGGGTCAAGATTCCTGGACAAAACAGTGCAGCCACGAAAATTGGCCTTTTTTATCGTCCCCCGGGACAGGCGGATGAAACTGACTTAGAAATGATAGAGGAAATCAAACGAGAATGCAAGACGGGCAATGTAATAATATTGGGAGACTTCAATTTCCCGAGGATAGACTGGAAACTAGGAACCTCCAACTGCGGCAAGGAGGCCAAGTTCCTGGAGGCGCTAGGGGATTGCTTCCTGGAACAAATGGTGAAAGAGCCGACAAGAGGCAACGTCACCCTGGACTTGGTGCTAAATGGCCTCACGGGACCGACAAAAGAAGTAGAAGTTACGGTACCGCTGGGGACGAGCGATCACAATGTGATCATCTTTAAGCTTGACATCGGGAATAGAAAAAGTGCCAAAACCTTAACCAAAACCTTTAACTTTAAAAAGGGCAAATACGATCGCATGAGAGCCATGGTGAAACAACGACTCAAGAAAAAGGTGGATAAAATTGAAACAGTAGACCAGGCATGGTCCCTACTGAAAAGTACTATCACAGAAGCACAAAACCTACACATTCCGAGGATCTCCAAGGAAGGGAGAACAAAAGGTAAGGGAGAACCGGCATGGCTTACCAGACAGGTGAAGGAAGCCATAAAAGAAAAGAAGGACTCTTTCAAAAAATGGAAACACATCAAAACGACCGAAGCATGGAAAAAACATAAAGACGAACAGAAGAAATGTCACAAGGCGGTGAGGGATGCCAAAAAGGACTATGAAGAAAAAATAGCGCAAGAGGCCAAGAACTTCAAGCCCTTCTTTAGATACGTGAAAGGGAAAAAAACCCGCAAAAGAGGCGGTGGGACCCCTGGACGACCAGGGAAGAAAAGGGTACATTAAGGAAGATAAACAAATTGCGGACAAACTAAATTCCTTCTTTGCGTCTGTCTTTACGGAGGAGGATACTGCAAAAATACCAGAGGCAATGAAAGTGTTTAATGGAGTAATGGAAGACAGCCTCACCACAGTTGAAGTGGAGTTGGACCAGATATACTACCAGATCGACAAACTTAAAAGTGACAAATCCCCTGGACCGGATGGAATTCATCCGAGAGTCTTAAAAGAATTGAAGATTGAAATCGGAGAGTTATTGCAAAAACTCACCAATCTGACAATCAGAACTGGACAGATACCAGATGACTGGAAGATAGCGAATGTCACGCCAATTTTCAAAAAAGGATCGAGAGGAGAACCGGGCAACTACAGACCAGTGAGCCTTACGTCTGTCCCTGGAAAGATGGTTGAAGCACTGATCAAGGATAGCATAGTCCGGCACTTAGATACACACGACTTGCTGAAACCCAGTCAACATGGGTTCAGGAAAGGGAAATCATGTTTAACGAATTTGCTTCAATTTTTTGAGACCGTGAACAAGCAAATTGATAGTGGAATGCCAGTGGACATAATTTATTTGGACTTCCAGAAAGCATTCGACAAAGTTCCGCATGAAAGACTTCTCAGGAAACTACAAAGCCATGGAATAGAGGGAGATATACAAAGGTGGATAGGCAAATGGCTGGAAAACAGGAAGCAGAGAGTGGGCATAAATGGGAAGTTCTCAGACTGGGAGAAAGTGACTAGTGGTGTGCCCCAGGGCTCGGTACTTGGGCCGATTCTATTTAATATATATATCAATGACCTGGAAGGCGGAATATCCAGTGAGATCATTAAGTTTGCAGACGACACAAAGCTATGCCGGGAAATCAGATCGCAGGAAGATAGCGAGGAACTCCAGAGCGACTTGTATCAGCTAGAGAAATGGGCAGAGCAATGGCAGATGAAGTTCAACGTGGAGAAATGCAAAGTAATGCATTTAGGTAGTAAGAATAAGGAACACGAGTATAGAATGTCAGGAGCAACTCTGGGTAAGAGCGAACAAGAAAAGGACCTGGGTGTACTGATAGATAGGACCCTGAAGCCGTCGGCACAATGTGCAGCAGCGGCAAAGAAAGCAAACAGAATGTTGGGCATGATAAAGAAAGGAATCACGAGTAGATCGGAGAAAGTCATAATGCCGCTTTATAGAGCAATGGTCAGACCACACTTGGAATACTGTGTACAACATTGGTCTCCCAACCTAAAGAAGGATATAAAACTGCTGGAGAGGGTGCAGAGACGAGCAACGAAACTAATAAGAGGTATGGAGAAATTGGAATACGAGGAACGACTCAAGAAACTAGGATTGTTCTCCCTTGAGAAGAGGAGGCTGCGAGGGGATATGATAGAGACGTTCAAAATACTGAAAGACATCGATAAAATAGAGCAGAAAAACAAATTATTTACATTGTCCAATGTGACACGGACAAGAGGACATGGTTTGAAACTAAGGGGTGACAAGTCCAGGACAAATGTCAGGAAGTTCTGCTTTACGCAGCGAGTGGTGGACGCATGGAATGCTCTTCCACAGGAGGTTATTAAGGAATCCACTGTGCTAGGATTCAAAGGCAAATTAGATGCACATCTCCTTATGAGAGGCATAGAGGGATATGGGTGATTAGAACAATCAGGTGTATACCTGACTGGGCCTCCGCGTGTGCGGATCGCCGGACTCGATGGACCATGGGTCTGATCCGGAGATGGCAATTCTTATGTTCTTATGTAAGGTTGACACTATTTGGGAGATGTGGTCTGAGAGTGTTAGATTCGATGTCAGTATTACTCTCAGGCTGTGGATGCCATCTTTGGCTGTGAGGGTGTTATTTCCCCAAGAGAGGCAGGGACGAGGGGACATTCAGTTTTCTCTGTGAACCCAGAGAAGCTGTTTTTTATGCATTTAGCTGTAGTTTGTTTATGGTCATCCAGTCCCTTATTTCAGATAAACAGCACTGTAGTTTCTTGATTTGCTCGGTTCGATTTTGTCCTGGTGGGGGGAGGTGGATATCATCTGCACTCTATTGGTAGTAATTAGGAGTTGCATGTGGAGCTACCCTGTTCTATAACATGCATGCCTAATTTTCGTAGTGTAAAATTCTACAAGGGGTGTGGCCATGAGAGGGGCATGGGCAGGCCCTGGGCGTTCCCAGAATTTTGGCGCAGTGTTTTAAAATACTTACATCTCCATGCTTCAATGCCATTAGTTGTGTTTGTAATTATTTACGCCAGCCTTTGGCAGGATACCAAGGCCCTGACTCTGTAAATGACACCTAAAATAAGGCGCCTAGCCGATCAATGCACCTTATCTTAATTACACATAATTAACAGCAGTGGCTTAGCGAGGGTGAGAGATGCCCAGGGCAGTGGCGCCCCTCCTCCATCCTTACCTCCACCCCCCTTCCTGCTCCTTCCCCGATCCCCCCTGTCGCATTTGCGCCACCTTCCCTTCACTTCCCCCATACCTCTAGTCGTTCACTGCCATGAGCAACAAGAACTTCAACGTGCTTCTCGTGACCCCCTGTCTCTCCTGCTGACATCACTTCCTGTGCGTGGCACCCGGAAGTGATGTCAGTGGGCTACGAGGAGCCCGTTAAAGGTGTTGCAGTGGTGAACAACTAGAGGTGTGGGGGGAAAAGGAATGGAGCATGCGCATGGTGAGGAGAGGAGTGGGAAGAGGTGGAGGCCAAGAAGAGGAGGGGTGCCGGCGCCCCCTCCCCCGCTCCCCCTTACTATGCCACTGATTAAAAAACTTTTAACCAGCGCTGATAATTAACAATTAGCGCCTTGTAATTAGAAACATAGAACATGACGGCAGAAAAGGGCCACGGTCCATCTAGTCTGCCCACACTAATGGCCTAACTACCTCCATAAAGAGATCCCACATGCCAATCCCATCTTTTCTTAAAATCTGGCACGCTGCTTGCCTCAGTTACCTGTTGTGGAAGATTATTCCAGCGATCAACCACTCTTTCGGTGAAGAAATATTTTCTGGTGTCGCCATGAAATTTCCCACCCCTGATTTTCAATGGATGCTCTCTTGTTACCTTGGGTCCTTTAAGGAAAAAGAGATCCTCTTCCACCTTGATACGGCCTGTGACATATTTGAACGTCTCGATCATGTTTCCCCTCTCTTTCCGTTACCGTATGATTAAACCACAATAAATGGATATGACTCTATATATCAAGTAGGCAGTAAAGATTGTATACAGTTGACTCCACCTAAGTGCACGTCGGTTAAGCGCACGCTTCGGTTATCCGCAGCCTACCACCACGATCCCGTTTTTTTTTTTTTTTTTACATTAAAGTCAATGGACGTAAATTCCGGATATTTGCAGTTCGGATAAGCACACAATCCTCTTATGCGCACTGGTGTCATTGGTCCCACCTCTATTTCACGTTACGTTCACTCCGGTTAAATGCAATCACGTTCTGACTGGAAATTGCTATAATAATAACAACAGTTTATATACCGCAGGACCGTGAAGTTCTATGTGGTTTACAATGATTAAAAGATGCTACAGATTGAGTAGAATTAACAGAGTTAAGTTAAGAGCTAGTGATAAACAGCTCTAGAGATCAGTTATTGTGGACTAAGATTATACAGGTTAGTTACCTAAATACTTCAGGAACAGATATGTTTTTAGGTGTTTCCTAAATTCCTCATAAGTAGTAGGCATAAGCAATTGTTCCAGGTCTTTACCCCATAATGCTGCCTGATGTGAGAAAAGATGGTGATGATGTCTTTTAAATTTACATCCTCTAACCGGTGGAGAAACAAAATTCAAGTGTGAGCTTCTCTTATGTCTGTTGGTTGTGAAAGAGAAAAGGTCAGTTCTATATTTAGGGGCTAATCCGAATAGTATCTTAAAGCAAAAACATCCAAACTTGAACCTCACACGTGCCTCCATCGGCAGCCAATGCAGAAGTCGGTAGGAAGGCGTTACATGATCGAACTTCTTCAACCCCCAAATCAGCCTGACCGCCGCATTTTGTACCACTTGTAATCGCCGCATATTCTTCTGGGAAATTGCCAAATAGGCGATATTACAGTAATCAAGTTTGCTCAGTATAAGGGACTGTACCAGAATTCTAAATGATGAAACATCAAAATATGCTTTAATGGACCGAAGCTTCCAGAGAGTGAAAAAACCCTTTCTAACCAAGGAGTCCACCTGGTCTTTCATGGTTAGGTTCTGGTCCAATGTTACGCCAAATACCTTCATAGTAGATTGAATAGGATAACTGAGTTTATTGATGCACTGTGATGATTTAGTGTCAAGCGGGTGTGATGAAGCTATAAAGAATTTTGTTTTTTCCGAATTAAGCTTTAATCTGAATTCACTCATCCAGTGCTTCTGTTGCCTTAGGGGTAACTTCCGAGAGAGAGGTGGCGAATGGGATAATGAAAGTCATCTGCATAACTAAATAATTTTATCCCCAGCTGGGACAGTTGTGCACCTAATGAAGTGCTGGGACAGCTTAAGCGCTGGGAAAGTGAGCACTGGGACAGCTGGGAAAGTGAGCGCTCCACTTCCACTCAAGCTGTAGGGCATAGCTTTCCTGTGCTTTAGGCTCCAGCAGCCCACGCGCCATATTTAAACTGAGCTGGCTTAGCTACAGCCTTCCCCTCCCCTCCCCCACTCCTATTAAGTGCACACTCAGTTTAAGCATACGTGGAGACCCGGTCCGAAGGGCGTGCACTAAAACGGAGTCGACTGTAGTAAGTCTAGCAAATTGTAAACCGTTGTCTGTATATTATGAATGTTAACCTGGAACCCAATTTGAGCTCATTGGGGAAAAGCAGGCTAGGAAATAAATTTTTTTTTTTTTTAATTTCTTTATTGATTTTCAATTCGAGTACAAAGTGCAATAAATTTTACATACAATTAATATCATGAACAGCACTATGAAGGGCTCCGAGGAAGAATAACATTATTCGCCGATGATGCCAAGCTAAGCAATGTAGTGAACAAGAGCACAACAGACAATAATTCAATGGCAGATGATATGATGCATGACCTACTTCTACTGAAGCACTGGTCTAGGTCCTGGCAACTCAGTTTCAATGCCAAAAAATGCAAAGTCATGCACCTGGGAAGCCGAAATCCATGCAAGACTTACACCCTAAATGGCGAGATCTTGACAAAAACTGAAGCAGAAAGAGACTTACGGGTGATTGTCAGGGAAGACATGAAGTCTGCAAATCAAGTTGAGCAAGCTTCATCCAAAGCAAGGCAAATCATAGGTTGCATACGCATGAGTTTCGTCAGCCGTAAACCTGAAGTCATTATGCCACTATATAGATCCATGGTGAGACCGCACCTGGAGTACTGTGTGCAATTTTGGAAGCCACATTACCGCAAGGATGTACTGAGACTGGAATCGGTCCAGAGAATGGCCACCAGGATGGTCTCGGGACTCAAGGAGCTCCCATACGAGGAGCGGTTAGGGAAGTTGCAGCTCTACTCACTCGAGGAACGTAGATATGATCGAGACATTCAAGTACCTCACAGGTCGCATCGAGGTGGAAGAGGATATCTTCTTTTTCAAGGGTCCCGCGGCAACAAGGGGGCATCAGTGGAAAATCAGGGGCGGGAAACTGCACAGTGACACTAGGAAGTTCTTCTTCACCGAAAGGGTGGTTGATCGCTGGAATAGTCTTCCACTTCAGGTTATTGAGGCCAGAAGCGTGCCAGACTTTATGGCCAAATGGGACAAACATGTGGGATCTATCCGCAAAGATAGATAGGGAGGGTCACTGGAGTGGGCAGACTTGATGGGCCGTGGCCCTTATCTGCCGTCTATTTCTATGTTTCTATGTTTATATTCGATCAAAGAATACAAAATTTATTTCCCCCTCCCCCTCCCTCCCACCCTACTTGGATGTGTTTGCAGATCAAATAGGAAATAAAGGCATTTTACAACTAATCAGAGTTAACAAAATTTGTTAATGGACCCCCATGTTGTTTTAAATAGTTTATTATGACCCAATATTTCTGAATTCATTTTTTCATATCTATAACATTGACATAAAGTATACCCTCAAAAGGAAAAATATAGCTTGTCCCATTTTTACCAATTCTTAGTAATCATTTGCATGACAATCCCTGCCATAATTAGAAGGAGTCTGCTTTAATACCTGTCTAATGGATTTTTAGCATTCAATAACGTGTATGTATACCCTAGCGGAAAGGAGAGACAGGGGAGATATGATTCAGACGTTCAAATACTTAAAGGGTATTAACTTAGAACAAAATCTTTTCCTGAGAAAGGAAAATGGTAAAACCAGAGGACATAATTTGAGGTTGAGGGGTGGTAGATTCAGGGGCAATGTTAGGAAATTCTACTTTACGGAGAGGGTGGTGGATGCCTGGAATGCGCTCCCGAGAGAGATGGTGGAAAGAAAAACTGTGACTGAGTTCAAAGAAGCGTGGGATGAACACAGAAGATTTAGAATCAGAAAATAATATTAAATATTGAACTAAGGCCAGTTACTGGGCAGACTTGCACGGTCTGTGTCTGTGTATGGCCGTTTGGTGGAGGATGGGCAGGGGAGGGCTTCAATGGCTGGGGAGGGCTTCAATGGCTGGGAGGGTGTAGATGAGCAGAGATTTCGGCAGTTGGAACCCAAGCATAGTACCGGGTAAAGCTTTGGATTCTTGCCCAGAAATAGCTAAGAAGAAAAAAAAAAAAAATAAAATAAAATTTTAATTGAATCAGGTTGGGCAGACTGGATGGACCATTCGGGTCTTTATCTGCCGTCATTACTATGTTACTATGTTACTATGTAAATGATCACATCATAAGACAACGGAATCGATGTTTCCAATATCCTATTAATTTGTCCCCATATTGATTTCCAAAAATTGAGTATCATGGGACAATGAAACAGCAGATGATCCAGTGTCCCTACTTCGAGATGACAATGCCAGCATCTATTAGACTTTGAACTGCCCAATCAGGCTCTAAGGTCCGCCATTTGGACGATGGCGGGCCTGCCGGTTGGAGGGATAAATGAAAGGGGTGAGGGGGGTGTCAGGGGTGGGGTGGGGTGGTCGCGGGGTTGCAGGGTTTAGGGTGATGATCGGGGGCAGTTGAGGCAGTGTTGTGGGCAGGAGGGCCCGGGATCCCTCCTGCCTGTATTTTAGGGGGGAGGATCGCTGTATGCAGGAGGGGTTGGGCTCCTTCCTGCCCATATTTTAGAGAGGTTGCAGTGGGCAGAAGGAGTTAGGCTCCCTCCTGCCCATATTTTAGGGGGGGTGGGGGTCACCGTGGGCAGGAGGGCCTGGGATCCCTCCTGCTTGTATTTTAAGAGGGTGGGGGGTGTCGCAGGGCTTGCGCCTCAGCAGGAGGGGTTGGGCTCCCTCCTGCCTGTATTGGTTCGGGGGTGGGGGTGAATCGCGGCAGAAGAGATTGGGCATCTCTTCTACCACGATCTGCCCTCCCCCCGAACTGCCGCAAACTGCGGCAGGAGAGATTGGGCATCTCTCCTGCCGCGGGTCGCAGCAGTTTCGGGGTGGGGCGATCGTGATCGCGGCAAGCGAGATGAGCTATTTCTCCTGCTGCGATCGTTGCGGTGGGTGGGTGGGGCAGGTTGCCGGGGCCACTGAGCTGATCGTTACAGCCGCGATCAGCTCAGAGGCGGCCCCTTTTCGGAACTTATACCTGTTTTGACTTGGTTTAAGTCAAAACGTATAAGTTCCAACTGGGCAAACCAGCTCAAGTTTTTGGTTATACCTGCTGTATGACTAATTCTAGGTCGGCCCCGCTCTAGGCGTTTAGAGGCAGGGGAAAGGCCTAAGCTGGTTTTAGATATGTCTAAAACCAGATTTGATTATCGGTACTTGGACGATCTGGCTTTTTGATCATCCAAGTACCGATTTAGGCCCCTTTTTGGACGTTTTCTTTTATTATGAGCCCCATAGAGTCTGCTCTTTTGTTTCAATCTAGGTTGCGTTAGGCACAGTCTAAAATAAATCCTTTTGAAAACATGACCCACGGATTCCCAAACATGTTAACGATGTCTCTTTTGACATTGTGATTGGAAGAGGTACAGAACTGTTGCATTGGTAGATTTACACTATTATTTGATTTGCTGGGGGTGGGGTGTTCTGCTGCTAGCAAAACATATGTTGTTTTCTGCTGGTGGAGAGCCTACAGCAACTGTGAACTATGCAAGGGTTAATGAAAATAGGGCACTTTCTCCATATGGGGGAAGGAGAATTGCAAGGCTCCGTTTCTATAACTGGTCATGGTCCAGCAGCTGGGTTAATCTCAGATCCCCTTAGTGGCAGATGGCTGATTTGATTCTGCTTCTAGTTAGGAGTGTGAGTGAGCCACCTTGGTTGTGCAGTTGTCTCTAGTACGCCTTCGGCAAAACTTGTATTTAAAAAAAAAAAAAAGAAAAGAAAGAGAGAAAAAGATCCCTCTGAGGGTAAAACACATCACTATCTTATAACTCCTCGAGTCCTGTCTCTACCAGACCCGCCCAAAGGTATAACGGTGTCAGGTCAAAAGCGCGCCGGGACAAAGGCGCGAGCAGACAACTGAGCGCAGCGCGGAGGCGCGCGCCAAAGAAAAAGACTGTTTTTAGGGGCTACGACGGAGGGTGTGGGGGGAACCCCCCCACTTTACTTTATACAGATCGTGCTGCGTTATGGGGGCGTTGTGGGGGGTTGTAACCCCCCACATTTTACTGAAAACTTAACTTTTTCCCTGTTTTTAGGGAAAAAGTTACGTTTTCACTAAAATGTGGGGTGTTACAACCCCCCACAACGCCGCCGCGATCTGTATTAAGTAAAGTGGGGGGAGGGCTCCCCAACAAAACCCCACGTCGCAGCCCCTAAAAAGTCTTTTTCTTCAGCGCGCGCCTCCATCTTGTGCTCAGTTGTCGGCGCGCGCCTTTGTCTTCCGCGTTACTGTCTATGAACCAGGTATAACTATCCTTCCTACACGGTATTCGCTATGCAGGCAAACTGGGAAAATCCCTTCTCTTCAGAATCACAGGTCTTTGGAACGACCTTACTACCCCGCTGCGGAACCTGGGCTCCCTCCAATTATTTCGCAAGCAACTGAAACCCTGGCTTTTCACTAAAATGTAATTCTATCCCCCCTTACTCTTCTCTTCTATATATAAGTTCATGTAAACATTTTTTCTTTCCTTCTCTTCCTATATTTTAAGTTCTTGTAAACCTTGCCGAGCTCCACATCCGTGGAGATGATGCGGTATATAAACTTAAGGTTTAGTTTAGTTTAGGTCAACTGGCAAGAGAGGTTTCTCTGCATTCCGAGTTTAGCAAATGGAGAACCTTACCCTCATGTGGTATATGCACACAGTGGCATAGTTAGGGGGGAGGAGGAGGCGGTCCGCCCCAGCCACCATGTTGGTGGGTACGCTGGCACCCCTCCTCTCTGCCCTGCCCCTTCCCACTCTTCATATCACACACATCATATCTCCCCTCTCCCACCTTTCATCCAAAATATACATATTGAGATCTTTAAGTCTGTCCCCGTAGGACGAAGACCACGCACTATTTTAGTAACCTTCCTCTGGACCGACGGCATTCTTTTTATAGATTTTTGAAGGTGCTGTTTCTACAATGAAACATCTTACTATGTAGCCAGGGGCCAAGTGCAAATATATCGATGGGAACAAGATGGGTAATACAGAAGATACTTAGGTGGCTGACCTCAAGGCAAGCTCTATGTACAGGGCATCAGCAATGTTAGTTCTCATTCTTGGCAGAAGTTTTTGGTGAAACATTATATGGCCAGAATGTGCTTATGAAAATCCATGTGATAGATCAATGACTGTCGTTTAGTTTTTATTTATTAAATAAAAATGTCTTACTCGCTTAAATCCACAGTTCTGACCGAGTTACAAGAGAACACTCTTAATTTCAAACATACAATTAACTCTAAGCAACAAACTTATAAGAAGACAAAATACTGTAAAACATCAAATGATCTAAAATCCAGCATCTGTACAATAACTTCCACCTCAGCCTTCCCACTTATATGAAAAATATCTCTCAAACGGCACTGTTTTAATCGACTTCCTAAAATTTAGCAAGGACGGAGCACATTTTGCTTCAGGTGGTAGTGCGTTCCACTACGATCACCGAGCGATGAAATTGAGACAATTTCACCTGCTTCAAAGATGAAACTTCCAAACGGAGCTTCTCGTGAGCGCGAATAAGAATATCCTTACTGGGTCAGCCCAATGGTCCATCAAGCCTGTTCTCACGGTGGCCAATCCAGGTCACTAGTACCTGGCCAAAACCCAAAGAGTAGCAACATTCCATGCTACCAATCCAGGGCAAATAACAAACTATGGACTTTTCCTCCAGGAATTTGTTCAAACCTTTCTTAAAACCAGCTACACTATCCGCTTTTACCACAACCTCTGGCAATGCGTTCCAGAGCTTAACTATTCTCCGAGTGAAAAAAATATTTCCTCCTATTGGTTTTAAAAGTATTTCCCTGCAGTTTCATCGAGTGTCCTCTATTCTTTGTAATTTTTGACGGAGTGAAAAATCGATCCACTTGTACCCGTTCTGTTCCACTCAGGATTTTGTAGACGTCAGTCATATCTCCCCGAAGCCGTCTCTTTTCCAAGCTGAAGAGCCCTAACCTTTTTAGTCTTTCCTCATACGAGAGTTGTTCCATCCCCTTTATCATCTTGGTCACTCTTCTTTGAACCTTTTCTAGTGCCGCTATATCTTTCTTGAGATAAGGAGACCAGAATTGAATGCAGTATTCCAGGTGAGGTTGCACCATGGAGCGATACAGAGGCATTATAATATCTTTAGTCTTCTTAACCATCCATTTTTAAATAATTCCTAGCATCTTGTTTGCTTTTTTGGCCGCCGCCTCCTCACATTGGGTAGTGTTTGAATTGGCTGGTAAAAATTGAAGAGATTACTCATCACTGCCGGCTGCTTTTTATGCCACAACTTATAAATCAAAGTACCTTAAAATCAGTTCACGCAGATATGAGTAACCAATGAAGACTCACTAAAATTGGTTTGATATGATCAAATTTTGAAGCCCCCGCGATCAATCATGCAGCAGCATTTTGCATCTTTTTTCATGTCTCCTTTTACCTTCCTTGTCTTTGTCCCTATCCAATCTTCCCTGCTTCTTGTCCTTGTCACCTTTGCAAATCTCATCATTCACAGGGAAATCACTATAATTATGCCTTCATTGCTGCAGAAGAAGGAAGGCGTCATGATGGCAGGAATATTTTATCTGCATTCGTTAAAAGTGCTTGGAGGATTTTATTTGGCAACAAAATGGATCCTCACTCTGTAGGGAAATTCTTTCCAGAGCTGAAACTCTTCTTTATCATAAATCCAGAAATCCAGACAGGACACACAGTGATTCTTAATCTTTATCTTTATTATTCTTAGAAATTGCTTGCCCCAACATTTTGGCCCTCCATTAGCGTTCTCTCACTCACAGGGCAGGAGCAGCTAATGGAGTGCTCCCCCTGGAACCCTTGAGAAAGCCTCTTGTGAGGCGAAACGGGTCCCGTCGGGCCAAAATGTTGGGGCTCTGGAAAGAATTTCCCTACAGAGCGAGGATTCATTTTGTTGCAAGATTGTATATCACCTCACTTTCCGTCTTCACCATCCTTGCTTTAGGACAGTGGTTCTTAACCTTGTTGGAGGTACTGAACCCCACCAGTTTCATATGCGTGTTCACTGAACCCTTCTTTATTGGAAAAATAAAATATGATTTTTACAAATTCCAAACATAGGTTTACAGTGAGGGAAAAAATAATATCAACAAAAAAAAAAGTTCTCCTATATTTCGAATAATAATAACATAATAATGAAATGTACTGCAAATCAGTGTGATTTCTGCTGTTGCCTCTCAGAGACCAGTTCAGAAATGCGCGGCTTTACCTTGGCAAGTGCCACTCTCACGTCATTTTCGCAACAAAGTCTGTTCCTTTTCTTCGTTTTTATGTCCAGCATCCTCGAAAAGGATTGCGCGCTATATGAGTCGGAGGTGTGTTCTGACCTCCGCCGAACCCGCGAGACTGACTCACCGAAACCCCTGGGGTTCGGTCGAACCCAGGTTAAGAACCACTGCTTTAGGATTTTATTTGGAACACAAATTACATTTGGAGATTTTGTACACGTCTGCTATTTGGGAGAGACGAGAGTCTTTATGGAACCAGGATTTCCCTTGATGGGAAACAGACAAAAGTCTTTAATAGGTGGCGAATGTTCAGCCTTTGAAAGCATTTACTCTACAAAGCAGTCTATGGTTTCAGAGATATATTGGTGGATGTAAGAGAGAGAGAGAGAGAGAGAGAGATCAAAACTGGAGTACAAGATCTGTTGGAGAAACGAATTTGCTGACAGATTTATAATGAGACATAAATACTTTTTCTGATGTCATCGTGTTCCAGAGGCGTTGCATAAACAGAGATGCAGTTGAATTGGGGCCTGAACAGCTAAGGCAGAACAAATAACCATAACATTTTGAATTTGTTACCGAGCTAAAGGCAAACTATACTGTTTTATAGCTGAGCTTCTACAAATAAATACTGATGTTCCTTTCTCCTCTGCCTTCACCGTACA
This sequence comes from Geotrypetes seraphini, assembly GCF_902459505.1. Lineage (NCBI taxonomy): Eukaryota > Metazoa > Chordata > Amphibia > Gymnophiona > Dermophiidae > Geotrypetes > Geotrypetes seraphini. The sequence continues at coordinate 95,359,781 of NC_047084.1, read as the reverse complement.
TCTGGGAGCCGTGATGGATGCAACAAACATCAACCTCATCCTCTTCGTCTATTCCTGTAACTGATTTTTTTTTTTATAAACCATATGTTACATAGATCAAACAGCCATGAAACTGTGGTAGCTCATGGTTAATGTGGTTCCCACAGACAAACAAGGGGGGGGGGGAATGCAAAACTGTGTTCAATCTTGGCTATTTGAAAAGGGTGAAGCCACCTGATCTCATCTCAAGCTGACTATAACAAGTATAAACTAGTTTTAAGAGTTGCGATGAAGGCGCTTACAGTGCTAGATTTCATTGCCTTTTTATACTAATCTAATCTTCCATTTGTGAGTCGCACAGACCTATACAAGCTCGAGGTGACAGATCAAAGAGGAAGTGGGAATGTGGTAGGGGAAGGGGGGCATGGAGAAGCGAGATGAGGGGCCTAGAGGTAGGGGCTATACAGTTAATTTGCCAAAGAGGTGGGTCTGCAAGTTTTTTCTGAATGCGGTGTAGTTTGTCTCTTTCCTGATTGCTTCTGGTAGGTTGTTCCAGGTTTTTACACCCAGATAGGTAATTCGCTTGTAGTGGAGACATTTTGTGGATGGCAGGTTTAGTTGAATTCTGTTAAGGACTCTTTTTGATGACGACCAAACGGTAGAGAATAATTGGATGAGAGGGGCTGCTGAGTTTCCATATAGAATCTGGTGTAGGATGCATGGCATTTTGAAAATTACACTAATACTAGCTGATAATAATAATAATAACTTTATTCTTATATACCGCCAACAATCTTGCGACTTCTAGGCTGATCACCCGACTTGCCCCGATATCCCAATCCTGGATATCCCAATCTCAGCAGCAAAAATGGCCCTCTCTATGGGGCTGAACTTGGATTTAAACGGCATCGAGAGTGTCTCAGCGAGTCTGAAAACTGTGGATTAGACACTTATCTTTCATATCCTGTAATCGGGCCTTATGCTGCTGTTGGAAACTTGCCTTACATTTCCTTGGAGGCATTGTTACAGCAATGACAACACAGCACATTGTGACATCATTCCCGAAGCTTCACACAATTGGTCAAAGCAATATCTGTCTTTTTCGATGATTCTTTACATGTCACCCCCTTCCCATCCACACAGTGTTTGTTCCCTGTAATTGATATGTATACCAAGTTTGGTTGAAATCTGTCCATGCGTAACAGACATACATGCATCCAATTTTATATATATACATACATACATGCATCCGATATTTTATATATATATATATACAGTAGTACCTTGGATTACGAGTATAATCCGTTCCAGGAGCATGCTCGTAATCCAAAATGCTCGTTTATCAAAGCGAGTTTCCCCATAGGAAATAATGGAAACTCGCTTTGATGCATTCCCCCCCCCCCCCCCCGAGAACCGGCATTGCTCCCCTCGAAGGCCCCCCCTGCGATCAGGCCCCCCCCCTGCAATCCGGCACCCCCCCTGCCTCGAACCGGCACTCCCCCCCCCGCCACGATCCGATCCCCCTCGACACGATTGGGCACCCCCCCCCCGACACGATTGGGCACCCCCTGACACGATCCGACATCCCCCTGACACAATTGGGCACCCCCCCGCCGCTTCTTACCCTCATCTGGGCACTCTAGAAGATCGGACTCCTCGTCTGCTGGGCCTTGAGCATCTGAGCATGCTCAAGGCCTGCGAGTTCACGTTCACGTTCAGAACGTGAACTCGCAGGCCTTGAGCATGCTCAGATGCTCAAGGCACAGCAGACGAGGGCCGATCTTCAAGAGTGCCCAGATGAGGGTAAGAAGCGGCAGGGGGGTGCCCAATTGTGTCAGGGGGGGGTCGGATCGTGTCTGGGGAGTGCCCAATCGTGGCGGGGGGGTCGGATCGTGGCGGGGGGGTGCCGGTTCGAGGCAGGGGGGGTGCCGGATCACAGGGGGGATGCCGGATTGCGGGGGGGTGCTCGTAAATCGAGCCATGCTCGGTTTCCGAGGCACCGATTTTGCAAATGTTTTGCTCGTCTTGCAAAACACTCGCAAACCGGTGCACTCGTAAACCGAGGTACCACTGTATATGATTTCTGGGCATGAATACCAGCAACACGTTTTGCCTTCTCCTGTTTCCCTAAATTCAAGCTACTAATGACTGGTTTTAATTTTTTGTAATGTTTCAAAAGCGCACTGGACATTGGCGCGCCGACAATTGTGTACAGGGATGAAAGCGTGCCGCTTGAAGCCGTTATTACCATTCCCGTTAGCGCTGTGAGAGGGGCGGAGGGAGAACCCCCCACTACACTTAGGGGATGTGGGGGGCACTCCCCCCAGTACACCGCAAAGTCCCACTCTTCTCCCGAACACCAGCTCTTCCACTCTGATGGGCAGAGTGAGGGGGAACCCCACACACACACACACACCCTCAACGTGAGCGCGAGTATTTCTCAGTGTACTGGGGGGGTTCCCCCAAACCCCCCTCACAGCACTAACATGAATGATAACAACAGCTTCAGGCAGTGGCGCGCATTCGTCCCTGTACGCCATTGTTAGCGCGGCTTTGTCGGAGCGCTGTTGTCCTGCGCTCAAATGTTGGTGTACCTATTGTTGTTATGGCAGAAATTGAATGGTCAATAGAAATACACTGCCATCAACTGAGACCTGTAGATATAACTACACTGTATTAATTGACCTCAATTCGTTTGGCCCCCTTAAGGAATTCAGACCCATATTCAATAAATGGCACTTTAAGTCATCAGTAGGCGCCCTACCGGCACCTAAGTTAAGGGCAAAATGCCGTTTAAAAGAACTTTAAAATAAATTTCAACGCAACTACCGGCGTCTAAAAAACAGCACTGGAATCATGCCTATGGAGGCACTTTGTGATGCCTAATGCCACTGTGGGCATGGCTAATGCTGGAAGTAGTGTTAGATGCCGCGAAGCACCTCTGTGGGCACGATTCACGCCAAAGGTTGGAGCCAGAAATGTAAACCTTGAAAACCATGGCCTACATTACCGACACCTATTGAACTTTATTGACATCCAAGTTGAGCTCCTAATGTTTTTGGCTTTTTTTATTTTTTCATGGCTACCAGCTTTGATATATTGTTACGTAATGAATTTGATTAGGCCATGATGCTCTCTCTGTAAGATTTCTTTTCTTTTTTTTTTTCTTTCGCTTTTCCTTTTTCTCTGCTTCAGGTCATTGGATGTTCCTTTGTCTATATTAGTGGTCCCCAACCCTGTCCTGGAGGACCACCAGGCCAATCGGGTTTTCAGGCTAGCCCTAATGAATATGCATGAGAGAGATTTGCATATAATGGAAGTGACAGGCATGCAAATCTGCTCCATGCATATTCATTAGGGCTAGCCTGAAAACCCGATAGGCCTGGTGGTCCTCCAGGACAGGGTTGAGAACCACTGGTCTATATTACAGCATCATTTCTGATATTATGAAGTTCATACCAATTATTGTATTCAATGTAATATCAATTTGCATCCTTTGATCTTGCCATATGTCTTTGTTATGAAAAATTTAAAACGTTTTGAACTTAAAAAAATAAAAAATAAATAATTAGAGATTCTCTATTTTTATCCCACGCTGTTTTGAATTCCATCACAGTTTTCCTCTCCACTACTTCCCTTGGGAGGGCATCTACCACCCTCTATTATAGTGTATATTTATAAACGGGAAGTTTTAAAATTAAACTTAAATTCTGGAATCTCTCGTGGCATGCCCGGAATTTCTTTGGGGCACACCACTGGCACTGTGTCAGATGGACGTCCGTTTGGGACGTTATGACTTAGAAGACCCTAGTCTGAATTGGATGTCATTCTGAAAAAGCCCCTCCAGGTATCCTTACAAAATAGACAAACATTATTAGTCACCTTGCTTCCATATTAATCTAGGTACCTATTATAAAATTAACCTCCACAAATCCAAATTGCTATTATTACAAATAATTTCCAGAAAATGAACTTTTAGAAAGGATTCTACAAAGCATTCTTATGCTTCTTGTTATTGCAAAGAGGAACACAGAGTAGCTTTCATTCCAGATGAAAACCCCTGAGGACTTTTCTAGTTTTTGTTACTCATTCTACTGTTTCAAGAGTATGATTCTCTCTTTTGAACTCTCCTTCTCAGTGGGTATGATATTCAGTGGAAATGGTTCCTGGCCGCCTAAATAGCACATAGGCAGCTATCTGCCAGTATTCAGAAGAAGATTGCCAGCTATCAACTGCTGAAAATCCCATGTGGCAGTCTGATGACATAGCTGGTCTCCGCCATTATTTAGCAGCTAGGTGGACTCACCTAAAAAGCAGGTCTATCATTGGCCACTGGGGCTTAGCCGTCCAGCGAATGAATATCTGCATAACAAGCTATGTCTCTGTTGTTTTCCCCCCAACCCCCCCCCCCCCCCAATCTCTGGAAATTCAATGTCGGTCACCAGATTCGGCGCCCGCATTGAATTTCTGGTTTCACCACTGACCACAGGAGACAGGGAGGCTTATCTCCCACAATCTGAATATCAAGCGGCGTGTATTTTTGTACTTAGAATTTGCCTTCTTATGTTCTAAATTAGAGCTTCTCTAACAATTTATCACAGAGCGTGTATTACAAAACATAATCATCAAATATACAAATAGAAGTGAAATTTGTATGTGAGGTGCTCAGACCAACCACCTATGTGCTCAATGGGTTCAAGCAACAGTGGCTCATGGGACCATCACAGCACTCAAAATGTCCCGTACCGCCCAAAACCCTCAAATAAAGCCAAGATGCTTATTTTTGCCGGTGCGTGCGCTAAAAACGCTAGCGTACCTTTGTAAAAGGAGCTCTATGTTTTTTCTTTTTTAAATTCTCTCGAGAATATGTTCTTGGGTTTTAAATCCTGACTTTTAGCCGGCTTCTTCCAATGCGCCGATTCTTCTTGAGCTAACTTCCTACCGCTGATTGTAAGTAGAGGGGGGGAAAGGGGGGGGATCATACGACTTCAAGACAAAATAAAATTAACACACTCGCAGCATCCTTTCTACAAACCAGGCCTTTAAGACAAATGCTCTGAAATTGTTTTCTATGGAGACGGCCAATTTATTCTTGGTAAACTCCAGCAGAAAAAAAGAGCAATCAGCTGTATGAGAGCTGAGCAAATTAAATGGCTGGGTATTATTTCAGCGTCGAACATGGGTGGCATCAGAAATTTTTCATCAGCCGTAATAACGCCAATTACATTGCCAATTGCTGAATCTGTTGTAATTTGTTTAATGCAATCATGCTTCATATTCTTGCCTAGGTTGATATGCTTATTAACTCAAAATGTTCATTTAACATCAGTTTGCTGTTTATTCTGTGTTACTTGTAGTAGCCATAACGACATGGGGTTGTTATAGCAGCAGACGCGATGGCCCAACGTGCTATTGTACGCTAATTATTTATTTAATTTGTTTTCTAGCCCGCTGGCCCCTCAAGAGCTCAGAACGGGTTACAAGTTGAACATGCATCATTTCTGTACAAGTACAGTACCCGCGGATTCGGTCCTTCGTGATTTTTTTAAAAAAAGAAATGTATTATTATTTTTTTTTTATTTGAATTTAATACATTTACAATATCATAAAGATATAAAAAAAAAAAGGGTTTCCATTCAAATATTTCAATAACAAATCATACACCAAACAATCCTTTACAAGCCCACTAAACGGGGAAGACATGTTGCTCATTTATCAACTAAATTTAAGGAAAAACGAAGAAATGAGTTGAATTCCAAGGAACCCAAATCGTTCCCTCCTAAATTTAGGACATGGACTTACCTACCCTATTTTCTCAATAAAGAATGAATGAAAAAGAAAAAGTTGATAAATGATTAAAAAAATGATTAAAAAACAACAAAAAAAGAAATTTTAGAAACGCTGCATCCCGGACCTTGCCTGGTGTCTAGCGGCGACGCGGGGCAGGACCGATCGTCCTACGCTCCTGGCCCGTGCAGAGCCGTCATCAAAATGGCTTCCATGAGTTCCCGTTGGAGTCTCGAGATTACAACGGGAACTCATGGCAGCCATTTTGATGACGGCTCTGCACAGGGCAGGAGCGTAGGACGATCGATCCTGCCTTGCGTCGCCGCTAGACCACCAAGTAAGGTCTGGGGAAGGCCCGGGACATGAGGGTTGGCCAGATGCGGCCCTGAAAGTTATCCACGATATTTCAATAGTCGCGGTCCGGCTCAGCCCCTAACCCCCGCGAATATTGAGGGTCTGCTGTATACGATACAAGTTTTTATCCTATACATGCTAGGGGCTAATAATAATATGCAATTTACTGGTTCCATTTTTTTCTATGGTTGTCCTTACAATGCAAGTGCATAACAGAAGAGCAGGACTTGGGTGTGATTGAATGTGATGATCTTAAGGTGGCCAAACAGGTTGAAAAGGTGATGGCGAAAGCTAGAAGGATGCTAGGTTGCACAGGGTGAGGTATGGCTAGTGGGAAAAAGGAGGTATTGATGCCCCTGTATAAGACTTTGTTGAGACCTCATTTAGAATATTGTGTACAATTCTGGAGGCCGCACCTTCAAAAAGATATACAAAGGATGGAGTCGGTTCAGAGGAAGGCTACTAAAATGGTATGTGGTCTTCATCATAAGGTGTATGGAGATAGACTTAAAGATCTCAAGCTGTATACTTTGGAGGAAAGGCGGGAGAGGGGAGATATGATAGAGACGTTTAAATACCTACGTAATGTAAATGCGCATGAGTTGAGTCTCTTTCATTTGAAAGGAAACTCTGCAATGAGAGGACATAGGATGAAGTTAGGAGGTGATAGGCTCAGGAGTAATCTAAGGAAATACTTTTTTACTGAAATGGTGGTAGATGCATGGAACAGTCTCCAAGAAGAGGTGGTCTGGATTCAAGAAACCTGGGATAGGCATATGGGATCTCTCGGAGAGAGGAAGAGATAATGTATACTGTGGATGGGCAGACTAGATGGGCCATTTGGCCTTTATCTGCCATCATGTTTCTGTGGATAGTGGCCTAGTGGTCAGAGCACATACATAGTGGCACTATCCAGTTAAGTGCCTTTGAATATGTGCTCTGGGGGCTGACCTAGAGTCTACTTATCTGGTTAAATCCTTTGGAATATCTATACTATAGTTCTGATTTTCAAGTAGTGTATGGAATGCAGCTGCTATCATGTTTCTCTGAAAATAAGTGACATATTAATTTTGGGTGATGTCACAATGGCTTGGTTTCCCTATAGTTGTGCCCATGTACTAGCTGCATTTGCCTCGTTGAAATGAAAAGTGTCAAGAAAAGTGTGGAATAACTTGTAGGTTTCATGGCTCCACATCAATCTCTTTTTGGTTGGGCTGAGAAACTGTTCATTGGCCCCTCGTATTGTGATGTCATAATGCCTCATTCCACCAGTGCCTAAGAGCCAACCTCGTCGGTGATGTCACAATGGCTTGGATTCCCTGTACTTGTGCCCATCTACTAGATGCATTTGCCTCATTGAAATGAAAAGTGTCAAGAAAAGTGTGGAATCACTTGTAAGTTTCATGGCTCCACATCATTCTCTTCTTGGTTGGGCTGAGAACTAACTGTTCATTGGCCCCTCGTGATGTCATAATGCCTCATTCCACCAGTGCCTAAGAGCCAACCTCATCGATGATGTCACAATGACTTTGTTTCGCTGTACTTGTGCCCATTTACTAGATGCATTTGCCTCATTGAAATGAAAAGTGTCAAGAAACGTGTGGAATAACTTGTATTTTTCATGGCTCCACATCATTCTCTTCTTGGTTGGGCTGAGAACTGTTCATTGGCCCCTCATATTGTGATGTCATAATGCCTCATTCCACCAGTGCCTAAGAGCCAACCTCATCAGTGATGTCACAATGGCTTGGTTTCCCTGTACTTGTGCCCATCTACTAGATCTACTTCTGTTATGCACTCGTTGAAATGAAGTGTCAAGAAAAGTGTGTTATAACTTGTATTTTTCATGGCTCCACATCATTCTCTTCTTGGCTGGCCTGAGAACTTTTCAGCGGCCCCTCATATTGTGATGTCATAATGCCTCATTCCACCAATGCCTAAGAGCCAACCTCATCGATGATGTCATAATGACTTGGTTTCCCTATACTTGTGCCCATTCACAAGATGCATTTGCCTCATTGAAATGAAAAGTGTCAAGAAAAGTGTGGAATAACTTGTAAGTTTCATGGCTCCACATCATTCTGAGAACACATTCTCTTCTTGGTTGGGCTGAGAAACTGTTCATTGGCCCCTCGTATTGTGATGTCATAATGCCTCATTCCACCAGTGCCTAAGAGCCAACCTCATCGGTGATGTCACAATGGCTTGGTTTCCCTGTACTTGTGCCCATCTACTAGATGCATTTGCCTCGTTGAAATGAAAAAGTGTCAAGAAAAGTGTGGAATAACTTGTATTTTTCATGGCTCCACATCATTCTCTTCTTGGCTGGCCTGAGAACTTTTCAGCGGTCCCTTGTAGAACAGGCTACGCGGCATTTAGTATAAGGGCCCCTATGTGTTATGCTTATCCCTGCTTATAATAAGCCTAAACCACTTTGGTTGTATCATACTAAAGTGGAATATCAAATCCATTAACCTTTTGCCCTTTATCCTTTTCATATTAATTCAAAATGTTGCCTTTTTACCTCATAAATCTACTAGAGTAGAACAGTTCAATATTTAAAAAAATGAACTTTGAGATTAGTAATTCTATTGCTTATAACATAATATTTTGGGGAAACATCACGAGGAACGAGCCAGTAGTCCGATAGATTTTTTATTTATTTTTTATTTTACATTGACAGCCTCACTGTATCGTCTGTTTTAAAAAAAAATTTCCTACCGAATGATTAATCTCCAGTAAGAAGGATTTGCAGATTTGTGTTGTTATTTTGCAAGCCCACGAAATAGACGTTTGCTTGCAGAACATTTTATAAAAGTGATAAACAACATTCTGCTTTGAAGATGTTTCCTCCTGCTGGCGCTTCACATGGGTCTAGCATTAAATATCCAATGATGTACATGTCCTGCCGTGTGTTACTGCTTCATTTGAAAACATCATGAAAAGAGTGGCAGCAGTTCCCATCTCCTTCTATTCATAAATATAGCACATTGCACAGCTTCTTCCTCCTAGCAGGTCTTCACACCTGTGTTTCTAATGATGGCACCAAACTGATAAGCTACTTACAAGAATGATTTTTTTTTTAAATTATTATTATTATTTGTGCAAAACCCACAAAGAGAATTGAGATTGTCCAGTAGAAGTGGAGCAGAAACCACAGAGGCTAAGGCAGTATTTATTCTTAAGTGGATCAGAAATGCAGTAGCGGAGCTGATTTCCCAAGGTCGTGGTACTTTAGACCAGTTCGCTTGAACTGCGGCTTCTTTTCCTGTTACAGGCCATTGCGTCCTGCTCTGCACTGAATGGGATGGAGAAACGGTATTGGCTTTTTCCTTCTGTTGGCGATGTCTGTGGCAAACCAGTTCTGAGTTGGGCCGCATAAAAATACGGGGCGTGTTATTCAAAATGGTTTAACAGGGCAGGAGAGGCCATTAAGCTATTCCGCCACTGGAAGACATGCCTTTAAAAGAAGCAGCGGACATTTTAACGGTGTAAATTGCAAACTCACAGTGTCGGAGCAGAATAGGTTTCTGATACTAACTTGCACAATCTCCCAGGGTATCTGACCTAGAGATGGGAATAACTAGTGAGATAATTAAATTTGCCGATGAGACAAAGTAGTTCAGAGTTGTTAAATCGCAAGAGGATTGTGAAAAATTGCAAAGAGAAGCTTGTGAGACTGGGAGACTGAGCATCAAAACGGCAGATGTGAGTTTAATGTGAGCAAGTGCAAAGTGATGCGTGTGGGAAAAAGGGTGTCAGGTCAAAAGCGCGCCGGGACAAAGGCGCGAGCAGACAATTGAGCGCAGTGCAGAGGCGCGCACCGAAGAAAATTACTGTTTTTAGGGCTCTGACGGGGGGGGCGTAGGGAGGGGAACCTCCCCACTTTACTTAATACAGATCATGCCGCGTTGTGGGGGTTTTGGGGGGTTGTAACCCCCCAAATTTTACTGAAAACTTCACTTTTTCCCTGTTTTTAGGGAAAAAGTTAAGTTTACAGTAAAATGTGGGGGGTTACAACCCCCCAAACCCCCCACAACGCCGGAGCGATTTGTATTAAGTAAACTGGGGGTGCTCCCCAACAAAACCCCCTTAAAAACAGTAATTTTCTTCAGCGCGCGCCTCCGTCTTGCGCTCAGTTGTTGGCGCGCCCCTTTGTCTTCCGCGTTATTGTCTATGAACCGGGAAAAAGGAACCCAAATTATAGTCATTTGATGATGGGTTAGGAGTCGCCGCCCAGGAAAAGGATCTAGGTGTCATTGTTGAGGATACGTTGAAACCCTCAGCTCAGTGTGTGGTGTCGGCTAAGAAAGCAAATAGAATGTTAGGAATTATCAGGAAAGGAATGGAAAACAACGATGAAAATGTTATAATGCCCTTGTATTGTTCTATGGTACAGACGCACCTGTGCAATTTTGGTCGCTGTATCTCAAAAAAAGGTTTAGTGGAATTAGAAAAGGTACAGAGAAGGGCAATGAAAATGCTACAAGGGATGGTTCAACTTCTCTAAGAGGAAAGGCTAAAGCAGCTAGGGCGCTTCAGCCTGGAGAAGAGATGGCTCAGGGGTGATATGATAGAGGGTGAATTTAAAGGTATTGACCACCATGGGTTGAATCTGATGTAGACAATGCCTGGCCTAATCTGGACACTGGTATTTTTTTAGGTAGATGTCCGAAGTTATCCACCACCTGTTCCTCTGATCCGATTCCTACATGCCTACTCGCATCTATTGCTCCCACTGTAATCCCTCCCATCTGTCACATCTTCAACTATTTGCCCTCCACTGCTACGGTTCCTGATGCCTTCAAACATGCTGTAGTTACGCCCCTCCTTAAAAAGCCCTCGCTAGACCCTACGTCCCCCTCCAACTACCGCCCTTTCTCCCTCCTTCCCTGCCTATCCAAACTACTCGAACATGCTGTTCACCGCCGTTGCCTGGACTTCCTTTCTTCTCATAATGTTCTTGACCCGCTTCAATCGGGCTTTCACCCTCTCCACTCTACAGAAGCTGCCCTTGCTAAAGTCTCCAACGACTTGTTCCTGGCCAAATCCAATGGACTCTACTCTATCCTCATTCTTCTCGATCTGTCTGCTGCCTTCGACACTGTGAATCACCGCCTCCTTCTTGACACGTTGTCCTCACTGGGCTTCCAGGATTCTGCTCTCTTATGGTTTTCTTCCTATCTCTCTTGTCATACCTTCAGCGTATGTTATGGTGGATCCTCCTCCGCCGCCATCCTGCTGTCTATTGGCGTACCCCAAGACTCTGTCCTGGGCCCTCTCCTCTTTTCCATATATACTCGCTCTCTTGGTATGTTGATCTCCTCTCATGGTTTTCAATATCACCTCTCTACACTGGATATCTCTGTGGGAGTCCGGACCTGAATTTCAGACTGCTTGTCCGACATTGATATCTCGCCTCCATCTCAAACGGAATTTAGCTAAAACTGAACTCCTAATCTTTCTGCCTAAACCTGCCTCCCCCCTTTCTCCATTCTCTGTTTCTATGGATAACACTCTCCTTCCCCCCAGTCTCGGCTCGCAACCTTGGAGTAATCTTTGACTCCTCTCTCTTCTTCTCTGGTCAGATCCAACAGACTGCCAAATCCTGTCGATTCCTCCTCTATAATATTACAAAAATCCATCCTCTTCTCTCTAATCACACTACCAAAACCCTTGTCCACGCTCTCATCACCTCACACTTAGACTACTGCAATGTACTTCTCTCGGGCCTCTTGCGTGCCCGTCTCTCATCTCTTCAATCCATTCAAAATGCTCATATTCCGTGAACAATACATGCACATAGATCTTATGCATATTCATTGGGGAAATCCTGAAAACCCAACTGGATTGCGGCCCTCAAGGAGGGACTTTGAGATCCCTGATCATAAGGTATATAGGGCCTGGAGGAAAGGTAGGAGAGAGGAGATATGATATAGACGTTTAAATACCTTTAAGGCAGAAATACACATGAGGTGAGTCTCTTTCAATTGAAAGGAAACTCCAGAGCAGGGTTGTCCAATGTCGGTCCTCGAGGACCGCAATCCAGTCAGGTTTTCAGGATTTCCCCAGTTAATTTGCATGATATCTATTTGCATGCATTGCTTTCATTGTATGCAAATAGATCTCATGCATATTCAGTTGGGAAATCCTGAAAACCTGACCTGGCGAGTACCTAGGTTGGACACCCCTGCTCCAGTTAGAGGGCATAGAACAGGGATCTCAAAGTCCCTCCTTGAGGGTCGCAATTCAGTCGGGTTTTCAGGATTTCCCCAATGAATGTGCATTGAAAGCAGTGCATGCATATAGATCTCATGCATATTCATTGGGGAAATCCTGAAAACCCCACTGGATTGCGGCCCTCAGAAGGGACTTTGAAACCCCTGGCATAGAATGAGGTTAAGACAGGGATCTCAAAGTCCCTCCTTGAGGGCCGCAATCCAGTCGGGTTTTCAGGATTTCCCCAATGACTATGCTTTGAAAGCAGTGCATGCACATAGATCTAATGCATATTCATTGGGGAAATCCTGAAAACCTGACTGGATTGCGGCCCTCAAGGAGGGACTTTCAGACCCCTGGTTTAAGAGGTGATAGGCTCAGGCGTAATCTAAGGAAATACTTTTTTACAAAAAAGGGTAGTAGATGTGTAGAACAGTCTCCCGGAAGAGGTGGTGGAGACAGAGACTGTGTCTGAATTCAAGAAAATGTGGGATAGGCACATAGAACAGGGGTGGACAACTCCGGTCTTCGAGGGCCGGAATCTAGTCAGGTTTTTAGGATTTCTTCAATGAATATGCATTGAAAGCAGTGCATGCAAATAGATCTCATGCATATTCATGGGGGAAATTCTGAAAACCCGACTGGATAACAGCCCTCGAGGACCGGAGTTGCCCACCCCTGTCATAGAGAGAGGAACAAATAATGATTACTGCGGATAGGCAGACTGAATGAGCCATTTGGCCTTTATCTACCATCATGTTTCTATGTTTCTATCCAAATCACAGTTTATAACCATAAAGCTCTAATGTAAGTGTTAAGAGCCATAGAGCGGCACAATTAAAAAAAAAGTCTAAATCCATTTTGGGCCTAAGGCGCTAGTCATCCAAAGTCGGCAGCATCCAAAGTCTATTCTCGAAAAATACGTCCAAAATATTTTTTTTTTTCAAGAATTGTCTACTTCTATGTCCAGCCGTTTGATCGTCCAAACCGCTAAGTTGTCTGTCTTTATACCCCATTCTCATCCCAAAAAAATCATCCAAGTCCAAAACGCCTAGAAAAAGTCCTTTGGACGTGGGAGGGGTCAGCAAAGTGATGGACTGGCCACCCAGACATGGCAACAGAGTAGTGGGGCACCTTACAGGACACTGGTGTGAACTTCACAAAAAGGGTGCCACATAAACATCTCACCACAACTCCCTTATAGGTCTTGGTGAGTCCCCCAAAACCTACTACAGTATACCCACCTGTCTACCACCCCAATAGCCCTTATGGCTGCAGGTGGCACCTATATGGCAGTACAGTAGGCTTTAGGGGGGTTTGGTGGGTATACATTTTTCACCATGAATGCAGTAGTTCGAGTGGCTTTTGAGCCTGGGTCCTCCTCTCCATGGTTTACTAGCCCACCCCCCCAGACTACTTAAGCCACCTCTGTGCAGCTCTACTAGGCTTTCCTATACCAAGTGCTGATGGTCTGGAGGCACCCAAATTTTATGGCAGTGGAAGGGGAGTCAGTAATCACTGGGGGAGTGTGTGGGGTCTGTACTTTGTCCCCGCAGTGATTATCTTGTCACTTTGGATACCTTCTGAGCACCTAGACCTGTTTTTAAATTGCCTAAGTCACAATGTATAAGTTCCATCTAGGCCAGGGGTGTCCAACCTTTTGGCTTCCCTGGGCCGCATTGGCTGAAAAAAAATGTTTCTGGGGCCGTGCAAATGCTATAGCAAGACAGAGGAGGAAGCCGGCAAACACCCGGGGGCAGCAGAGGAAAATACTGCATCGCCCTCGACCGGGGTCGTACAAAATACTTCACGGGGCGGCAGGTTGGACACCCCTGGTCTAGGCAGTCTCGTTAAACTTACAATTATCGCTGCAGGATGACTAAGTCTAGGCCAGCCCACATCCCACCTACCTCTCACACCCTAACCACTCCTTCAAAAATGCCCCTTTTCATTCTGGGCGCACATTACAGTGAAAAGGCCTAAGCTGCTTTTAGAAACGTATTTTCTGATTGTGTTTACTTGACGCGTGCAGTGTGTGTCTGTACTTTTACTTTTATTGATATTCCTAGTGTTTGTGAGTCTCCATTTTCTTATTCATAGAGGAATTGTGGTCGTGATTGACAAAGGCTCCTGAGGCAGGCCACAGAGGCCGGAACACGTGCGTGTCGAGCCACCGCACAGTACTGTGATTTGACTAATAAAATTGTCTTGGACCTCCACTGTGGTTTGTTGATACTGTTTAACATTCACATCCATATATTATTGAAAATACCATGGCTTGGGCAAGTTGAATCTTTGTATGCAGAGATAAATCTCTGCACATGGAGATCTTGCCTAGACCTAAATAGTTGTTCACCTAAGAGTGGTACGTCATTGGATTTCTTCACTAGTTGATGTTGTCTTATTATTGATTATGACTCTTGTAATGTCAGTAGAATACAGTGACACATCTTAATAGGCAGCTGAAGGGACAAGTACAGCTGAGACATGCGAAATGGAGCTCCTTTCACACTGAGACTATCAATGACCTCCTGGGAGTCCGTAAAGCTGTGACAACCTACTTACTTTAAATTAAAACTTTGATGTATAGAAGAGAAATTGATAGGCTGGAAATGCTGTGGATTTCATTGTATTTGATTTATTCTTTGTGCTGTTTTATTTTTAAGAATGCCATTTTGTAACCCGTTCCGGGCGGTGTTGGGAAGATGGGCTAAATAATGGAAGGAATGAATAAATAAATGTGTAGAAAAAAAGATTTTGGGCTAAACAGGTGGGTGGCTGAATAGAAGGCAAATTATATGTACAGCTGAATAAGATAGATGGAACTGGTCTTAGTTAGTCCAAATGCTAAGTGCATAGGCAGTTATCATATGCCTTTGGCCTGTTCCTGGAGCATCCTCGTAGTTTCCCGCCCCTGATTTTCCACGGATGCCCTCTTGTTGTCGTGGGACCCTTGAAAAAGAAGATATCTTCCTCCGCCTCGATGCGGCCCGTAAGAGACGTTCAAGTATCTTACGGGCCGCATCGAGGAAGACTAGATGGGCCGTGGCCCTTATCTGCCGTCTATTTCTATGTTTCTATGTTTATCCTGGGATATACTGGGAGGGACCTAAGGCCCTGATTGGCTCAGGCACATAAAACAATTCAAATTTGTATGACTTAACAGCAACTACTCGCACCAACCACAGATCTCATGAAAACGTTTGCACGGCAAAAGCTAGAAGGATCCTAGGGTGCTTGGAGAGAGGTCTGGCCAGTAGGGAAAGGGAGGTATTTATGCCCCTGTGAGACCTCATTTAGAATATTGTGTGCCATTCTGGAAACTGCACCTTCAAAAAGATGTAAAAAGGATGGAGTTGGTCCAGAGGAAGGCTACTAAAATGGTGTGTGGTCTTCATCATAAGGCAAATGGGGACAGACATAAAGATCTCAATATGTACCGTATTTTCACGCATATAACGCGCACACGGGTATAGCGCGTGGGAACAAGGAATTTATGTAAGAAAATTTTGGTATAGCGCGCCCACGCGTATACCGCGCATGCTCCTCATTGAACTTTCATAATCCATGCCAGCGTTTAAGTCCTATTTATCTAACTGTTGCTTCGTATGCAAAATGACTTCACAAGAAATATTAGCTGAGCTATTTTAACTATCAGCAAATGCCGCCAGGCAGGGAAATTACCAATGAAGTCATTTTGTTTCCCAGGTTTTCTATTGTAATGCCTATTCTATTGTGATGCGGTGTTTTCTGTCTTGCTGGTGCCCTCCTCCATCTTCCTGCACCGTTCGCTGAAAGCCGCGGGCAGCGGATCCTATGTGCCTCTAGCGGCTGACCCAGAAGTGTTCCTCTGATGTCACGACGTCAGAGGGAACGCTTCCAAGCCGCAGGAGGCGCATGGAAACCGCTGCCGCGGCTTTCAGCGAATGCTGCAGGAAGATGGAGGAGGGCGCCAGCAAGACAGAGAACAATTGTATAACGCGCTCACGCATATAACGCGCATGGTTATGCTCGGTTTGTAAAATCGTGTATAACGCGCGCGTTATATGAGTGAAAATACGGTATATGTTTGAGGAAAGGCGGGAGAGGTGAGATATAATAGAGACGTTTAAATACCTATGTGGCCATATTGGGAAAAAGAACACGATGTTCACTTACAAGATAGGGGGATCACCGCTAGGGGTGAGCAACCTTGAAAGAGACCTGGGAGTGATGGTGGACACAACATTGAAGGCGTCGGCACAGTGCGCCACAGCCTCAAGGAAAGCGAACAGAATGTTGGGTATCATTAAGAAAGGTATCACAACCAGGACAAAGGAAGTCATCCTGCCATTGTATCGTGCAATGGTGCGCCCGCACCTGGAGTACTGTGTCCAGTACTGGTCGCCGTACCTCAAGAAAGACATGGCGGTACTTGGGAGAGTCCAGAGAAGAGCAACTAAGCTAATAAAGGGTATGGGGGACCTCTCATATACTGACAGACTGAAAAAGCTGGGGCTTTTCTCCCTGGAAAAGCGATGACTCAGGGGAGACATGATAGAAACCTTCAAGATCATGAAGGGCATAGAAAAAGTGGACAGGGGCAGATTTTTCAAACTAAGGGGAACCACAAGTACAAGGGGGCACGTGGAGAAATTGAAAGGGGAAAGGTTTAGAACAAACGCCAGGAAGTTCTTTTTCACCCAGAGGGTGGTGGATACATGGAACGCGCTGCCGGAGGATGTGATAGGCAGAAGTACGCTACAGGGCTTCAAAGAAGGTCTGGACAGGTACCTAGAGGACAAAGGGATTGAGGGGTACAGATAGGAGTAGAGATAAGGTTATAGGGACAGGATTAGAGGTAAATTATAAAATTAGTCAGAGACCACTGTTCAGGCAGTGGACCTGATGGGCCGCCGCGGGAGCGGACCGCTGGGCAGGATGGACCTCTGGTCTGCCCCAGCGGAGGCAACTTCTTATGTTCTTAACATCTGAAGGTCTCATATAGGCAGGTATGTACTGTTTCATTCACATCTGTGGGAGGTAGTAATCTGGTCAATTTGATTGCCTTTCTGACACATAGTTGTGGTTAAAAAACAGGGCTAGCCCCAGATGTCCAAATGGTACTCTGAACGTATTTTTAAATGTTTGATTTTGGCAGAAAAACGTCCAAGTCATAACTCAGCCCCACACCATGCCCCTAAGATGCCCCCTTGAGATTTAGATGAACTGCAGATGTAACAGCAAAGATATCCACCTAGAAAATACAGTAGGTGTCGAAAATAGTGAATTGGAAGGGTTTTGTCGAGATAAACTTCCATCTGCCCCTTTTTGGAAATGATTCCCTTAAGCACTGTTTTATAGAACAGTGACTATTTATTTTGTTTTCAGGTATTTATATGCTCCCTATCAAAGTTATCTAAGCGGTTTATAAGCATGTTCCCTATCTGTCCCGGTGAGCTCACAATTCATCTAACACTAGCTGATGCCCCGGCGTTGCACGGGTATTTAATTATAGCAATAACACTGTAAATGGATTCAAATAAAGATACTTTATAGTGGTGAATGAAAGTATTTTTTTACAGCTTAATAAAAAGTACAATATTCAAATTATAAAGTGAAATATTTGACAAAATGAATACAATACAACTAACGCAAAACGTGATTATAAACAACAATTTTAGTTTCACCTCCTGGAGCAAGAACATATAAATTCTTGGGTGAACCGACCCTTGAGCAAGCAACATAGAGTTGTGGGCCGTGAGACCCCCAGAACATATCACCCCAGGTAGTGAGGGATCTGCATACCAAGTTTCGTCCAAATTGGTCACAGTGAGAATGGCAGCTTTTTACATTTTTTCCATTGACATGAATGGGTGAAATCTGATTTTCTGTTTGTAGCTCCGCCCACGTGTGCAGGAGGGCCGCGAGACCCCCAGAACATATCACCCCAGGTAGTGAGGGATCTGCATACCAAGTTTCGTCCAAATTGGTCACAGTGAGAATGGCAGCGTTTTACATTTTTTCCATTGACATGAATGGGTGAAATCCGATTTTCTGTTTGTAGCTCCGCCCACGTGTGCAGGAGGGCCACGAGACCCCCAGAACATATCACCCCAGGTAGTGAGGGATCTGCATACCAAGTTTCGTCCAAATTGGTCACAGTGAGAATGGCAGCGTTTTACATTTTTTCCATTGACATGAATGGGTGAAATCTGATTTTTTGTTTGTAGCTCCGCCCACGTGTGCAGGTGGGCCGCGAGACCCCCAGAACATATCACCCCAGGTAGTGAGGGATCTGCATTCCAAGTTTCGTTCAAATCGGTCAAGCCGTTTTTGCGTGATCGCGGCACATACATACATACACACATACACACATACATACACACATACATACCTCCGATTTTATATATATAGCAATGGAGGATTGAGTGCCTTGCCAGAGTGCCAAGGAGCAGCATGGGATTTGAACCTACAACCTCAGGGTGCTGAGGCTGTTGCTTTAACCACTAGGCCACTCCTTTCTCCTAAACATTGGTATTCTGGTCATTTATGGCCATTCTTGATTTTTATACATTCTTGGCTCTTAAACATCACTGCCCTTTTTACAGAATTACCCTCCTAAGGGATATGCATGCAAAACCAAAAGGTCTCACAAGGACGTTGGGGGTGGGCGGAGCTAATTCTGGCCAATTCCCCCCTGTAGTCTCATGCCTCTTCTTCCCCTCGTGCGTGACAGACAGCACAACAAAACCCCCTCACTTAGTCCAATGTTCCCCTTGAGCCACACCTTATTCATCAGTATTTCAGGCTACAAATGGGAAAGATTTCAGTCAATGTTGGGAGTGCATGCAACTCTTTCTTCTTTTTTTTTTTTTTAATAAGAATTTATTTTTTATCAAATGATAACACAAAAGAAAAGGCATTACAATGTACGAAGAACAAATAAAAAACAATTAAATATACTCCGTTTAATACCACTAACTCTTATAAATGAAGGTGAGCAAATGAATCGGAAGCAATAGAAAAGCTATAGTCGTGCCAACCGCGGCGAGAGCACAGTCGCTGCCCCCGGCACCCACAGCGAAGGGTCGTCGGAGCGAAGCGCGGCGCAACGCCTCCTGCGTGAACCTACAGCTGATGCAGCGCTTGTACCTGATTGGATAAAAAAAAATGTCTGCCGGCGGGCCAACTGAAGTGCAAATTTGTAATTGTCTGGCAGGCCAAATTTTATTACATGGCCCGCGGGCCAGAGTTTGACACTCCTGGCCTAGAAGGACTTCTAATGGTTGGGATAGTAAATGAATAATAACTTGAAACTTTAATGCACTTTTCCATGCCGGACTGTCTCGCGGTGTGACGGATGGTGATGATGGTCTACTTGAAAGGTTTTTCTATTGCATATCAATTCAACCTGTTTTAATCAGCTGACCAGACACATGCATGTAATAGGATAATTAATAGATTCAGGTCTGTCATGCTGCTCTCTTGCTTTAGCCAGGCATTGTGGAGCTCTGTGCTCCCTTGTTCCCCCGTTGCGTTCCACGCCAGAGTACCACATCGGAATTCTGGGATTTAATGCTCCTCTGGGAGGACGCTGCAGAAAATCTTGCCAAGGCCCTGCTGTTGTAAGTGTAACTCTACCACCTCTGGATTTGGTGGAGAGCAAATTCTTTCGTGGATTATAGGATTAAGAACCTGAAAAGTAGTTCAAATTCTTCACTAAACAAAAAGGGAAAAGACATGAGGGGAAGTTTCTATAGCTTATGCATCACTCGAGCTGTTTATTTTTTTTTAATTAAAGGATGAGATTGAAAACAAATATCTCAGGGGATTAAATGCTCAGGAGTATATGGCGATCAGATAACATAAAGGGCCTGAATTCTTTATTGGGATCTGTTGAATAGCTTGAATATTCTGACTGACTACAATATACTGCCACTTTTCCAGGTTATATGGCATGCCACATGCATTGTTGAGAATTTCCCAGGCAGGGGAAACCCCCCCCCCCCCACACACACACATTTAAATAAACTTAGAAATTTGCATGAAGGTGTCTGAATCTTAGAACTTTCAGCATTGTTTCCGAGAACAGATTCTTTAGTTTACAAAATACCGCAGCCTAGTATGAAATCCACATTTCCATGTAAACATAGAAACATAGAAAAATGACGGCAGAAAAGGGCCAAAGCCCATCAAGTCTGCCCACTCCAGTGACCCTTCCCCCATGAGTTTGCTCACCAACCTCCTGTCCTTACCTCATTAGAGATCCCACATGAATATCCCATTTATTTTTGAAATCTGCCACGCTGTTGGCCTCAATCACCTGCCGTGGGAGTTCATTCCAATGATCGACCACCCTCTCAGTGAAGAAATACTTTCTGGAGTCACCATGAAATTTCCCTCCCCTGATTTTCAGCAGATGCCCTCTGTAGGAACATAGTAACATAGTAGATGCCCTCTGTAGGAACATAGTAACATAGTAGATGACGGCAGATAAAGACCCGAATGGTCCATCCAGTCTGCCCAACCTGATTCAATTTAAATTTTTAAATTTTTTCTTCTTAGCTATTTCTGGGCAAGAATCCAAAGCTTTACCCGGTACTGTGCTTGGGTTCCAACTGCCGAAATCTCTAAGAATTACTCCAGCCCATCTACACCCTCCCAGCCATTGAAGCCCTCCCCAGCCCATCTTCCACCAAACGGCCATACACAGACACAGACCGTGCAAGTCTGCCCAGTACTGGCCTTAGTTCAATATTTAATCTTGATTTACAAAGGAATACAGATTCGGACATTGACATTTCTTCTTGAACCGAAACTATAATTACAGATCACATGATGGCTATGTTCAGTGAAGTTGCACCTCGTGTTTGTAGGAACATTTTCATTTTTATTTCTGTTAAATCTGTGTGCTTGCAGCTAAGTGCCTTTTGTAAAATACGGGGGGAATATATGGCGAATAATTTTGAGTGTCCTAACTTAGATTTTCCTATTGTTGTGCAAAATGAAGCTTTTTGTATTGTAAACTTGATTGAGAATGTTGTAATAATGAGGCATTAGAACAATGGTCCATCTTGGCCAGTAGCCTGTCCTCACAGTGGCCAATCCAGGTCCCTAGTACCTGGCAAAAACCCAAAGAGTAGCAACATTCCATGCTACCAATCCAGGGCAAGCAGAAACTTCCCCAATGTCTGCCTCAATAACAGACTATGGACTTTTCCTCCAGGAATTTGTCCAAACCTTTCTTAAAACTAGCTACGCCGTCCACTCTTACCACAATCTCTGGCAACGCATTCCAGAGCTCAACTATTCTCTGAGTGAAAAAATATTTCCTTGCAAGTTCATTGAGTCTTTATAATTTTTGACAGAGTAAAAAAATCAATCCACTTGTTACCTGTTCTACACCACTCAGGATTTTGTAGACTTTAATCTTATCTTCCCTCAGCCGTCTCTTTTCCAAACTTTATAGTCTTTCCTTCCTTCCCCTTTATCATCTTGGTCGCTCTTCTTTGAACCTTTTCTAGTTCCACTATATCTTTCTTGAGATAAAGCGACCAGAATTGAACACAGTACTTGAGACAAGGTTGCACCATGGAGCGATACAGAAGCATTATAACAGGGGTGCCCAACGCGTCGATCGCGATCGACCAGTAGCTCAGGAAGGCAACTCGAGTCGATCGCACTCGTGTTGCCGTCCTGATCTACCGGCCGATCAGCCTTCCTCTCCAGTGTTCTCCCTAGGGCCTTTTAGCTGGGCGGTCCGCCCAGCTGTCATCTGCCGCTGCTGAACATTAAACCCCCCCCAAAAAAAAACCGGCTTGGAAATTTCAGCCCCTAGCAAACTTATGCTCCGGGCTCTAACGTGTGCGTGCAGGCTTCTCTTCTCTTCCCTCCGAAACCGGAAGTTATGTCCGGGGGGGGGGGAGAAGGGAAGCCTGCACGCACATGTTGAGAGCCCTGAAGCAAGCGTTCGCTACGGGCTAATGCGGGAGACAGGTTAGTGAAGCATTTGTTCTTCTTCCTGCCGGGTCCTGCCTACTTTCTGTTTCCGCGAAGGCAGGACCCGGCAGCATTTCCCCCAATAGGTTGATCACGATCTTGGGCTGATCAGCCTTCCTCTTCCCGACGGCAGAATTGACGTCGGGGAGAGGAATGCTGGTTGGCCGAAGCAGGGAGAGCTTGGGGCCTGTTATTGGTGGCGTTTGGGTCCTGGTCCCCGATGGTAATGGCAGTGGCAGTGGCTTGGGGGAGGGCAGGGAGAAAGAAGGAAAGAAGAGAAACAGAAAAAAAAGAAAGGGAGGCAGAGAGAAAGAAAGGGCAGGGAAGAGGAAGGAAAAGTTGGGGGGAAGGAATGAGGTCTGGAGGAGAAGAAGCATAAAGGCTAAAAGAAGGGAAGAAAGATTGTATGCACAGTCAGAAGAAGAAAGTGCAACCAGAGACTCATGAAATCACCAGACAAGGTAGGGAAAATGATTTTATTTTAAATTTAGTGATCAAAATGTGTCTGAATTTATATCTGCTGTCTATATTTTACACTAAGGTCCCTTTTTACTAAACCGCAATAGAGGTTTTTAGCGCAGGTAGCCTATGAGTGTCGAGAGCAGCGCTGGGCATTCAGCACAGCTCCCTGCGCTAAAAACTGCTATCGTGGTTTAGTAAAAAGGGAGGGGGTATATTTGTCTATTTTTGTATGGTTGTTACTGAGGTGATAGTGCTTAGAGTCATCTGCTTTGACCTCTTTGAAAAACCCTGGAATAGGAATGATGATTAACATTTTCTATGCATACAGTGTGCTTTGTGTTTTTTTTATTTTATTGTTGGTAGATCATTTTGACTTGGTCATTTAAAAAGTAGCTCGCAAGCCCAAAAAGTGTGGGCACCCCTGCATTATAACATTCTTAGTCTTGTTAACCATCCCTGTTTTAATAATTCCTAGCATCTTGTTTGCTTTCTTGGCAGTCTCCGCACAGTGGGCGAAAGGTTTCATTGTATAGTCTGCAGTGACCCCCCCAGATCTTTTTCTTGGGCGCTAATCCCCAACGTGGAAATAAAGATTTCATAGAAATTAAGTGATATGCTTATCTATGCATTTTATCTTCAATTACAGAAGCTAAACATTTCAAATCAGTTTTGACCTAGTAGTTAGGACAGCTGCCTCAGTGCCCTGAGTTTGTGGGTTCGATCCCTCTGTTGCTCCCTGTGACCCTGGGTAAGTCACTCAAACCTTCATTGCCCCAGGTGAATCGTGAGCCTGCTAGGACAGATAGGGAAAATACTTTGAGTACCTGAATGTATAAACCACCTTGATGGTATTTCAAAGGGCAGTATAATAATAATAATAATAATAAGGAGCGCTAACCGATCAACGCGCTAAATTCTAATGCACGCTCCTTAGTAAAAGAGGGGGTATGTTTTGTAACAAACTGTGCCAATTTCAATGGGCCCAATCGGTGGCATAGCGAGGGAGATTGGTGCCCAGGATGGTGGAGCCCCACATCGCCATGTCGTGTGCTTCCAACTCTTACCTTCCACATCACGCCTCCCCCCCCCCCCCAGTTTTCCCCATTTCTTGAGTGCCCCCTGCCCCCTGCATACCTCTTGAAATGTTTGCCGGTGTGGGCAGCATCTTTCACTTCCAGCTCGTGCCAGCCTCAGCTCCATTCTGACGTCACGTCCAGAGATCAGAAAGTGATGTCAGAAGGCACCAAGGCCCGTGACCCTGTGACCAGGAAGTGACCCTGTGACCAGGAAGCGATGTCAGAAGGAACCAAGGCCAGTGCGAACAGCAAGTGGAAGCTGCTGCTTGCGCCGGTAAACATTTACCCCCTCCCCCCTTTAACAAAGCCGCGTTAGGCTTTTTTTTATCGCCGACCATGGCGGTAAAAGTGCCAACGCTCAAAGAATTCCTGTGAGTGTCAGAGCTTTTACTGCCGTGGCCGGTGATAAAACAGCCAACGCAGCTTTGTAAAAGGGTGGGTGTGGGGTACGTAGGGGGGCAGAGAAGAGGAGAGGTGGTGGCACCCAGCACAAAGACGGCACCCGGGGTGGTCTGCCACCGCCCCCCCTCCACCAATTATTACACCACTGGGCCCAGTATTCTGCTGCCAGCAAAACCATGTCCAGGCCATGGCACTGAATTTCCTGGTGTACAGAGGCGGTGAAAACATAGCCAGTTAAGCATGATATTTAGCACTTAACCGTTATGGTGAACTACATAAAGATAGGACAAACTTTTATGTGGTGCTATTAATACAGTTATTTTGGTCAGTAAATATATTGGCCAAGTGCTGACCCTGCCACCAGAGATGTGGAGTCAGAGTCGAGGAGTTGGAGGAAATTTCGGGTACCTGGAGTCGGAGTCGGAGTCAGAAGTACAAAAAACCGAGGAGTCGGAGTCGGAACATTTATCTACCGACTCCATTTTTGAACTTGGCCTACCAATCACGAGCGATTCTTTCAGCTATAGCACCCACTATATACACAGCACAAATGTTGCGAGCAGCTTCTGCGGCCGTAGAACCTTGATTAAAAGCAAAAAGAAGGTGGTGTCGAAAATGCTCATTTCTCTCAACTTGACATTCCATTTTAACGATCTGAAAATTAACCAGTGCTGTGGAGTCGGAGTCGAAGTCGAGGAGTCGGAGTCGGAGGAAATTTTGGGTACCTGGAGTCGGAGTCGGAGTCAGAAGTACAAAAAACTGAGGAGTCGGAGTCGGAACATTTATCTACCGACTCCATTTTTGAACTTGGCATACCAATCACGAGCGATTCTTTCAGCTATAGCACCCACTATATACACAGCACAAATGTTGCGAGCAGCTTCTGCGGCCGTAGAACCTTGATTAAAAGCAAAAAGAAGGTGGTGTCGAAAATGTTCATTTCTGTCAACTTGACATTCCATTTTAACGATCTGAAAATTAACCGGTGCTGTGGAGTCGGAGTCGAGGAGTCGGAGTCGGAGGAAATTTTGGGTACCTGGAGTCGGAGTCTGAAGTACAAAAAACTGAGGAGTCAGAGTCGGAACATTTATCTACCGACTCCACAGCCCTGCCTGCCACCCTGGAACGCTCCCAGAATAACTGGTTTCACCAAGGGTGTTAACTACACATTTTAGGGGAAATTCTACAAACGGCGCCTAAGTTAATTGAAAAATGCCATTTGAAATGGCAATTAACAGTAAAGTTAAAGCGCCCACTGACACTTAAATAAAAGGCATCAGAATGGCGCCAACCGAGGCGCTTTACGGTACCTAACACCACCATGGGCGTGGCTAACGCCGGAAGATAGGCGTCGGATAGTCAGATAGTATAGATAGGCATCGGAAAGCTAGACTTGGAAAACCCTCGCCTACATTTTCAGCACCTATCTTTCCTGGAGGCGCAGAAAGGGTGGTAGTTGCGTGGAACAGTCTCCTGGAAGAAGTGGTGAAGATAATTCAAGAAAGCATGGGATAGGCACGTGGGATCTCTTAGGAAGATATAATGGTTACTGCGGATGGGCAGACTGGATGGGCCATTTGGCCTTCATCTGCCATCATGTTTCTATAACCATAAAGCTCTATGACATCACAATGCAAGTGTTAAGAGCCTTAGCTTATAACAATAATGCTCTATGACCTCACAATGCAGGTGTAAAGAGCCTTAGCCAATAGGGAAAGGAGGAGATAGTTGATGCTGCAGATGGGCAGACTGAATGGGCCATTTGGCCTTTATCTGCCATCATGTTTCTATGTAATTCTGTATACAGCTCCATTGTAGGCGGCCACCGATATCAGTGCCATATAGAGAATCCGACCCTTTCAGCGGCACTCTCATGGACGTTGAAATCATTTTAAATATCCGACCCAAGATATTAATCTGTAAGGCTGTTTTGTTGTATGGGTTTGTTCAGCTTTGTCAACTGTTCACAGATGTGCAGGCTTCCAAAAAAACTTAAGACAAATATCTGCCTTACTGCAATAGGCTGGCTTAGGAATTTTGGAAAGCACTTAAAATTTTAACAAATGACCCTCCTTGGATTTTGATTTCGTGAGAGTACTCTTCTGAGGATTAGTGAATTCAAATTGTTTGAAGCCATGAGTTATCTCATTCGGAATCCAGAAATTTCTCCTCAAACGACTGCTGTAGCTTTGTGGCTGGCAAACCATCAACTATTCATCTTGCATTGTTAAATATTTTCTGACACTTGGGAAAGTGACAGGTGTTGTGTAAGAGTTTTGAATGAAATCATAGTCATTTAAATTGGAGGGTGGCCATGTTGCTACCAGAATCTGATATGAAACGGCCTGTTCACTGCAATTGAAGATTCAAGCCGCTTAATGAGCAAAAATGTCACTTAAAAAGGCAAAATCACATACGTATTTTGCATCTTCAAAATTATTAACTACTGGATTTTTTCCTCAGAATAATGATTTTTAAAAAGTTGCAATACATTATATCTGCCAACCCAACAATGTCATGCAATGTAGATAAGTGGTCTCAAACACGCAGCCCGGGGGCCACATGCGGGCCCGCCAGGTACTATTTTGAGGCCCTCGGTATGTTTATTATAATCACAAAAGTAAAATAAAACCGTTTCTTGATCATATGTCTCTTTAGCTATAAATGACAATATTATTATTAAGACTTAGCCAAAAGGAAAGATTTATAAACTATAAAGAGTTTGACCTCATGCAAAATTGTCATTTCTTTAATAAGACATTAACTATTGACATTAACTATTTTTTTTTCTGAGGCCCTCCAAGCACCTACAAATCCAAAATGTGGCCCTGCAAAGGGTTTGAGTTTGAGATCACTGATGTAGATGATGCCACTGCAATCAGATCTGATTTCATAAATACTTTTTTTTTAAATTGCTTATAGTATAAATTTTGAAATATAACGAAATTAACTACACCCACAATATTAGATGTTCAGGAATCGTAGGTTCTTTCCTCGTGGATTTTGTTGATGAATGCAGTGGTATTTTATCAGTTCATTTTGCATTCCCACACCTTACAAATGTGTGGAAAGAAGAGATATCCCAAAAATCTCCACTATAAAGAACACCATCATCCCAGACAAGGAAAGAAAAAATCTTCGTAACGATGAGCCTATTTGAACATATGGCTCTACTCAACATACATCACTGGCATAAGAAACTTTCCGGTCTGAGTAGCGCAGGGGAGAACGCTCTGTTCCAATAATATGAAAAAAAAAAATCAAATATTAAACAGTTCGGCCTGCGATCGTTTCATAGTTACTCCACTTCTTCAGGGCCAACCCAACCAATGAATCAAAGGGTTCCTTTCATGAAGGCACGTTAGGGCCTTAATGCGCGGAATAGCGCTTGCTAAAATGCCACGGGCGCTAGCCACTACTGCCTCCTCTTGAGCAGGCAGTAGTTGTCGGCTAGCGCGCGCTAATCTGGTGCGTACGCTAAAAACGCTAGCGCACCTTCGTAAAAGGAGCCCAAAGTGACGGCGTTCTTTATAGTGGAGAGGGTTTTTTTTAAAATAATATTTCATGTGGTTTTTCCTCCATTCCTCTTTTGATTTGTTTGGAAAGAAGAGATGCCGTCCCATTCTGAGAGCTGATTTGGTGCACCGTCAATTAGAGAATGACACGGTGACAAAATTCATCACCGTTCCTGTCCCCGCGGATAACCGTGAGAAATAATCCCATGTCATTTTCTAGTGTCTATTTCAACCTCAGTCCTTCTGCACCAGCATTCTTCAAAGCAAAGCTTGCGGGTCAGTGGTTGTGGCCATTCATACTCTGATTCTTATGTGAGCCAAGGATAATGAAGCCATTGTGACATCACTGATGTGATTGGCTCTTAGGCACTGGTGGAATGAGGCATTATGACATCACAATATCTGCTCTGGATACCAGAGACTGTCATTCTGTAGTGTCTGTTTCAACCTTGGTCCTTCTACACCAGCATTCTTCAAAGCAAAGCT
The DNA here is from genome assembly GCF_902459505.1 of Geotrypetes seraphini. NCBI lineage: Eukaryota > Metazoa > Chordata > Amphibia > Gymnophiona > Dermophiidae > Geotrypetes > Geotrypetes seraphini. The sequence goes on along the minus strand of NC_047084.1, from coordinate 95,331,520 downwards.
TGAGGGTCAGTGGTTGTGGCCATTCATACTCTGATTCTTCCCTCTCTCCTTAAAGAATGACATGAAGATGGTTTCCCGCGGTTATCCGCGGGGACGGGAACGGTGATGAATTTTGTCACCGTGTCATTCTCTACCGTCAATAACGAGGCACGGGAGTGTAGATCATTTCAGTCCATACTTTTCAAAGCTGTGGCATCCTTCTTGAATTCAATTGGGCCCCTTTGATGCCTTGAATAATAAACCGAGTTTGACAAGTTCTTCAAAACAGGTGTTAATCCACATGCAAAAACATATCTGTGTAGCTGATGCAAAGCCAGTTGTCTCATTAACAGTAAGGGAATAGTAAATAGAATCCCAATTAGAAAACGTAGCTTTGACAGATAATTGAATATTGCTGACATCCACAAAATTGACCACAATCTCTGGACATTCAGCAGCAGCCACTGAATATCTGGATTTTGTTTTACCCATGACAACTGATAGATATATATATATTAAACTAGTCTTTAGGCCCGTTACATTAACGGGTGCTAGAATAGATGTGTGTCTTTGTGTTTCTTTTTTTCATTTTCTCTCCTTGGCAGCTTTCTGTCTGTCTTTCTTTCTTTCTCTCTTCCTCCTGCTGTCTGTCTTTCTTTCTGTTACTCTTTCCTTGACTGTCCAGCCCTTCTCCCTTCATTTTACCTCCCCCGCGCTATCTGCCTGCCCCGGAAGTGTTATTTTTGGTTGTTTTGTCGCCGACTCGGGCTCGGGGCCTTGCGCTGTTGGAGGAGCGGAGCGGGCTTCTGGAGGCGATCGACGGCTTGCTGCGGTCGGGAAGACTGACTGCGAGGTCCTCAGTATGCGACTGGAGGTGCACTGGTAAATAGGAAGACGTCGGGAAGGGGTGGGCAGCAGACAATGCGGTTCTCCAAAGTCCCGATCCGTTCCCGAAGCTGGAGAGGGGTGGGAAAAGCTCGCGATCGCCTCTTTTTTCGCTCTCCTGGGCCTGCTCTCCTTCCCCTAAGTACCAACTCCTCACTCCCCGCCATCTAGCACATGCGCACTTGTGCCGCCTCAGCGCGACAGATCAGCGTGAGGTGGAGAGCAGGTGGTGACGTAAAACGCACGCATGCGCACTCGTGTTTCCGCGACGGATCAGGGAACACGACTTTTGAGTGCGCATGCGCGGCCTAGCATTTTATTATATTAGATGCTGTCCTCCGTTGGCTCAATGTTACCTTTGAAGGTTCATAGTCTAAAGCGCGCTAGGACAAAGGCGCGCCGACAACCGAGCACGGACAACTGAGCGCAGGACTTCATCGCGCCGAAGAAAAACCGTATTTTAAAGGGCTCTGACGGGGGGTGTTGGTGGGGATCCCCCCCCCACTTTACTTAATAGAGATCACGCTGCGTTGTGGGAGGTTTGGGGGGTTGTAAACCCCCTCATTATACTGGAAACTTAACTTTTTCCCTATTTTTTAGGGAAAAAGTTAAGTTTTCAGTATAATGGAAACAACTTTTTCCCTAATTTTTAGGGAAAAAGTTAAGTTTTCAGTATAATGGGGGGTTACACCCCCCATGCCCCCCTAGCATGGCAGCGTGAGGCAGCGCGATCCCTATTAAGTAGAGTGGGGGGTTCCCCCCCCACACCCCCAGTCAAAGCCCTTTAAAATACGGGTTTTCTTCTGCGTGATTAAGCCCTGCGCTCAGTTGTCCGCGCTCGGTTGTCGGCGTGCCTTTGTCCTCGCGCGCTTTTGACCCGTTACCGCCTTTGAAATATGGGGAGCAACTACTCTGTTATCGTTCCAAGATCTTAATAAAAGCCTAGGCGCATAAAATAACGCCAGGTTAGAAAGATATAAAGGTTGTAGCTCAAACAATGTCGGAAAAATGCAGAACTGAAAAAGTAAAAAAAATCGCTGGGCTAACCCCCTCGTTTACTAAGGTGCGCTAACTGATTAGCGCGCGCTAAACGCTAACACGTCCATAGGCTAACATGCACGCGTTAGCATTTAGCGCGCGCTAAATCGGTTAGCGCACCTTAGTAAAAGAGGGCCTCAGGGGTCCTTTTACAAAGGCGCGGTAGCGGTTTAACGCGCGGAATACTGCGCGTTTAACTGTCTGCCGCGCTAGTACCTAACGCCTCCATTGACGAGGCGTTAGGATTTTAGGCTGCCGCGGGGGTTAGCGCGTGATGAAATGTCCGACGCGCTAACCCCCTCAGCGCGCCTTGATAAAAGGAGCCCTAAGTATATAGCCCTTGATGGAGACCGCCCCAACTTTGTTGGTTGGGCTGAGAACTTTTCAGCGGCCCCTTGTACCTGCTTACCCATGTACATTCAGTTCAATCCAAGGATTTATATTCTGCATCCGTCCGATTAGATTTAGGGGTCCTTTTACTAAGGCGCACTAGTGCGTCTTAGCGGTTCATAGTCAGTGGCGCGCAAGACGCCAGCGCGTTGACAATCCAGCGCCGACAATTCGGCGCAAGACAGAAGAGCGCGGTGGAAAAATTAATTTTTAAAGAGTTCCGACAGGGGGTTTGGGGTGGCAACCCCCCCCCCCACTTTATTGGTTAGTGTTTGCGCTGCTGTTGGAGGTGGGTTCGGGGGGTTGGAAACCTCCATTATAGAGAAAACGGAACTTTTTCTGATTTTTTTCGGGAAAAGTTCAGTTTTCTCTATAATGTGGGGGGTTTCACCCCCCCCCCCGCCCGCCCCGCAATGGCAGCGCGAACACTAACCAATAAAGTGGGGGGGTTGCCACCCCAAACCCCCCCCCCCGTCGGAGCTCTTTAAAAATTACTTTTTCACCCGCGCGCTTCTGTCTTGCGCCGAATTGTCGGCGCGCTGGCATCTGGCACGCGATCATCCTGTCACCGTCTTAGCATGCGCTAAATATTAGCGCTCTAAATGCTAACGTTAGCATTTAGCGTGCACTAAGATGCACTAGCGTGCCTTAGTAAAAGGGCCCCTTAGTATAGATCATAATCAAGAAGATCTCAACATATGAGGGAAATGATAAAACTGAAATTCTTCTAGGAAGGTAGACCTCTGCCTAACTGTGATTTGCTCTGAAGGGTTCCAGGTGCAAGTCTCTTTGCATAAGCTTTCGGGAGGTAATAAGGTAAAGTTGTTTGGCTTTGGATTGCTGGTGCAAAGCCCTCAGGTGAAAGTCCCTATGGGGTCTGTAGCACTGCTGGCGCTCCTGATAATTGCCTCTATATGTATTTGCTTGTTTTCGTACTCGTTAAATCTGGTTCGTGGGATCACTGTTGGAATGTCAATTTCCAGAAATCGAAGCAAATGTTTCTCCGTATCACATTCTGAGCCTCAAGGTCACATCTCCTGCTAGCTTCAGACCCACTGGTTCACAAGGAGGGTTCATATATTAACTGGCTCTTATTAGCTTGCAAACTGATTATTTTTTTTTTCCATTTCACACATTAAGGCAGGAGATTCCATTTTGCTGATGTTCTCAGGCATGTGGCCAGGTTAATTTCCTGGGAGTTAATGTTACTGAGATTACGTCCAACTCTTGGAGATTGTAGACTGAGGGGCAGCATGAAGAATTATTTCATCACAGAAGGGATTGTAGGGTTCATGGAAAAATCTCTCTGTGGAAGCAGTGACTGCAAAATAGCAACAGACTTACAGAAGAGCTTGGGACATGTGCGGTGGACCCTTAGTGGCAGGGAAGAAAGAGTAAAGGCCAGAAGGTGCTTGGAATGTTGCCTGGAATGTCCTCCGGGGGGAGCTAGTGAAAATAAAAATGGTGATGGAAATTCATCTCTAATTAGAAAGTGAATGATATGAATTGAAAAACTAAGACTGGTACTGGGCAGATTTGCCCAGTCTGTGTCCTATATATGGCAGTTCAGTGTAGGACATGAGGACAGTGCTGGGTAGACATTTACGGTCTGTATCCTGCAAGTGATAAGATGGTTTAGATCAGGGATCTCAAAGTCCCTCCTTGAGGGCCGCAATCCAGTCGGGTTTTCAGGATTTCCCAATGAATATGCATTGAAAGCAGTGCATGCGCATAGATCTCATGCCATATTCATTGGGGAAATCCAGAAAACCCGACTGGATTGCGGCCCTCAAGGAGGGACTTTGAGACCCCTGGTTTAGATAGACTGGGGTGAGCTTACTACTGCTATTTATCATTTCTATAATATTGAAAGGCGTACGCTTCGATGGCAACTCCAGTACTTGGAACCCAAGGACAGTATCAGGCAGACTTCTAGGGTCTACAGCCCAGAAATATCAAAGAAAATAGATAATTTAATTCAGTGGTTCCCAAACCTGTCCTGGAGGATCCCCCCAGGCCAGTCAGGTTTTCAGGATAACCCTAATGAATATGCATGAGAGCGATCTGCATATAATGGAGGTGCCAGGCTTACAAATCTGCTCCATGCATATTCATTAGGGTTATCCTGAAAACCCGACTGGCCTGGGGGTCCTCCAGGACAGGATTGGGAACCACTGATTTAATTCATCCAGTCTTTATCTACTGTCATTTACTACGTAGTTAAAATAGGCCCTGTGGTATTTGCAACAAAGAATGGGTAAATGTGACGGACTGGGAAATCATTATTTGTCATCCTGTTCTTTCATTTTCATGCTTTGCGTTTTAAGGCTAGGGTTTTTTTTTAATTAGTAGTATTTTTTTTTAGCTTTTCATGAAATGATTCAGGGCCAGATTCTCAACATGGTGCTTTAAGTTAGGTGGTGGTAGCCACTTAACTTAATTGGTTTAATTGGGTTTAAGTGGCGCGATAATTGGTCATTCCATTAAAACCCGATTAAAAACTCATTTAAAAAAGTCCGTGCTACGTGGGTCATAGTCAAAAGCGCGCGCTGACAACCGAGCGCAGACAACCTAGCGCAGACAACTGGGCGCAGGACTTAATCGCACCGAAGAAAAACCGTATTTTAAAGGGGTCCGATGGGGGGTATTGGTGGGGAACCCCCCCCCCACACACACACTTTACTTAATAGAGATCGCGCTGGCATTGGGGGGGATTTGGGGCGTTGTAACCCCCCCTCATTATACTGGAAACTTAACTTTTTCCCTGTTTTTTTAGGAAAAAAGTTAAGTTTTCAGTATAATGTGGGGGGTTATACCCCACACACACCCCCAACATGGCAGCGTGAGGCAGCACGATCCCTATTAAGTAGAGGGGGGGTTCCCCCCACACCCCCGTCAGAACCCTTTAACCCTTTCAGGACCATAAGGATCGTAGGCCAATTTTTGTGGTTTTGACGACATTTTTATGGTAAAAAGGGCTTGCAGATGCCAAAAAATTGATTTTTTTTTGTGAAATATCATTATTTTTATTTAAAAAAATCACACTTCTGGCTTATGGACAGTGTGGCAAGTGAATCTTCTCGTCAATCTAGCAACGACGCTAATGAATGAATGTCGGAACCAGTTTGTTTACATAAAGGCAGTATCATATGGAATCCGTACATATCAAATTTAGAACTGTAGACTATCCCAATCAAAATTTATAGGATTTTAAAGTTATGGGACAAATATGTCCCTTGGTCCTGAAAGGGCTACAATACGGGTTTTCTTTGGCGCGGTCAAGCCCTGCGCTCAGTTGTCTGCGCTGGGTTGTCGGCACGCCTTTGTCCTCGCGTGCTTTTGACCCGTCACCGTGCTACGTGGCCTACCTGACCAGCACCTTGGTGCATGGCTCCTACCAATGCCTAGCGATGCTGAAGGCGGGCAGTGGGCAGAGTTAGGGGCAGTGCCGGCCTTCTGTGTCACCTTGATTCGCGAAGGACCCTAGGCGCCGGAAATGTAGGCCTGTGAAACCCCGGCCTATATTTCCGGCGCCTAGGGTCCTTGCTAGATTCTATAGGCGGCGCCTGCCGGTAATTGACACGGGGCAGGCACCGCGTAAAGAATCAGCCCCTCAGTGCTTATGGCTATTTAAGGATGTTTCCCTAGTATTTTCTACTCATGGCTAAAGTCTTATTTTAAAACTGAGTTTAATGTGACAGTGGAAATTAAAATTTGAAGATACATTTATATTTATCTATCTCGTGATTAAACTGTGTTTTAGCATTAAGGTAATCAAACAAATTAGTCATAAGTAATAGGTGATATAGTAAAACTAATCAGTAATTTATGGCTGATTACTTTTCATAAGTAATATTAACAGCTGGCTATTACTGTATATCTGCAAGCTTAATTAAAATAGCTGAGCAGTCTTAGTAGAAGATAGAAAGGGTTCTACTTAGGGCTCTTTCATTAACACATACTTAATGCAGCTTAAAGTGGTATAAAGAAGAGCATAAGAGTTGCAATACTGGTCCATCAAGCCGAATATCTTGTTTCTAACAGTGGTCAGCCCAGGTCACAAGTACTTAGCAAAATCTCAAGGAGTAAAACAGATTTTATGCTGCTTATCCTAGGACTAAGCAGTGGATTTCCCTGCGTCCATCTTAATAATGGCTTATAGACTTCTGTTTTAGGAAATGATCCAAACCTTTATTTTAAACCCTGTTAAGCTAACTCCTTTCACCACATTCTCCGGCAACATATTCCAGAGTTTAATTACACATTGAGTGATGATATATTTTCTCCGGTTTGTTTTAAATTTACTACTACTTAGTTTCCTCACATGCCCCCTAGACCTCACGTTCCCTCTAAGCTGAGCAGGTGAGCTCATAAATTCTAGGAGCGTCGCTCACAGATTATATGGTTGCTCACAAAATACACTTGCAAATTTGGAAAATTGTTGGATTTTAGAACTTGTTGCTCATAGAAAAAAATTTTTTTTAGAACTTGTCGCATGCGTGAAAAAAATTTCCATGCACCCAACCAATCCTTAGAGCAGTGTCCTGCAAACTTTTCGGCTAGGCAGCATGCTAAAACCGGTGCCCGCACATGCACGGGGGCCCTCTGTAGGCAGACAGCTGACACCTCTCCTCCTTATCAGTGTCTCATCGTGGCACACCTGGAATCTGCTGTGGCACACAGTTTGCGTTACACTGCCTTAGAGGGAGCATTTCCTAGACCTAATATTTTTGGATTCTATAAACAGGCGCTCCTCGGTGCCTAGAAGTTACAAAAAAGAAAAAAAAACTTAGTCGCCCTCACCTAGGTGAAAGCACCTCTGGCTCAGTGGTTAACGGTACCGCTTCTATTTTCTGAAGATCATGGGTTCAAATCCAGCCCCCCTCCACCCTCCAGTACCTTTGCAGCTTCTTATTTGCTCTCATAAGAGAGTATGAATAGTGGACTTTTCCATTTTCATCAGCACTCTGCCCTTTCCAGGGTCCAGAAGGAAATTTATTTTGACCCTGAGATGGCTAGGATTTCCTAAACCAGTGTTTCTCAACTCGGTCCTGGAGTATCCCCTTGCCAGTCAGGTTTTCAGGATATCCACAATGAGCCAGACGAGAAGTTATTTGCGGTTTTTTGCAATTCGCGGTCCGGCTCTGCCCCTATCCCCTGCGAATACCGAGGAAGAAGTGTAGTTTACTATCTGACTGTGTGTCAGCCTTAGCACCCTTAGCTACAGCCTTAGCACCCTGATGCTGTTGGTTCAAATCTCACTCTGCTCCCTATGATAGAAGCAAAATTTTTAAAAAAGAAGAATGAAAAGATAAATAAATAAAATATAATAGTGGTGCCAGCATTTCACTGCATATAATGTTAATGAAAAACAGCATAAAATCGCTATTCTAATGACATCATAATAATGAGACACGATAATGTTAAAGGACGTCTTAACAATTTAGATGTGTCTTGACTCGCTGAGCGCGAATCTCTCGAGTGTGTCTATGCATCGTAGAATCGCGCTTTGCTGGACGTCTAAACAACGCCTAAAGTTAGATGTTCTTTAAGAATCTAGCCCTATGTGCTTAAATTTAGATGCCAGTTCTGGAACTTGTGGGGGTTAATGTGAACCTTGCATATTTTCATTTACGGTGAGTGAAGTTTGTATTACGATCATCCTGGTTTTGTATTATTTTTACTCATCATCTTATTTTGTGTATGCCTAAGGTGAAATTTACTTACTGTATATACTCAAATATAAAGCTAGATTTGTGGCCCCCAAAATGGGGGTCTCAATTTATATTTGAGTCTTCCTTCCTCTCAGACCCATCTCAGGCCTCTCCCCAGGCCTACCTTAAGCCTTCCTGGTCCAGTTGTGGGCCAGGGCAAGAGCAATATTTCTATGCTCTTGCAGCCTCGCCATTCAAAATGGCTGGCATGAGTTCCCACAGTGGTTGCTAGGTATGTTTATTTACTGTCTTTTCATGAGGAGATTCACCCCAAACGATTACAATACATTGAATAATAATCAGATATTTTTAAGCATTTTCCCTATCTGTCCCTGCAGGCTCACACTCTTAACTGTGGTGTACCTGGGACAATGGAGGGATTAAGTGACTTGTCAAGAGTCACAAGAAGCAGGCTGGGATCAAACTCAGTCACAACCTTACAGCAGCTCTAACTCCCACACCAACCTCGCAAGACTGACATAAGCTCGGTTTATATTCGAGTCAACTTCCCTCCCCCCCCCCTTTTTGGGGGAGAAAAGGGTTACCTCGTTTTATATTTGGATGGGTTATATTCAAGCATATACGGTATCTAGCTGAAAAAAAAATACATTGGTTAAAGCAAAAAAAAAAAATAAATACGTAGGGCATTGGCATGTCTGTGGGGGAGTCCAAGGTACGCATGCATCCAAAATGGCTGAAATTGAAACGCCTGATAAGTTTGTGAATTACACATCTGTTTCTTGAGATCACCCTCAAATTCTAGCCCGCTCCTTAGTCATGCATGAATGAATTTTGTTCATAAGGCCTCTGGAGTATTAGGCATTTGATACCAAAAGGCAGTGTCTGAAACTTTGTGGTTTGACATGTCATTAATGCAAGAGCTGGAAATAATAACATGCTTAGTGCTTGTGACAAAATGTTCTCTGATAGCACGCTGTCAGCTGGGAAGGCTGCAACTTACATTTAACCACTCTCTGCTTTCACAACAGATCAGTTTCCGTTCTCAGCTCTTCTGAAGCGGATTATCCAACCTTTCATCGCAGTTGTTAGTTTCAGAAAAGGTGATGCTCTTCTGTGTGGCGCTGCCTCTTCCCGCTTCCTCCCCCCTCCTCTCTTGTCTTCTCTGTACATTTTCAGAACAAGGTGTTACTTGCAGAAATACAGAGGAGGTATCAATTGAAAGCTTTTTATGTTGAACGGGAATCTCCTTAGAAGTCAACGTTGCAGCTAGGCTTTGAACTTTTTTATTTTTTTTTTTCATTTTTCCTCTCGTAATTCAATAAGTAGGCTGAACCCATTTTAGTCAAGTATTTTGATGAGGCAACTGGCGTAATGTATCAAATTTGATAATAGAGTTGCACGTCAAAGCTGTACCACACAGTTTGGTTTCACACCTAATTATCTTGTGGATTTGCTAATATTAAACACACGACGTTCACATGTATTATTCACTTTTCCATCTGTCAAAGGGTGTAAATTCAAAAGACACCATCGTCGCCTTCTGTCCTATCGGTTCATAGACAACCCCGCGAAAGACAAAGGCGCGCGCCGACAACTGAACGCAAGACGGAGGCACGCGCCGAAGAAAATTACAGTTTTTAGGGGCTCCGACGGGGTTTTTTGTTGGGGAGCCCCCCCAGTTTACTTAATAGAGATCGCGCCGGCGTTGTGGGGGGTTTGGGGAAAAAGTGAAGTTTTCAATAAAATGTGGGAGGTTACAACCCCCCAAACCCCCACAATGCGGCGCGATCTCTATTAAGTAAACTGGGGGGGCTCCCCAACAAAACCCCCCGTCGGAGCCCTAAAAACAGTAATTTTTTGCGGCGCGCAACTCCACGCTGCGCTCAATTGTCTGCGCGTGCCTTTGTCCCGGCGCGCTTTTGACCTGACGCCGTCCTATCAAGCCAGCATCTTGGGATAAGGATTTGAAATCTTTTAATCGCGACTTCTAGTACCTATCGGTTGTTCAGGAGACATTTGAAAACATATCTGTTTGCTAGATACAGTGGTGCCTCACACAACGAACTTAATTCGTTCCAGGAGCAAGTTTGTTATGCGAAAAGTTCGTTATGTGAAACGCGTTTTCCCATAACAATACATGTTAAAAAAAATAATTCGTTCTGTAGCATATAATATGCTAAGATGACATAAAAAAAGATAAATTTACCCCACATTCACTCCTTCTAATTATTTCCCGTTTCATTTCAACAGAAATCACCTTCCTGCTTTTTTTAGAAGCCATGATATATAAAAAATATTGAGTTTATCTTAAAAGGACGACTGTATACAGTGAGAGAGGGCAGAGTCTCAGCGGCAAAAACTGGGACTTAACTTTTCTTTTTTTTTTTCTAGCATCGGGGAAGCGGCGAGAGTAGCTCCGCCCCCCCCAACGCATCAGCAGTAGGCGCCGGGCCCCTCCATAAAAGGAGGCGAGCCGACGGTCCGCCACTGCACAGGGAGCCAGGCGAAGGGCTGTGAGAGAGGGCAGTTAAGCGCAGTGACTAACGACTGCCTGCAGTGCCTGCGCGGAAGGATGCAATACATCGGCAGCTCGGGCGACTTCGTTGTGTGAAACGAAGTTCGTTGTATGAATCAAGACATGAAGTTCGTTGTGTGCAGCGTTCGCTGTGCGAGGCGTTCGTTATGCGAGGCACCACTGTATTTAGGAAATTAAAATACTTCACTTAACTGTGTTTTTTTACTTTTATAAACCAGATAGAGCTTCACGGTACTGCGATATAAAAGTCAATTTTTATGTTGTGTTATGTCACTTAAGATTTTCAATAACGCTGTCCATGATCATAGTCAACTGGTACTTCATTTAGCCCATTATCTTACACTGTGAAAGGGCAGGTTCATTAGAGAAGGGATGGGAGTAGGGATACCAGACATCCGGATTTCCCCCGGATGGCTTTTCAAAACCCTACACCTTGTCCAGGTGTTAAAAAGCCTCCTCAAATCGTGTCGGGTAGGGAGGAAGTCCGCGCATGCGTGGATTTCCTCCCTACCTGACAGGACAAGGCAATGGGAGGCGGGGCTAGGGCGAGACTGGGGGGGGGGCGGGATTAGAGCATTACAAGGCAGGGATCGGTTGGATTGGGCAGGCCTGGGGGCGGGTCTAGGGATCAGGATTTTCCAATTGGAAAATCCAGCAACCCTAGATAAGAGCAACTGGTCGAAAATAGAAAGGACTTTATGAGAGGAGGAGCTGCTGTTTAAGCTCAGTGATCAGTTGCTTTTGCACTAAGGCCCTGATTCTTTAAATTATTTAAAAGGCTTAGGGCTAGATTCACTAAGCAAACCGATCATGTACCGATCAGTTTGCGACCCCTTTGCAGCCCGATTTCCCTCCGACCTGATTCACTAACATGTTTAGCGATCCCATCCTGATCCGTGCATGCAAATGAGGGAAATGGCATGCAAATTTGGGAGGACAGCGATTCACTAAACCTTTTCCCCTACACACCGACTGGCTGGCCAATCAAGAACACGCGACTGGTGAGGACCAGTCGCTTGTGTAAAAAACTGCTCTTCCCCGACTCTTCTCACTCTGGCTCCCCCGACTCTCCTGCTCTCTGCCGCCCTTCGCTTCAGGGAAGAGCGACAGAGAGTAGGAGAGTCCAAAATTGCCCACCCACCGGCCCGGCTCACTGGCCTTCCAACCCCCTATACATAAAAGTTGGGAGCAGGAGGGGTGCTCCTGCTCCGTGGGCCTCCCTCCTGCTATTGGCACGGCCCACCCCTGGTCAGGCCGAGCTGGCCGGACCCACCCCCTCCCCATACCTTGGAAAATCGTTGGGAGCAGGAGGGGTGCCTGGTCCCTCCTGCTCCTTAGGCCTCCGTGATATCTTCGGGAGCAGGAGGAAGCACAAAGTCCTCCTGCTCCTGCTTCTCTGCCAGGCCGCTTCACAATACTTGCCTTAGACCATGCCCCGGTGCATCATCTGATGCATGGGGAGGGGCCTAAAGCCCTGATTGGCTGAGGCGCCTCGGGCTCCTCCCTTGGGAGAAGCCTGGGGCGCCTCAGCCAATCAAGGACTTCCTTAGGGAGGAGTCTAAGGAAGTCCCTGATTGGCCATAAACAGATTCTAGAAATGGTGCTCAAAGATGGATGCCCCAAAAAATTTGGCGCTAAGCACCATTCTATAAAGGGCATGTGGCCTGTAGAGAATAGCACTGAGGACCAATTCCCGCACCCTAATGTTATGCACCAGACTTAGGCCCGCAGAAACCTGATGTAAATGCTGGCGTCCATGTTAGGTGTACCGAGCCCATATTCCATAACTATATGTGCAACTTTTTGGAATGCCCCTGAGGATAAATCCATAGTCTACTATTGAGACAGACATGGGGGAAGCCAATGCTTGTCCTGGGACTGGTAAGATGGAATGTTGCTACTATTTGAGATTCTGCATGGAATCTTGTTAATGTTTGAGATTCTGCATGGAATCTTGATACTCTTTGGGGTTCCGGAATGTTGCTATTATTTGGGTTTTTGCCAGTGACCTGGATTGGCCACCGTGAAGGCGGGACACTGGACCAGAAGGACCATTGTTCTGAGCCACTAACGCTATTCTTATTTTCTTATGTTCTTTACACATATGAGCTATAGGTGCCAACAGTTTTTTGAAGGAGGGAAAGATCAGTTTTCTGCTCACTCACTTTTACACATTGATGTTGCAGCTCTAATGCACTCACTTCATTATGAGTAAAAGTGAGTGAGCAGAAAACTGCTTGGAGCAACTGGAATCTTTTCCGCCTTATTAAAAAAAAAAAAAAAAAAAAGTCATTCAAGCAAGGAAACTGCAAAGAAATTGAAATATGCAAATTGTGGAATGAAATAGTTCATAGGACTTTATGGTTTTCGTAGAGTATATTACAGTAATTAGTAAGTCATAGCCACTGGAGAGAATTGGTTGGTTGCACCAGCATATAATCCATGATGGTGCCTACCTAATGGAACTGTCTACCCAGGGAGCTCAGGTTGAAGAACAAAGTAAGCCAATTTAAAACCAAACTTTCATCTCTAATTATTCATTCATTCAATTTTCCATACCGTTCTCCCAGAGGAGCTCAGAACATTTTACATGAAGTTATTCAGATATTCAAACATTTTTCCCTGTCTGTCTCGGTGGGCTCAAAATTTATCTAACGCACCTGGGACAGTGGAGGATTAAGTGACTTGCCCAGGGTCACAGGGAGCAGTGTGGGGTTTAAACCCACAACCTCAGGGTGCCGAGGCTGTAGTTATAACCCTTTCCCCGCACTCTCAGACATCGTGTGACTAGCGTAGTAGAAATGAACACCTGACAGGTGGTGTTCTCAGCTAAGCATTACTTCCATTTACCGAATTTCCCTATATACTGTATAGGCCACGGTCTATACATGGGTTTTACAAACCTGTCTATGGGGCGCGGCTTACTTAAACCTTTAAAATCATCCCACCCACCCACTCCCCCGGTACCTTTATAAATCAACCCCTCTTCCCCCCGTACCTTTTTCAAATCCCCCTTAAATACGTCCCTTGCTGGACAGCTGCCAGAGCCTCCTTGAAACTCCAGCGGTGCAGGGCAGTTGCGATCTTTTCGGCATCCAGCCTGGCCCCACACCGCTTGCTGAACGGCTGCCATTAGTTCTCGCAAGTCCTGCAAGAACTGACAGCAGCCATTCAACAATTGGTGCAGGGCCAGGCTGGATGCCGAAAAGATCGCAACTGCCCTGCACCGCTGGAGATTCGAGGAGGCAGCCGGCAGCCATCCAACAGGTAATGTACTGGTAAGATAAGCCGCGACTAATACCATGGGGCGGCTTATCTACCGGTTTTAAAACGTTTGCTGCGGCCTATATAAGGTGAAATACGGTACTGGTTTTGTCTCCACTGGGAGGCCTTTCCATGCATTGACTACCCTTTTGCTTGAAAACATTTCCCTCATTCTTTTTCCTGAGTCTGCTCCCTGTGGCAGAGCCTTTAGCAAAGTTTGCATGAACAGGTTAATATTTGATCCCCTCCGTTTTCAGACATGGCTTTGCTCGTGGATTAGTGCAGGAATATCTGTCCTCGTGATCTATTATTTTCTCTATGAGATGTTTCCCCTGAATCATCAGCTTTGTAATCTCTGAGATAGACATTGCCTCAAGGTCTTCCAGCTTCTGTATTGTAGGTGTTCTCAGGTGCACCTGACGAAAAAGCTTCTTTTGAGCGCCAAGTGACACAGACTGAGAAATATTTCTGCCTTTGCAGCTTTTACAGTGGTTAAGCTTTACAGTGTTCTGTCGAAGAATTTTCAAACTTGCCTTAAGTTTCTCATGACCGCGAATGATTTTTGTATTGTTTTGTTGATTTGTGGTTGCACAGTCGTCATTCCTAGAAGTTTTAGAGTGGGTTGTATGCGGTATGTGATTGAGTTTTTTTACTAGATTTGTTATGGTTGGGGTTTTATTATTTTCGAGGAGGATGAATTTTGTCTTGTCCGGGTTCAGTTTCAGTTTGTGATTTTTCATCCATGTTGCTTCCCCCTTCCCCCGCCCCACCATGCCAGTTGAGAAATAGTTGAGCTTCCAAAACACCGTCTTTACAATTCGCTCTCTTTCATACAAGAAGCTGTGTCAACAGCATGTCAGTAATATAATGGCTTCGCTTTGCATAATTTCACCGCCTTTTTTTTTTTTTTTCTTTTCTAAAAAGACACTAGGATTAGGTATTTTTAAAACGGTGTGTTTACTACATTATAAATCCATCAGAGCAAGTGAACCATCAACACCTTATTCTCAATAAACAGCTGTCAGCGATTTGATTAGCCAAGAGCTTCCTTTCTTTAGTTAATTACTACACAAGGCTGCCTGTGTCCATAGCAACTTCGTGCTTATCGCTGAATTATATCATGGCATTTCATTAATGCTCTCTCCGTTGATATCGGTGATGGCCCGTAGTTCTTTAGGTGTTGAAATTGTTTTCTCTGATACAATAGATGGATTAGGCTAGACCAGGACTTCCCAAGTCCGGTCCTCGAGATCGACCGGCAGGCCAGGTTTTCTGGCTATCCACAATGAATATGCATGAGAGAGATTTGCTTCCACTGCCTTCTTGGTATGCAAATCTCTCTCATGCATGTTCATTGTGGATCTCCAGAAAACCTGGTCTGCCGGTCGATCTCGAGGACCGGACTTGGGCAGCCCTGAAGCCTGAAACTTAGCATTTAAAATTTGTGCCTAGTCTCTTTAAAGATGGTGGGCCTTGTGCAAAAAGGATGGTTTATTATTCCCTTCTCTGAACAGCAGACACACATACATACAGCTACATTCAATAAATGTCTCTAAAGGTAGATTCTAAGATGATCCGTGTATTCTGTGCTCTACGCAGAGTGTCCTTCATAGAACACTAGTCTAATCTATGCTGAAAACAACAACAAAAATGTACTATTTCTATAGCGTTATCAACTGCGCGCAGCGCTGTCCATTGTACATGCAAGAGACAGTCCCTGAACATAAGAATTGCCGCTGCTGGGTCAGACCCGTGGTCCGTCGTGCCCAGCAGTCTGCTCACGCGGCGGCCCTCTGGTCAAAGACCAGCGCCCTAACTGAGACTAGCCTCACCTGCGTACGTTCTGGTTCAGCAGGAACTTATCTAACTTTGTCTTGAATCCCAGGAGGGTGTTTTCCCCTATGACAGACTCCGGAAGAGCGTTCCAGTTTTCTACCACTCTCTGGATGAAGAAGAACTTCCTTATGTTCATACGGAATCTATCCCCTTTCAACTTTAGAGAGTGCCCTCTCGTTCTCCCTTTCTTGGAGAGGGTGAACAACCTGTCCTTATCTACCATCTAATCAAACTTCTATAAACCGCATTTTGAATTAGGCACGGTTTATAGAGTATGTTTAGCGCCCCCCCTCCCTGCTACTAAAATGTAGGTGCAGCCATTTACACCAACTGAAACCTGGTGTGAATGCCCCCAACTAACTTAACCCCCCTTCTCCCCCCTTTTACAAAACCGCAATAGCATTTTTTAGCGTAGGCCGGCGCTGAATGCTCTGCGCTGCTCCTGACGCTCATAGAGTTCCTGTGAGCATCGGGAACAGAGCAGAGCATTCAGCACGCCGGCCTGCGCTAAAACCGCCATTGCAGTTTTGTAAAAGGGGGCGTTAAGCATGGATCTGGTGTTTTCTCGTGCAGTGCAGGTAACTTATGGGATCGTTCATGATCCGCCCATTCCCCTCCCCTGCCCATGCCCCCTTTTGAGATCCGCGTGGTAGAATTTATGCAGACAACTTTATAGAATACGCTGAGTAAGTTGTGGTCGTAAATTCTAATGACTGCTAATTAGCGCTGATAATTGTTTAAGTGGCTGATTGGCTTGTTAACCGATTATGTTGCACACGCTAATCTGCAATGCCCACTTCCCCCATTTTCTGTCTTTGTGGACAACACTCTCATCCTCCCTGTCTTATCTGCTCGTACTCTCGGAGTCATCTTTGACTCCTCTCTCTCCTCTTCCACCCAGATACAACATACTGCTAAAACCTGCTGCTTCTTCCTCTATAATATTACTGAAATCCAACCCCCCTCCTCTCCGAGCACAGTACCAAAACCTTTATCCACACTCTCATCACCTCACACTTAGATTTCCGCAACTCACTACTCTCAGGTCTTCCACTCAGCCATCTTTCTCCCCTTCAATCCATTCAAAATTCAGCTGCACGACTCATATTCCGCAAGAGCTGCAATTCTCATATTACCCCTCTCCTAAAGTCACTTCATTAGCTTCCCATCCATTTCTGAATACAATTTAAATTCCTCTTACTGACCTACAAATGCATTCACTCGGCAGCCCCTCGTTATCTTTCTTATCTCCCCCTATGAGGACCCCCCCCTCCATGAACTCCACTCAGCTGATAATCCCTCCTATCTGTGCCCTTCTCCGCCACTGCTAACTTCAGACTCCGTCCCTTCTGTCTTGCTGTGCCATATGCCTGGAACAAATTGCCCGAATCGTTGCCTGGCTGGCCCGGAACTCCACTCCGACATCAGAATTGACGTCGGGGAGCGAAATGCTGGTCAGCGCGATGCTTCTACAGGGAGAGCTTAGGGCGGCGGTGGCTTGGGGGCCTGTTCCCCGATGGCAGTGGCAAACTTAGTGGCTTGGGGGAGGGCAGGGAGAAAGAAAGAAAGGGGGCAGGCAGGGAGATAGAAAGAAGGGGGGGACAAGGAGACAAAGAAAGAAGGGAAACAAAAAGAAAGGGGGAACAGGGAGTCAGAAAGAAAGGGGGCATGGAGAGAGAGAGAAAGAAAGGGAGGCAGGGAGACAGAAAGAAAGAAGGGGGCAGGGAGAAAGAAAGAAAAAGTTGGGGGAGGGAATGAGGTCTAGAGGAGACGAAGCATACAGTAGGCTGAAAGAAGGGAAAAAATATTGGATGCACAGTCAGAAGAATAAAATGCAACCAGAGACTCATGAAATCACCAGACAACAAAAGTAGGAAAAATGATTTTATTTTCAATTTAGTGATCAAAATGTGTCCGTTTTGAGAATTTATATCTGCTGTCCATATTTTGCACTATGGCTCCCTTTTACTAAACCGCAATGGCGTTTTTTAGCGCAGGGAGCCTTTGAGCGTCGAGAGCAGCGCGGGGCATTTAGCGCAGCTCCCTGCGCTAAAAACTGCTATCGTGGTTTAGTAAAATGGGAGGGGGTATATTTGTCTATTTTTGTATGGTTGTTACTGAGGTGACATTGCATAGAGTCAGCTGCCTTGACCTCTTTGAAAAAAAAAACCCCAAATATAAATGATAATTAACATTTTCTCTGCATACAAGGTGCTTTGTGGGGGATTTTTTTTAATTTTATTGTTGGAAGATCATTTTGACAAGCCCTAAAAGTGTGGGCACCCCTGGCCCTAGTGCTTCTAAAACCTTTGCCCTTAATAAATCACACGCAATGTCTCATATCTATCATGGGGCTGCTAAGCATTACTTGGAGAAATTCTCACTTTCCTGCGCGGAAGCAAGGTCTCCTGCGGACTTTTCATGAGGTTGTTCGTGTGTCCGTTAACCATATTTCTGATCCAACTGAGACTGGAAATTGAGGTGGTCATGAATCAAAAACAGAAATATTCTTTGCAAGACCGTGTGAATGTCAGGGGGAGGAGGGGGGGGGGAGCAAGGCCAGAATCAAAAGGAAAGCTGAATGTGGTATCTCAGGCCTAGTATTTAGGCTTTCGTGGACAATCGCTGGGCATAATAAGTATGTGGTTGCCTTGGCAGCCAGCACCAGTGTGTCATACTCATTAACTTGTCTAGGAGAGAAACGAAAAATCTATACGTGACAAGAAGTTAGCAGTCTGTCAGGGAAAGTCGTACTCTGTGTGGCGCGCCAGACTCTTTAGCAGTCGAGGCAACTCGAACCCAGAATTCTTTGGGACTTGCCTCTTTCATCCCACTGCATCGTCTTAAGATACCTTTCTTTTATAATTGATAGCTTTTTACAGTTGACAAAACAAAGCTGTTACACTATAAAGACGGCAAGTGAGCGTGTAGCAACATAACCGCTGATAACAATGAGGCTTTTCAGTGTAGCCGTGAGGAAGGGGGTTTCTCTACGATTTATAACTGGTCTTTAATTACGTTTTTCTCGTTGTTCCTAGTTCTCTACAAATAGCGGAGGCTTGGTTTGGACCAGTGGCTCGGTGGCAGGTGTTATGTGCCGCTGTTCAGGAAATGGGGGTTTGATTCCTAAGCCGGTTGCAGAAGGAATCTCATCAGTAATGCAGAGATCCAACTTAGAGATCACCTTAGCTGAGTTCTAGAGGTACAGAGATGCCAAGTTGCCTAGTTCCAGGCTAGAGAATTTTTTTTTTTGGATCAGTCCTGGTTTTGAACTTTTATCCCAAAGCAGTGTGGAATCTGTAGAGCCTGATCCTGCCCTTGGATACCAGTGCTACGTATCCCATAATGCACCAGGACGGGGGTGGTCTGAAATCTAGGCTTGCACCCAATAGCTCCAGCCTGGGTAACCCGGCACCTCTGGAGATGCAGTGTGCGACTTTTGCCCGAGGCTGGGCTGAGCTGGAGGGGGCAGGGCCGTCGGTAGTTATGTAGAATGCAAGAGAAGCTGGGGCACGGAAACTGTGCCCCTTCCGTTTGGCTTCCCTTGCTAGTGTGATGCAAGTGGGCAAGGACAGTAGCACGTAAGGGTGTGCCCAGCTTGCTACGCTCCTGTGCTCAAAACGTGGCGATCAGGCTTCTAAAATAAAAAAAAAACTTCCGTGCCCGCGTCCTTGTCTCCCAGGCTCTAGCGTCTGCTCACGGGTTACCCGTAGCCAAACTCTGCGTTTTCAAGGGCCTGATGCTAGCGTTGAAATCCTTGCACGATGTGGCGTCGGGCTACATGATGGCTAAACTTCCTCTATACGTGCCGAACCAGTCCATCCACTCTTAGGATGAAATACGCCTCGAAACGCCCCATGGTCGTGCCCTTCGACTGCAAACCACCAAGCGACGCTCCTACTCCCACTTCATACTGAGCCACTGGAATCGACTTGCCCCCGCAGATCCCGTGAAGGACTCCTCAACTTTAGGAAAGCAATAAAAAAAAGAGACCTCTTCACCTAAACCCTCTACTCTTGAACCATGCACTACAAAGAAATGTATATTGGTACCAGAACCACGTACGGAAAACTTGTAAAAGCTTGCATTGCAACTATGGCAAATCTAATCTTGCAAACTGTCTATGTGTGTCAAATTAGGATAAAACAGTGAGAGATTGGAGAAATTGGGCCTCTTCTCCCTTGAAAAGAGGAGACTGAGAGGGGACATGATCGAAACATTCAAGATAATGAAAGGAATAGACTTAGTAGATAGAGACAGGTTGTTCACCCTCTCCAAGGTAGGGAGAACGAGAGGACACTCTCTAAAGTTAAAAGGGGATAGATTCCGTAGAAACGAAAGGAAGTTCTTCTTCACCCAGACAGTGGTAGAAAACTGGAACGCTCTTCCGGAGGCTGTTATAGGAGAAAACACCCTCCAAGGATTCAAGACAAAGATGGACAAGTTCTTGCTAAACTGGAATGTACTCAGGTGAGGCTGGACTTATTTAGAGCACTGGTCTTTGAGCTGGGGGCCATCGCGTGAGCAGACTGCTGGGCACGATAGACCACTGGTCTGACCCAGCAGCGGCAATTCTTATGTTCTTAACCCGTTCTGAGCACTTTGGGGACAATGGGTTAGAAAACAAGCCCCCTCCTTTACTAGCGTGTAACGCAGGTTTAGCAGGTTTAGCAGGAGAGATGCCCGCTCCCTCCTACCGCCAAGCAATGCCCCCTTCTGACACTCCCCCAGCAGCAAGAGAGATGCCCACCTCCTCCCGCCACAAGCAACGCCCATGACACCTCCCCCTGGCAGTGGGAGAGATGCACACTCCTTCCCGCTGCTGAACTCAAGCAGCCCTCCCATAGCAGTAGGAGAGATGCCCACTCCCTCCCACCACCAAAGTCAAGCAGTAGGAGAGATGCCCACTCCCTCCCACCACCAAAGTCAAGCAGTGGGAGAGATGCCCACTCTCTCCTGCCGCCGAAGTCAAGCAAACCCCTTTTCCCCCACAGCAGTGGGAGAGATGCCCATTCCCTCCCGTCGCCAAGCAATGCTTCTCCGAAACCCCCTCTGGCAGCTGGAGAGATGCCCAATCCCTCTCTATCTAGAATCTAGATAGTACTGCTTATCATTTGTATAGTATTGCCAGACATACGCAGTGCTGTACATTAAACATGTAAGAGGCAATCCCTGCTGAATAGAGCTTACAATTTAATCAAAACAGATCAACAGGACAAATAGGGTCTAGGGAATTTCTCACGGAGGGAATGATAAAACAGACAAAGGTAAGAGTTAGGAGTTAAAAGCAGCTTCGAAAAAGTGGGATTCTAGCCTAGATTGGAGCACT